>NC_092330.1:37586544-37938355 GCF_036785885.1 Coffea arabica
TGGTTGACCATGTACCATCATGAAATCAGTATGTTTATATATGTTGATCATGTATCTCAATGTAATCTATAGACGCCTCTATCCTTCAATTACCGCTTCACTAATAAAAAAAAAAGAGCGTAAACAAAATAGTAGATAGGGTTAGCGTTAATTATTCAATCTTCATTACAATAAGCAAAGTAAAACATAGTCCAATGCAAGCACAACATGGTTGTACTGCGACAGCGCCCATTCCCATAATAACTATGACACCAAAGACTGATCACTCGCCACACAAGTTCCACAGTGATACAGAGATGATAGAACATAGGCTAGGTGGAATAGATAATGCAAAACATGACCATAATAGACTCAATATATATATATATATATATAACTAAGACCAGATGCTAAAAACAGAAATAATCAATGGACTCTTAGCATTGAGGAAATGGAGTGCCACAAGTGTTGGCCACCTTCCTGGCATTAGGAGAGCTGATGAACTTCTTGAGATTAGGGTTCCTCATGTAGCTGCATAAGCATGGCCTCTGTTCTTTTATCTTGGAACAGCAGATTGCAGTAGGTGTAGAGGAAGATGTTATAGCGTTTGCACATGGGCTCAGCTGCAAAGGGTTGCAAGTCACTGCTTTTGCTTTCTCAATCCCTCCAAGAACCAAGAGAAGAACTGCAACGAATGCTAGGTGCTTCATGATGTTTTTGATGATGAAGAATTGCTGGTTTGGGAGAGGGATTGGGAGATGGAGAGAGATGGATGAAGTGGGATTTGGCTGTTGTCTCAATTTATAGAGGAAGGAGATGGCTGAAAAGAGGTGGTGATATTGATAAAGTTTTCACCCCATACCTATGCTAAAACTTTAGGCTTAAACATTTCATGCTTTTAAAAAAGTTCATCACTGATTCACCATGCAACAATCATTAGTCATCCTTAAAATGAGAAAATTCTAATAGCAAGTAAGCACTTATTCTTTGTTTCGTTTACCAGTTTTTTTTTTTTTTTAAGTGTTCATCATGTTATGTGTTTTCATATATATCAATTTTTTTAAAAAAAAAGGACATAAAATTATCTGTTTCTCAATTAATTATTCAGAATACGTCCAAGACTACTTTTTTTATAATTAATTAATTTATTTTTGGGTTTGGACTTTTGAGGGGAAGGGGGTTTCGGGCTGCAGTATGAAGATTATTATACCTAGCACTGCAAACGAATCGAGCAGATCGCGAGCCGACTAAATCGAGCTTGAGTTATTTATTAAGAAAAAGATATTATTTTATTTATTTTTTAAAAAATAAAATAATTATTTTTTATTTTTTCAAGCTCGAAGTCAACTAGAATTTGAGTCGAACTCGAGCTTGAAATTTAGACTGGCAGCTCGTCGAGTTTGATAAAACTAAGTCAAGATTCGATTCGATTAGATCAATACTCGACTCGATTCAACTCATTTGTAACCCTAGTTATACCTCATAACTCATTTCTACTGATAAAATAAAAAAGCTAAAGCATTAACAGAGGAATTTGAAATTTAATTCCTTGACCCGCAAAAGAAATATAGAAGGAGCTCCTAGTTTTTTGTTTTTCGTTATTTTAAATACCAAAAAGTGACCCTAGTTAAATGTTACTTTTTGACTTGTCTCGGGCTTTTCTTGCTTGAAAATGGATACAAAATATGTTTTCTTGTCTCATGGGCAGTCAATTTTCCCTTTTGCACGCTCATTTTAGAATCTAGTTAACTTTGATTGGGGAAAATAAGGAAAAAAAAAAAGTAATACTAGATTGCACAATAAACATCTAATTTGGCAAACATGAAATTTGATTTTACCACAATGTTTCCCGGTAGATTATTTTGATTGGCTTCATAATGTAGTTTTACTTTTGTTTCCGACTACTTTATCATGTTTGATAAATTAATGTAGAAACTGACTTTCTAAAGTATTACGATTAACTTGAAACACAAATCATGTTGTACCAAAAAAGAAACCCTCATGCTATGAATAAGTGAGAAAAGGATAGAGATGTTCTTACTTGTTTCAACGTAATTAGACATTCACAGAGTATGATTAATTTGAAGAAAACAAGCCCTTTCTAAAGAAAAGAAAAAAAAGAATATATATATATAGCATTGAGAATTACATCCATTGATCCAAGCAAAAAAAAAAAAAAAATCTATTACTTGTTCGAGCCAAAGTTTAAATCCAGTTATAGGTAAATCAATTGCAACTTTTTTAAGTGCTGTCAATGATTACTTCTTATTGGTAATCTTTCTAAGCATGCAGGCTAGCATTTTCTCCACATTATTTCTTCCAGGAACTCAGCCTCAACTCAACAGGTAATCATATTCTCAACCATTATTATTTTCCCCCACTACAGCTATACCCACAAGATGGCAATTAGTTTACCAACATATTTTCACAACTTTGTATTTTATTCAGAAACGAAAAGCTTTATAAACAAAAAGAAAGGGTCGATGTGAAATCGGTATAGGAAAAGTAAAAGTCCAATGCACTTAATTTGTCCTTTTAACTATTTGGCTCCCTCTTTTATCCCCATCCTCCTCATATATCTTTCTTTGTACAGCAAAATAAAGCGGTACTTAAAAGATAGTAAAATCATCGAAAATCAAAAGATTATCTGCTTTTCTCTTTAAGGCTTTAGGATAAAGAATTCACAAAGTCAAAAAGGGTGACTCTTTAAAGTGTCCTGCATTTTCACATTGTCCTTCATGAGATCATGATATTACCCCTCTATTATCCTGCATGATGGAGCTACATGACTGGTTCTTTGTCCAAGCTCCAAATGGGGTCCGCCGACTTCAACTATACTGTCAAATTTGACACTGTAAACAATTGGAAATGCGATGCACTTTCAATTAGGCAAACCCTGTTCGTGAACAGAAATCATCATTAGAGATTGTACTACCACGAAGAGGAATTAGCAGAAAAAAGACAGAATATAGGTAAAAGAAAAAAAAATGCAGTAGCATTCTATGTCCATAATAGTATTTATTTTGACCACAGGGCCCAAAATTATGGCCTGCAAATGAATGAAATGATGGCCTTCCAACCCTGAACTGAAGTTGTTTTGCCCTTTTCGGTGATGTGATGCAAGGGAGGCATGCTCGCTCCGCCATTTCAGATCACATGTGTAGTCTTTGCCTTGTCCAGTTGCCCTTTAAACTCCTGGTTCATGAAAAATTTAGTACAATTATAATAGGACCTTCAATTTCTTGAACGTGAAGTCTTGAACATGATTGAAGTATTGCAAATGATGGGCTACAAAAACCACTTCTGTTACAGGAGTAGTTCCTTTAGCAGTACTTTAAGGTTGTGATAAACGGGATCTAGAGGAGTTGAACAAAGAACTGAAGCTTAGTGCAAAATTTACTTGCAACATCAGTCAATTCTGTGATGTTTTCGTCTTCTATCCCTAATGCAAGGTTCGAAACATTAGCATTATTTGTAATTCAACCAGTAGGAGGCAGGCACAATCAATGTATACGTTCATATTAGTGGATGATGCAGTAGTGAATTTTCTGTGTAAATTTACCAAATCCTATTCATGAGTTTGCAATTATAATATACATATTAACCTTTCAAATCTTGGAGAAGCTAACCTCTCAATCTCTCAGTTTCCTGCAATGCCTGTGGCACTTTTTCTTCTTCATTTCTTATTAATTTTCTTTTTTGATCTACCAACACAGCTTAGGTCAAGGTACTTGCATGCCCACAGTCTATTGCTTGAGCTCTTTCAGCGTATACATTTGTGCAATACACGAGTTGTCAGAAGATTGGAGCATAAATATGAAAAGGTACATCGGATATGAGGCTCTTTTGCTGTGGAATTCTCCTGCCAACATTGATAGATTCGCCTTGGCAAATGATGAAGAGGGCTGTTTTGTTCTAATCCCTGTGGTCCTTGCTAAAGTCCTTTTCTAAATCAGTTCTATCATGTCATTAAGATCATGATGCATGCTTTTATTGGTTTTGGCAATGATAAGGCTAGGGAGGAGGCTGTTTATAGGCTATAATGATTTCCAGCATCTATCAACAATGCAAAAGTGATGTATCAATGATTGTTTAGTAATATACTCACAATGAAATGGATTTTGTGATTAATTAGTATGCTAATAGCAAGCAATATAACTCTAATTGCTCCTATTCTGGTCAAAGATTTCCTCCTAGAGAAAAAGCCACCCCAAATCCCACTCCGGCTCTGCAGTGCCTAAAGGCGTACAAGCTCAATCTGCGATTATTTGAACGAAAGAATTTGCGTGCCCTTAAAATCATGAGTGCTACAATGATGATGGTGTGAGTCATGACTAGCGCAATCATGATAGCTGCTCATGCCTATCGCCCTCTCTGCAAAATGGTCAAAATTTTCTTTATTTTTGATGCATCATCCCATTTGCCTTTTCATTTTCTTTAACCTTTTTTTTGGTGACTAAAAATTTGTAAAATGATACATATCAGGAAAAAAAAAGGAAAAACCAAAAACGGGCTAGCTAATTCCTCAAAATATTGCCAAAATTTTTTTAAAAAAATCCGACAAATGTGACTCTGACAAAGTTAACGTCCACAGCACGGCAGGCAGCCCGGTTCAATAATACTTCAATTGGTCTAGTTGAAATCCGGTGGAAGGGTGTCCGCAGTTTAGGTTAAGCTCGAGAAGGATATTTTATTTTTTGATCTCAATCTACTTTTAATCAGTGGATCAGACAATATTGAAAACGAGTTACTTGGTCATTAACTTGTTTATCAATTATATTTGTTGTTCCCATAACTCTGGATTTCTTGTTTGTATACCGTGGTCACTTGTTAGCATGGATCCGGTGCTCAATTATGGTGACAAAATAAGATTAATTTCTGCTAGGTATGAAATAGTCAAGAAGTTCCCCTAGTGTATAGAGCTTAACAAAGACCTTAAGGATCAAATTTGCAGCGTACAAGAGATTTTTAACTCTCGCATATTTCCTTTGAGAATCCATAATGAATTTTCTGTTCATGTGATCATTGCCAACTACCAAATGAAACACAGAGAATCCATGACCAGTTTCTTTACTTGGATGTTTAAGAAAGAAGGCCCCAATATGTAATTTCACCCACATGGCCATAAAATGTTGACCAAAAAGTATAAAATTCTGGCTGCAAAAAGACAAAAAATGTCAAAATCATTACCAACTAACAAAAATAATTTAAGAGAAACAACCAATCTCAATATATAACATAGGTCCAAAATTTTTTAAAAAAAAATGCAGTTTCTGTCCATAATACTCAGCATGTATGCTAAACTAATCATTAGTGCTTTGACCAAAATAAATTTGCCTACATATTGCCAACTAATATAATCACAACTGACTTTCACCCATAACTACCCACAAGCATTTTATAAACTACCAAATTCATTGAAAAAAGCTTTTAAAATATCAAAGTTCATTTTTTTGGTTTATTAAAATTTTGCCAATTTCTCTATATAAAAAAATAAAATTTCCAAATTGCACACAAATTCAGTGCGCTCTTTATCACTAGTAGTACTAATGGTCTTCACACTAATGTGTACATGCTTAAACTCAAAACACTTATATTGATTAGACTATATAATGACACAATTGAAAATAGTTTTGAATAGGGGCAAATACAAAGATATAACTCCTCATTGTCTTTTCTCAGCCACTCCTCAATCACCTCTTTCTCTTGTGGCTAAATAATCCTCCCAGCAAAATACACTTCAATTTATTGGATACATTTTGCAGCCAACCCCTCTAGCCTTGAGTTTCTTAATTCTTAGTCCGATGGGGAGGCTGTCTTCTTCGAAGATGACGATAGTGGAAGTTTCTCCCTACACAACCTTACCTCTCCTTTCATAACGTCTCCATTCCCACACTATTCCTTGGGCCGAGTTACTTGCGAAAGCAAGGTGGGCTGGGCTAGGGTTGTCCGGCAGGGTCCCCTTAGCGTGTCCTTAGTCTTGGACTTCTGGAGGGGAAAAGTTTATAAAAGGTGTGGAACGATGAAACACAAAGTCGCTAAACCCAATTCAGTGCTTCTCTCTTAGGGTTCGTTTTTTCCCTTCCCGTCCTCCCCTCTTGGCTCTTGCAGCTGCTAGTTTCTTTAGGCTAACTTTCTCTTCTAGTGAGGGGGGAAAAAAAAGAAGGAAGAAAAAGGAGCGGCTCAGTGTAAATTCGTTATTTTTTAGCCTTTTTTTTACCTGAACTTATGGTGCAGAGGGTGATATTGGAGCTCAGTAACAAACGGGTAAGGTGGAAACGGAGCTAGATCTGCAGGAAATTGTGGGCATCGCCTGGCTTGGAAAGGAAACTTTTTATCTTTCTTTGTTTATATCTTTTGCTTTTGCGTTGGTTTTTTTTTATTTTTAATTTTCGATCTTAAATTTTTTAACCTTGAAGATTGGATGGAGAGAATCCTTACCGAGGCCAGGCATGCCCATGGTTTCATGTGGTTCCTCCATTTCTTTTCCTTGTCCTTGAATGGATCTGACCTGTTCAGCTGAGGTCATGGACTTTCTCTCTCTTTTTTTTTCTCCATTTGTTCTATTTTTGAGCCAAGGGTTTCAGAGGCTTTGGACTAAGATCCTTTCCAATTCCGGGCATGCCAATAATATCATGTTGGTCCCTCCCTTTCCTTTTCCTTGCCTAGCTATGGTTCTCTGTTCGTTGACTATCTTGCATGCGGAGGTAAATGTTTCAGGCCTGTATCTTATTACAAATTTCCATGCAATGGTGTCGAAAATTTTCCAAATCCAGCTCTTTCTAGCTCGAGCATTTGTATTATGATGAAGTTCCTAGTTTGTTGTACTATTTCTATGAAATGCTGTTCTAACTTGTCAATTTTTTGTCGAGAGTTTGCAAGTCAAAATCATTTGACAGGGCCCCGGCGTTCACCGGTTACAACTCGACAAGGATCAGAGATGTGGCATAAGGTGCTCTACCTTGGAGCGACTTGATTATTTCTTCCAGATTTAGGCCGTTGAGATGCTACAGGATCAGTAGATTTGTTTGCCAGATTAATAATCAATTTTAGCGTTGCTGGTGTAATAATTTTGCGGTAAAGAAAATTGAAAATTGTTAATTGTATGTACCGTTAGTGTTGTCTTTTTCACTGGCTTAATATATACGAGCGTGGAAAGCTATAGATCGAACATGGAGTTCCCCACAGCTGAGGTTCCTCCATTTTCTTGCTGCGATTTTGATTCATTTTTCATGCACTTAAGCCTGATTGATAATCATCACAATTTTGGATGCGTAATTTGATGGTTGCACTCTCAATGCAACATGAGGCAACTATGATGATGATTACCTCAGCCAGCATTTTGTTGTAAAAAGGGACTTGAATTGCCTATTGCCTCTTAAGAGATAGATGCTTGCTTTGCTTGCATAAGAAAGAAGTCCCCAATTTCTACATTTCACCGTAATGACCACTGCATATAACAACAATGATAAACCATACTTCAATAGTTCTGCTTTCTTTTTGACATGTACGAAAAAAAATGTCCCAGTCTCGACTTCATAGTGCCATCAACCATGACCGGTACGGGCCATCAACTATGGTGATTTCACTGTTGTAAGCAGAGCATTCACCTAATTAATTACAGCTGAAAAAGTGTTTGTTCGTTGAGATATAGATTTACCTTCTTCCCAGCAGAAGACGCAGCAAAAAGAAATAAATAAAAGCATGCCGGGCCTCAAAATGCAAGATTAGAAGGTCAAAAATTCTTAATTAATCAAGAGATGAAAATCAAAGAGCAAAGACCACAGTGTAAGATCACTGCACGGAGCCTCTTATGTGCAGTGCAACAACCGACTCAAGAAATGACACCACTAAATAGAAAGTGATGCACAACTCGCTTTTCATGTCTGGGTACGGGTACATATGCCCTCTCAAATGTGTGCATATGTTCCCCTTTCCACCACCGCCTCAACTTGGTAAATGAATTTTTGATGCCCTGTCATATCGTGCGAGGCACACAAATTAATCACAAGATCTCTTGAAAATGGAAGATCTTTGCTCGGATTAAAGTTACCACGAACCGTAACCTAAAGTTTGCCCATGGACCATAATTTAAAGTAAACTTTGTTTGTGGGAAGCAAAATAAAAAGCATCTTCCTATCAAATATCATGCAAAATGATGTGCGTTCAAAACTCCACTGTCCTGCATAACATCCGTCACTGAAGAAAGTTGGGATGGGCAATGGATGAAGAAGTAGATGAATGATGAATCTAGTATTCCAGTACCACAAAGGGCAACATGTTGAAAGACCTAATCGACTAGGGATAAAGAAGAGCTGTCACTCTGATACGACTCAACCGGATAAACGACAAAGACGAAACTGGTTGGTTCTTCTTTTTCCTGATCCTCTCCTTATTCCTTACCCTTTCTTATTCTTCAGGTGCTTATCATAAGCCTGATCAACCACTACATAGGCCAGAAGTCCCTGCAAGCCAAAAAAGACCAAGACAAAATCACTATTAAAAAAGGTTAATCATTATTAAATATGAGAGCTTGCTGCTAATCACAATAGTTAAAATAAAAATATTACATACCGCCATTGTTGGAATATAGTGGAGTATATAAGCAAGCTTCACTATTCCTACAGTGACAAATGGAAGGGGCAGACCCATTTGCAAATAGAACCAAACTGCTAAAAGTATGAAACAAGTCGTAACCTGAAATCCAAAGACATGATATAAGTGATATACAAAGGTCCAAGCCCAACAGGTCTTCCCCACAACCCTACCTTCCATAATGAAGACCAAATATACAATCCGATTCCCAGAAAGACAAACTATCATTGTATAAACACAATTTGAAATACCATTGTGTTAGAGAGCTTTGTTTCTATGACCTCCAAAATCCTTTACTCCGAGGCAAGTCTTATTATTATTTTTTTTTAGAGATTTTTTTATTATGTTTTCAATCTTTAGGTATTAATGACTTAAACAATTATTTCTATAAATTTTTTAACACATTTTCACTAATCTTGTCCCTCTAAATGTGATTTATCAATTGATTAATCATCTTCTTTGACATTCCTCTTTAAATCTTTCCTAAGGCATACCAGCCTCTTGCCCTACTAAGGTAAATACATCCATAAAAGAAAAAAAACCAAACAGTCATTGTATAAACACAATCTGAAATATTATTGTATCGGACTTTTGTTTCTATGATCTCCCAAATCCTTTACTCCGAGGCAAGTTTTATTATTATTTTTTAGAAATATTTTATTATATTTTCAATCTTCAAGTATTAATTTCTTAAACAACTATTCCTTTTTTGTAAGAATCTTTTCTTATTCTAATTCATTATTTTCTTACCATCTAACTTTGAAGGGATTTATATTTGTAAACTTTTACTATATTTTCTTATTTCAACACCGACTCAAACTTTTTTTTTTAGTTGAATTCTAAAATAATTTTTGCAAAAAAGCAAAATTGCTTGTAATTTTTTACAACTTTGTCTTATGTTATTAAAGCATTAGAATGCTAGTTAGAGTACTTTAATTTTGACAGCATAGAAAATAAATTACATAACCATAAAAAGGACATAAAAATACAAATGAGAATAAAGGCAAGATACTTACCATGTGTGTTACAAAACCGTCCAATTTTGGCAATACAAATTCGTAAATCTTAGTTGTCCGATCCAGCTCGATTTCACCTTCAAAAGGGTGACATGTACATAAACCGTATTTAAAAAAAATACATGATTGTTATTATTAATATCGATACTATATACTATTTACCAGTCTACATCTCCAGAAGGGTTCCAATCATAATATGGCGTGCGTCATTTTTTTAAGGATTTTGAATTATTTTATTCTTTAATTAATTCAATTAATGTTATCTATCGGTTATTAGTTTGTTTGGTTCAAATGTTTATCCCTATATTCCTGGCAGAAAAATATTTTGTTAAGCTAACTTATCAATTTAATGAAAAAAAATAACTTATCAATAAATTTTCCTAGATAAAAATGTTTTATCCTCAGTTGCAAATGACAAATGGCATATGTTGTCATTTGAAAAATGTTTTTCTATATAAGATATTCTAAATTTAAACAAATAACATAATAAACTTGTAAACATCAATGCATAGTCTTATAAATGTAAACGTGATAAATTTTTTTTCCTTCAACCCTTTTCTATAAATAAGGAGTTGTACTAATTATCTTATTATAAAGTGATTAAACAAGGATATAATGCTTTAAATTATACAAAAACAATCAGTTTCACTATTGCAAATATAGGCTTTTGAAATTGGTAAAATAAATAATACAATCATTGGTAAATTTATTGGTCAAAAGAGGTAAATAAAATAAATTGGAGAGGTAAATTTATTGGTAAATAAAATAAATAAAAGAGGTAAATTTATTGGTAAATAAAATAAATAATAAAATCATTGGTCAAAAGAGGAAGAGGGATTGAAATTGGTAAATTTATTTATTTGTCTATCATCCATTCAAAAAACTTTTTAAGATGTTAGTAAGTACATTTATATTTCTTTTTATACTTGGCAATTGTTGGTTATGGAAATAGAGTTTCTTCTTTGTATTTAAAATATTAATATGTTTGGAGATTTGATGGTAGGCTAGATTATATTGTTTTGAGAAGGTGTGAGTATTGGGTTTGAAATTAGGGTGTGATTAATTGGAATATAATTTTGATTTTTAACAAAATGAATTTCTTGAAGATGTCTATAGTCATAATGATGCCTTCCGTTTCTTAAACTTGATTAAACCCATCCATGCCTAAATCTCTCCTAAGAATTTTCTTCAAAATCATAATGTGGCTCATGTAGCAGGAGTTGAGCCACTTATATGAAATCAAACCATGGCATTCTATGTTGAAGATTATGCAAACATAAGAATAGTAGATTGTGAGTTTGACCATTCCATAAAATCATATGGTAAGAATATTTCTAAAGGATGGGACAAATCTTTAGAATTGAATGCATGTTTTGGGAAGCAAATTTATGACTATGATGATGGAATTGCTTGGGTTTAGAATTTTGAATTAAACTATTTGTTAGTATAGTGGGTTTGGTTGAAATATGGAAGAAAACAATTAGCAAAATAATTTTTGTTTTATATTTGTACAAAAAGGGTAATTTAGAATTTTTGAAAAAAAATATAGGCTTTTGGACCTATATAGTTATATAAATAGTAAAAGTAAGGGATTAAGTGTTATTTAATAGACTTGAGGGAAGGACTTTGCAATTGTAAGAAATTTCAGGGGAGATTTCTGAAATTATCCCTTTTGTAAATATGACATGGATTTTAATTCGATTGCACCAAATTACCCTATATTTGTTGAACAAACAGAAGTTAACCATTGTAGGATCTAAAAAAAGAAGTTAACCATACAAAAGACCTTTCTTTGAAATAAAATTGATTCGGTTTCTTACACCTATTTTTGCTTTCATCAAATAAAGTAACTGTTAAACTCTTATATCTCTCAAGTGCGAATAATATAGTCACAATTTGCAAGTGCTAGAGACAAAATTGTGAAAACATTCCGAATTGATACACGAGATACATGTACATACAAGATTAGGTTAATATTGATGTTCCTTAGGTTCCAATGAATAGCTCGTATGGTAACCACTTTAGGGTCGTCAGATTAACCCTCGCTAGTAATGTGCTATGCATCTTGGGCACGTTCTCTATAGTCATAGGGGATTAGTTTAGCATAAGATGGGATACTGTTGCGCTGACAAAAAAAAAAATTGATATTTTGCTTTGATATCTATGTACAAGGGTTTGTTTTTTATTTTTGTACTGATTTTATTGCAAAACTAAAGAAGTAGATTTTCCAACTTCTGATTGATTTTATTTTGAAAAAGAAAAGCATGTTAATAAATGTTTTTTTTTTCTTATGTATAACAATTATACATAGATGTAGTTACAACCCTATTAACACTTTGCATCATTTTTGTGCTCATTCTAAGATAAGAGTAAATTCCTTTTTTTTTTTAAATAAAAATCAAGAATAAAAGTATGTTCCATTCGTGGGAACCAGGAAGCGTCTTGACGGCTATTCATTTCACGAAGACACAAAGAAAAAAGAAAGGAAAGCAAGAAGCATATAAAACTTAAACTAGATTTACCTTGTTTCTTTCCTTTACCTCTTTTTGGTAATAAACCAACTCCTTTGTCTCTTTCATAATATTTTTAATTAGTTCTGTTAACTCCTTTTTTATTATACTTTTATTGTAAATCATAAAAATTTCCTTTTGTTGGTTGGAAAGCCATTTCAATATGTAATAGACTTTTCTTCTTCTATTAGATACAGGGCCGTCAAGAGGGACCAACAAGTCCCTCCCTATTATAGTAGTGGTAGAATAAAAAGTGGACTAAGATCAAAGTCCAATGTATTTCAAGTTTCCTTGACTTTGCTATCTTTAGGCATGCGCAAGTCAAGGAGAATCCAAGCACAAAATAATTTGTGCCACACAGAGCAAATCAAACTACAATCTTATGCGCCACTAATTACATCCCCATCTGCCTTCCTGGGCACCATCTACCTCCCATTGGCTTTTCAATGGCGAATAAGAACACTAATTCAGCATTTGCCATTTTTGCCATCCTCCTCCTCCTCTCCTTCAATGCCAATGCCTCAGAAGATCAAGAAGCCGCTGAAGTAGGGCGCAGAAAGACCATATTTGAATCAATCCGTGATTTCTTTTTCCCAACAATAGAGATTACAATAGCCAATGATGGTGACAAGACGGTGTATTACATGTGCAAGTCGTCAAAAAACGATACGGGTTTGCATGAACTGAGGAAAGGAGAAAGATTCATATACAATTTCACACAAATCGCTTTCCCAATGAGATGGTGTTATTTGTACATCAATGACAGAGTGAATGGATTCTTTTGGTCGTATAACGTTAGATTGAGATGTACCAAATGTTTTTGGAGCATCACAGATTATCCCAACTTGTACAGGAGCGATCGGACCAGATGGGAGCGTCAGAGTTTGTTTATGCCGGCCGAGTTCAACATCTCTAACTATCAAATAAATCACACTTGAGGCATCCAAAGGCTTTGGCATGGGAGGACTTCGGAGAGAAGAATGGCACGATGCATTAGAAAACTTGATCAATCATCAAGGATCTGATCTGTCAGTGCTTAGATGGTGAAATGTGCTTTCATCAAATTTCAGTTTTCAAATATGATTTGGTCTATGAAAATAACATGTATGAACTTCTTGTTAATTGACTCTGTGAAGGTAGAAATACATCTACAGGCTATGGCTAGTTAAATACTTAGTCTGATCCCTTTGCATTTCATGGTTCATTTGCATGATTAGCTCTAATTTGCCATGCATATTCTGTTACCTTCTGTTGCTCGTCCTTACTTTTCATTTGTTTTTCGTACTTTGAGCTAGGGATGATGCTTTTGAGTTCCTTTTCTTCAAAAGCAGCCAATGAAGTTTATTTAGACAGGGTGAATCCCCCGATAAAAAAGCATTACAGATTGAAAAGTCCGTTTACATAAAATAAGAGTGTGGTGCTGTTGCAAGAATGTAGAAGATTAGGCATTTAGTGGCTTAGCCAACAATGATATGAAAAACAAAAGGAAAACAAACAAATTGTGCTTTCATCTTAATTAATATGTTCTCCAAGAAGAAGTTCATTACGAGAGAGCAAAGATACCCATATCCCTGAGATTTACAATAGTATTGAAAGATATCCTCCACGAACAGATCAAGGCTTCAAGGTTAAACTGGCTCCAGCCTCCATTCAATCGTCTAAACTAAGTAGCTATTTAGCAAATTTTTCTTTCTAATTTTAAATCGAACCTCGAATACATCTTTTACTGTACATAATTGTGTGCATCAATAGCAACATCGAAAATACTTGGACTAAACAAGGGAAGAAAACAAGGGAACTAGCACGGGTACCGCGGTAGCCAAACTTAACACAATAAATGTTAATGCCATAGGTGGCTCTCAGAAACTAAATTCAATCATCAAAGTCATTAAACTCAAAGAATCGGTACTGCTGCAGCTGTCGTCGTCTTCGAGTACAGATCAACCATGTCATGTTCCAATCATGCATTGCCAAAACATTTCCATATACATTCACCTTCCACTTAAACAAAGTACACTTTACTTAATACTGCCAGAAACCGGCAAAACCTCACCAAAAAAAAAATTGAAAAACAACTGGACCCCAAGAGTTCCCCTCACCGACACCTTTCCTCTCTCCTAAATTCCTGATAAATTATCGTCATCAAGCCTTATTATTTCGGTTTCCTCAAGCCGGCAGGCTGCACTGGTTATTTTTTCCACGAATCCATCCAAAAAGCAAACCATATACTATAACGCCCACCCACCGAGCCGAAACAAGGGAAAAAAAAGCATCCCACCTAAAAAGAAAAGTTTCCGTATTCCAAAACGCAAAACCTGTAGCCCCACAAACAATTCCCTTCACCCCAAAAAAAAAAGAAGTTTGTGCAATTATACATACATTACACTTCTAAAGAAAGCAAAAAAAGAAAAGAAGTTCCAGTTATTGAGGACTGTGCGTTGCTTCTTGTTCGTGAGAAATTAGTAGGAGATAACAGCTGAAAAAAATGGGAGTTTCCATCCCCATTTTGGTAATTATAACATCTCTTCACCTCATAGCCTTCGTTCTCGCTATCGGAGCTGAACGGCGTCGAAGCACGGTAACCCCTTTACTCCATTTCCAAAAATAGCATCTGGGTTCTCTTTGTTTTATGGAAACTCAGTTAAAGTTCTAATTTTTTTTTTCCTGGCTTTTAATGTTCGATAAGGCTAATGTTATGCCGGATAAGTACGATGAAACGACTTACTGCGTGTACGGTACGGATGCTTCGACCGTCTACGGGTTATCGGCGTTTGGGTTGCTGTTAATTAGTCAAACGGTGCTTAACGGCGTTACTAAGTGCTTGTGTTTTGGGAAAGGGATGATGGGTGGACGGTCTACTACCTGTGCTGTTTTCTTCTTCATCTTTTCTTGGTAATGATCCCTGGTTTATTTTTTTTTTCCAATTTACTATCATGTCCTTGCCTTCTGCTTTGGATTTACTACGTTTGCCACTGGGAGAGTGGAGCATTGTTGATTCCAGCGAGTCTATGAGTTGGAGTTGGGCCCCACCTCCCTGTTGGCTGGTGATAGTTGGTGCCTTGGTGGTAGAATAATTCTCAACACTAACTATTCCAGTAATGATCTGCACAGCTGCATGTGAAATATTTTTACTTGCAATAATTGGAGTTTGGCTGTTGGTTTTTTAAATTCTTAATCTGGCAGGATGGGCTAGGAGATAATTTGTCATTGTGGTGGGGTCAAATTCTCTGTTGGGATAAACTTGTGACATCATTCAGCATTTAGGTTCTGTTTCTAGCGAATAATTGTATGCAGTTTTGCTTAGAGCATTTTGTATGTGATGTTTTGAATATGTGTACAATACCTGTATGGTAGAATTCATGCATCAACTGGCATAGAAATTGCAAATCTTCTGGTAGGGTATGTATTGTTTTCTCATTCCACAATCGGCCATAAGATTATTTTGAGCAAAGGTTTCATCAAATAAACATGCCCTTACTTGGAACTGAAGAAGTTTGGGAACTGTCCTGTTATGCGTTCCATGTCATGACATGTTTTTCGTTGCTACAGAAAATTAATGGTTCCATCTATTCAACTTTTGCACATGTCACGTATGGTTTGATATGCATGTTGAATTTCAGCCGTTCCTTGTATAAAATGCATTCACGTGTGTGGTTGTAATTTTGCTCATCTGCTCCTTTCTTCTGTCAATGAGGGTGGTAGTAGTTGGAGAACAGGGTTTCATCCATTCTTATACTTTCTAGTAGATAAATTTTGGGAATTTGCATGAAGCTGGATGTCTTTCAACAAAATTTGATCAGCATTGTTTGCTTCCTGATTCTTGCTGCCATTGAAATCCCAACGCATGTGCCTTTCTTGGTTTAGTTTGGGGTAAGATATCTGTATTAGGTAACCAAGTAATGTGCATAAAATTACTGGGCAAAAATAGTTTATGCATATTCAGAAGTTAGATCAGAGTGAGAAGATAAAATTCTAGAGATTCTTGTTGAGCTATTTCACTTTTTCCTGGTTTGTATGCATGTCCAAAAGTTTAAAGGTGGAATCTGAACCCTGTTTTCACATTTTGTGAAGATATTTTTTGGCGTTCCTAGAAATAAAAATTCTTATGACATTTATGATCTCAATTCTCTTGAAGTATACTTTGGATGGTTCCGCTGAACTTGTATAAACTAATTCCCTAAGGTTGCTTCATAAATTGACTGGTCAGATCCAGAAATTTCATGCTTTGATTAAGCATGCTTCCTTTGTTTTGCCATTCCCCTAGTTCTCTCTTGTTCTTTGATTCTTCTTTTCCTTTATTCTGGAGGGTAGAGATTCTTGTTTCTCCCCTTCTTTGTCATGTTTTTTGTGTTTTTGGATTCAATAAAGTTTCATTCAGTCAATAATTTCTGCAGGCCCGGCTAAGCCTTTTTTTTTTTTTGGCACACCTGCAAAACAGAATTTGATCTTCGAAGCTCTTAATTTTGTTCAAAATGGAGCTGGCGAGAGCAGTTGGTGTTCTTTTCCATTGCATTAGTGTTCTTTCTTTGCAGCTGCTTGGTTATCGCGTGATATTTCTGATTGAAATAACATGATTTTTCAAACTCTGTTTCATTCTGTTCTTTCCTCCTTTCTCCTCATTATTTCATGAGGGCACCTCATAGTGACTATTAAATTCTTCACTCCATAAATTCTTTGGATTAGCTAAGTGTGTCAACGTGTTTTATTGTTTTTCTTGCCCGTTAATAACTGAAAGAAATGCACAGGGTAAGCTTTTTGGGAGCCGAAGCATGCTTACTGGCTGGCTCAGCTAGGAATGCTTACCATACTAAATACCGAGGCATATTTGGTGGTAATGACTTGTCCTGTGCTACCCTTCGCAAAGGTGTTTTTGCTGCTGGGGCTGCATTGACCTTGCTATCCATGATAGGCTCCATTTTCTACTACTGGTCTCATGCCAAGGCAGATACAGGTGGATGGGAAAAGCAAAACACTGAAGGACTTGGAATGACAACATCCCATTATATGGAGAATCAACAGGAATTGAAGGTCTAATCATGGTTTGGTTGTAGTGCTTGTGTATCAATAGTTTCTGGGGTATGTTTTTGATGAAAATTAGAAGATCTGGAAAGGTCCTTAATGAGCTATGTATCTAAAGTATCTGTCTATAGGAAAAGGTTTGCACTTCAGAGGTTTTTCCCGAGGGTTTTCCTTTCTTTAGTCCTTTGTTGGATGTTAGTAGATAAAATCACTTCTTCTCAGCTAAACCTTACTCTGACACTGTCCTTAGAAATCAATTGCAGAATCATTTAAGAAAGCTCCGAGCAAAACACTAAAAATGGTTTTCTATTTTGGGCAAGAAAGAACACACCTACAAACAATCCCAAAAATTAAATGACCATTTTGAGCAAGAAAGAAAGACACACCTACAAACCATCTCGAAAATTAGATGGCTCTTTATTAAAAATGATAATTGGTGTGGAGTGGCTTAGACCCGATCCATTTAACCTACGTGAACAAGAATGAGCTTTTTACGAATGAGCTTTATTTAATTCGTGATGAGTGTGCTGGCGGCAATCCGGCAGCAAAATATCGCTATTGGACAGGAGACGATGATTTTTGAACAGTTGTTTTGACAAAATTAAGATAGCAAAACTCATCGCATTTAATTTCTATGCAATTTAAGCATCCTTCGTTCCACAAAAAGAGAGAGAAATAAAAATTGAAGCACATCTAGATTGCATGAATTAGGCGTAAAGAAAGGTAGACAAGATATGTGTATATTTATAAAAAAATGAAGCATATCCAGATTACATGGTTTAGGTAGGGGTGTATTTCAAACTCTGTTTGGCAAATAAACAAATCAAATTCCAACAAATTTCAAACTCATTCAAACATTCAAAAACATGGTTAAGGTGTTTGACTTGTTTAATTATTTGAATGAGTTTGAAATTTTGTTCAAACTTGATTTGTTTATTTGCTGAATCGAGTTTGAAAGAAAGGAAGTTCATCCCTAACTTGAATATTATTTAATATAAAATACAAAATACTGTTCACCCTTAACTTGACTAGTTGACAAATAAAATTCGAATGAATTTTTATCAAATCGAACTCAATTCAAGTATCAAACAGTTTGATTTATCTTTTAATCCTAGGTTTAGATATAAGGAAAGGAAGATGTGTGTATATTCAAAGGAATAGTAAGTAATCTAGAAGAAATTTATTTATATAGTGGAACTGTCTTTTGAATCACATCAAGATAATTGACCAACTACTGTGGCCAATCTCGCAATTTTGCAATATGGTGTGGGAAAGAATCCCATTTTGTAAAATTGAATCCATCCTCTTTTACTAACTAATGACATTCATTTCCTAGTGGATGCCTACCACATTGATGCTTGGCAAATGATCAAAAGTGCCGCTAGAGTTTGTTTGTGAACCAAAAATTCATTGTAAAATGCCAGCTAAATTGCTCACTTGTATGTAGATCATAATTTCCAAGATCATCATCTTTAGATTGACAATGAATGCGCAATAAATAACTGGAATTATTTGGAAGCCCGCCAGCTTTGGTAACTTCATATTCAGGCAATAGATTAATTGCAGATACATGGATGATCTGGAGATGGTACAATGATACGAATAGAGCGAGAAAGAAACTACTTTTAATTCGTATGTCACTCATTTTGGAATTTCCGGAACGATATAGTTCTCAATAGCTTTTCAACTGGCAGTTTATAAAGGTTGGTTGTAGAATTGACATATGCCGAACCGGTGCAATAATAATAAAAAAATCTAACTACCACCTAAAACAGTCAATAATCGATTCCAGGTGCTGGAGTAGGAATTTTAGATGTGCAGTGTGTTACTTGATTCACCCTGGTTCTGAAGAGTGTGCTTAATCCGATATATCAGAATTGACTAATTAACAAAATTACTAACTAGTAGACAGTGGCAAACAGGGTCGTTTTCTCAGGAACTAGGAGAAATTCGTTTCTTTTCAAACCAAGACAAACGGGGGTTTGAGAGTTCAATGTTAATAAATTGTTAACTAATAAATTAACTGTGAAAAATAATTAATTGAGAGAAATAATTGGAGAAACTCTAGCGAAGGATACACTTCAGAAATGGTTCATACAACTGATCATCGATTCAAATATACTTCCAACATTCATTAATAGATTGGTTATAGCTGTCATACACGTAATAAACAACCAACTTTTCCTTACTTTTTCGATAGTCAAAGTATGACCATTAACTATTTCTCTAATCAAGAAATAACTCTAAATACAACCGTAGGATTTAATTTCTAGATTGCATTAAGAATTAGAAAAATTCAACCCTAACTAACAAATATGCTATGAGAGTTTGTTTAAACTAGATCGTATGTTTTCCTGATATAAGTCCAATTATGCCAGTTGCTATCGGCACGGAAATAATCAAACAATTATGGATTTAACTCCCCCCCAATTAGCAAATAAACTGTGTGAATAATTAAATTTTGCGCATCTATTCAATTATACACAATAGTTATAACAATTAAAAGCAGAAAATATACAAATACCAATAAATGAAGGAAACAGTTAAAATAATTCAAATCTCACAGTTATTGTTGAACCAAATCTTCAGTTGTCCCCTTGACTAGAAATAAAAAGTCAGTTCTCCAATGATGGAGAACAAGCCATGCGGAAAAGTTATTCGAATCTTACAATTGTTGTCTCCCTAAAAGTCGGCAAAAAGGAAAAGTAAAAGACGAAAAAAAATAAAAATGAAAGCAATTGTCCTCCTGTGTCCTTTCCCAGTCGGCCAAATGAGAAAGTAAAGACCAAGTCCAATGCCTTCACGTCTCTAGCCACACAAAAGATGGAAACAAATTGTCTGACGATTTTTTCCCTACTTTGACTCCTAATTGGTTGGTATTCTAATACCAATCAACTTCTTAGAATAAATCCCTATTACAAGTCAACTTCCTCAGTTTTCTTTTTTTTTCTTTGGAGTGACCCGCTAGCTTCTTAATTTGTAACCAACTACTTGATGCATTTTTTGAAGCTTATCACTGACAGGTGTCGAATCTGTGCAATAATAATAATAAAACCTAACTACCACAGAAAACTGTCAATTATTAATTCTAGATACTGGAACAGGGACACTAGGTGTGCAATGGGTTACTTGATTCACTATATTCTCGAGAAGTTTGCTTAATTCGATGTACCAGAATTAATTACTAACAAAATTTACTAACTAGTAGACAGTGACAAGTAGGGTCGTCTCCTCAGGAACTGGGGAGAAGTTCGTTTCCTTTCGAGTCAAGACAAATGGGGGGTTTCAGGATTAATGCTAACTAAGTAAATCAAATGCGAAAAATAATTAATTGGAAGAAATAATAGGAGAAACTCTAACCAATGGTACATTTCAAAAATGGTTCATGCACTGATCATCGATTCACATATAATTCTAATATTTATTAATAGATTGGTTATAGTTGTCATACACGCGATAAACAACCAGTTTTTTCTTACTTTTTCGATAGTTAAGGTATGACCGTTAACTATTTTTCTAACTCGGAAACAATCTTAGGTACGACCATATGATTTAATTTCTGATTTGCATTAAAATTTAGAAAAACTCAATCTTAACTAACAAACATGCTATGAGGGTTTGTTTAAATTAGATTGTATATTTTTCTGACATAAATCCAATTATGCCAGTTGCTACCGGGACAGAGATAATTGAACAATTACGAATTCAACTACCCTTAATTAGCAAAATATCCTACGTGAATAATTAAATATTGCGCATCTATTCAATCGTACATGATAGTTATAACAATTAAAAGCAAAAAACATACAAATACCAATAAATAAAGAAAACAGTTAAAATAATTTAGATCTCATAGTTATTATTGGACCAAATCTTCAATTGTCCTCTTGACTAGAAAATGGAGATTTAGCTATGCATCCTAAAAGAAATTCCACCAGACTCCATGGAATCTGGTTACAATTGGTTTTCCTCTAAAACTAATGAGAGCAAGCCCCAGTCGAAAAACTCCCAAGGATGAACCAGTGATGGCTGTCTTATGCTCCCTAAAGAATCCCTATCGAAATTGTTGTTGGTTGAACTCTTAATCGCACGGGAATCTGGCTTTTTTTATTCTTGGTTTCCTAGTCAATCTCAACTACTAATAATAAGATATGTTTCCCAAAATATAAAAAGGAAACTACTAAAAATAATATTCCAAGTTTCCTAATCCAATATTAAGACTAATAATGAAAATTAAAATCTTCAAAATCTTCCTCCAATACTGCCTTGAATTTGATTCGGACTTGGAAATCAGTTCTGAACGTGCCACCATCAAATTAATTGAAAAATTGTTCATTTTTGTCACGTTTTGCTCCTTTTCCTACAATTAGCATCATTAATCATATATAAATAGAATCCGACATTTAAAATAATATTTGGCTAAAATCAAGGGAACAATAATTATAAATTCAACAACAAATTATGACCTATCACTCACGTGCATTAAATCCCTAGAATCTGGGCTTGAATGTGCCACCACCAAATTAGCTGAAAATTGCCCCTTTTAATCATGTTTTGATTATTTTCCTACAATTAGCACCATTAAGCAAATATAAGTAGAATCCATCAATTAAAATAATATTTAACTAAAATAAAAGGAAAAATAAACATAAATTGGATGACAATTTCACATCCTATCAATTTTTTTCACACCTAAACCATGCTTGTCCTCAAGCATGAAAACAACAAATCAAGCAATCAAATTCAAATAATGGCTATTATTCAAATCTTCTATTGCCAAGATACAATTAAAACATATGCCAATTATTAGTGGTAATTTTTAAAATGCCTACACTTGCACTTTTTCAATTGAATACCAATATATTATCATATGCTATCCCCTCATACCTAAATCTTACGTTGTCCCCAATGTAATAAAGAATAAAAGAAAAGTAATGGGAATAACGGAACTTTCCTGATAATTGGGGGGCCGTGGATAGCTACGGGTGAGGGACAATTGATTGTGAAACTCGACGTATGTTGATGGCTGGCGGTGGTGGTGTTCGAATGGAAGAAAGAAAGAAAGAAGAAAGAAAAAGAAGAGAGAAAAAAAGAAAGAAAAAGAAAGGAAAAGGATGAGAAAGAAAGGAGAACTTTTTTTTTTACCACTACGTTAGACGTGGGCACGCCTAACTGTCTTTGAGTCTTCTGACCAATCCACGGAAATTAAGATCTTTAAGCGTGACCATCTGGCATGGGCATACTTAACTACCCTCGAGTCTTCTAATCAACCCACAAAAATTAAGATCTTTAAACATAACCACCTGACGTAGGCACGCCTAACTACCAGAGAGTTTTCTGACCGCCAAATTAAAACGTCCTTCCTAAGTTTATAAGAAATCAGTTTTGAGCGTATAGAGTTAAATTGGTGCAAGTGTATTTCTTTACAAATATCTTTTTTATTTTTCAAATATCGCTACAGCGTTATGATGTGGTACTACTAGCAGAGATTGTTTTATAGGTAATGGTTTTATTGAAATAAACAAAGTGGTTTAGGAATATTTTTATTTAGCAAGTAAAAGGGTAGTTTAATGGTTTTAAAAATTTTGTTACATAAATAACAAAAGTAAGAGAGGAAAGTAATGTTTGTAAAATTTTAAGAGCGTCATGCGATGTTAAGAGAAATCTCAGGGAGGTTTCTAATATTATCCCTTTACTTTATGTACCTTTACCAGAAAGTATAGGACTAGTGACACAACAATAATGTTTTCTTTCTAGTTTCATGTTGGGCTACATGCTCCAGTCATTGAATTTTACATTGGGTCACGAGACGACTCAACAGCATGCCACTTCGGGCCAGTTCTGCTAGACTCAACATGTGCGACCCCCACAAGCACAACTCACGAAAGAGTGCACTGCATTCAAACTCTCAAATCATTATCTGACCAGGGAAAAAAAAAAAAATCTTACATTAAAATTTACAATTGACGACTTAATAACAATACAAATGTATTGTCTCACCAATTAGAGGTCATAGATTCTAATTTCTTTATCCTTTCTCTTACTACAAAAAAAAAAAAAAAAATACAAATGCACTGCAGAGACATGCTGGGTAAAATAAAATTAGTTCAGTTCCCGCGGAAAAATCTTAAAACTCGAATGTTGAATTGGTGATTTTTACGAAACAATTGGGTCAGGCTCAATGTTGATGTGCTGCGGGTAATCCAGAGTATGCAGGTGGAGAGAATCAAATCATTGTGATTAGGATGTTGGGTTCTTTGGATTTGCAGTGAAAAATCGGACATGCAACTAGCCTTGTTGCTAAACTTCGGTCGAGACAAGCTGAAGTCAAAATTTGCCTGTGATCTCTGAGAAAACACTTGGAAATCTAATCTAACTCCAATCTAGGAATGCATCTTTCTAAGGAAACAAAGAAAGATAACTTTGGGGTATAAGGAAGCTTTCTAGTTTGGCCACTCTGAGTTAGAAAGAAACTTTTAGTAGAAGGCTTGACGGAGACAACCTGTTGTGAAGATTTAGCAAGAAAATGATCTTATTCTGGGGTATGCTTTGTCTGTCATTAGTTGACTTCCATTTTTCTCTTATGTTGTCATTTCCAAATATATGAGTTGTGGAAGGAACAAGAAACTGTCTATGGCGTAGAAAAATTAGTCCATTACGAACAAATATTCAACATCAAAGTCTTCCATCCAACAAAAATTGTAAGACTTTTATTCAGCTGATAATCTCTACATAAGTCAAAAGTACTACACTGTCTTTCCAACTTTTCCGGAACTTATGATAGATAGACAGGACACAACTGTTTTATGGTGCCTTCATCGGTTCATTACTCCTTGGAAATTCGGTGCAGTTGTCACTCCACCATTTTGTTTCTCCACATTTCCTTGCCAACCTAAAAAATTTCACGAAAAGCAAATAAAATTAAAATCATTAACCAATAAAAATTCCACAATAAAATAAACTCACATATCTTGATTATTACCAATTGGCATGTCGAATCCACGAATTTTGAGCTCACGATATTCTTGACATAAGGCGCAAGTTTCACAACAAAAATGAACTAGGCAATCCCCACAAGGGCTTTCAGGCAGCATATATTGCCGCCTCATTTTGGAGCGGTAGAAGCAAGAATATATGCATGCACAACCGGTAAGATAGGCTAGTAACCCATAAAGTGCCCCACTTGTTCCACAGGCTGCGGCCACACAATAGTACAAGTTAAATATTTATGTATGGCCTATGTAGTACATAGGAATTGGAAAATACATATATATATATATGGTAATTAATATTTTTAAAATTAATTTATTTTATTTTTCGTTATTTTCAAACTTACAAGTTGTTCCTTTGTCTACAATTTCTGCAATTTGTCCAAAGGTTATGCAGGGACACCAACATGTTATGCAACCTGCAACAAATTGGAGAACAGATATATGCGTCAGCTATAGAACAGTGTACAAAGTAGATTTCATTCTATGATAAGCTTTTCATGATTAATTTCAAAAGAACTATTTATTTGTATGGCACTAAAATACAGCTTGTTTTCAGTTTTATCCCTAGATGGATTTCAAATCGAACTTTTTTTTTTTATTCCGTGTAGCTTGAAAGTCAATATAGTTCAAGAAGGCAATTAATTGAATTGCATGCTAACTCTGGAAATCATTAAAAAAAAAAAAAAAAAAGAGGGTAACTAAGTCATACATCAAGAAAATGTACTAAATTGTGATCAGTACTTTTACCAATGTCTTGACATCAGAAAACTAAGGAGACTAAAGTAGTAATTATCCAATACATAAAGGATCAAAGTTGCTATTGTTTTCGGAGAATAGGTTAAACTTACAATTTGATACGTCCGAAAAGCAGCCACAAAGGCCGGTAGACCATGATCCTGGTGTATTAGCATGGAACTGGCCTGGAGCTTGAGGCCTATAATTATCACCATAACTGTAGTTTTGGGGCATGACCGGAACGCCCTTCACCGGCGGTGGCGTTGGTGGTGCCGAGGGCGCTGGTGGCCTTTGAGACTCATAGGGATTGGAAGAATACATATTTTGATCAACAATAGTGAAAACCGTTAATCAATTTTTTCAGTACACAAATGAGATTTGATGACAATTAACATTAGTAATCAAGAAAGAGTTTCCTAGTGGTTTTGGAGCATGTTTATTGCTTGATCCAATGGCCATTATATAGGCAGAGGTGAGGAATTTGTATACACCTGTTGTGGGAAAGAGTCTATGAGAAATATGTCAATTTCTTGAAACTTTCCTTTTTTCTTTTGGTAAAATAAAAATGCATTAAAATAAAGTCAAAGTCTATAAAGTAATAACTAAAATACAATCATCTGTGGGTGGTGACGCCCTTTAAGTCTTGCAAAAGTAAGTGGAAGATTTCCTCAACGCGTGGTAATATTTGGAACCTAATCCAGAGATAAGTTAAAAAAACCACAAGAGATAAGTTAAAAAAACTACAAGGGATTGACTCTATCTCATTCAACCGTTGCAGAAATTGCCTGTCTGTGGCTGTTACTATATATTTTCACACGCCAAGAGAGATGTTCAAGGAAGTGAAGAACTACGGCTCCAAGAGACTGATAGAAGGCTAATTTTGAGGATTTGGTAAGATAGGACTTTCTATATATTTCTGAATTGTTGAGTAAATGTGAATTTTAGCAAAAAAGTGGTGTGAAAATGTTTTCACCTTTTGTCTATGAAACAAAGAAGAAAGGCTTTGGACGTGTGATTCTCAAGGAATTAACATCGTACTTTTTGGAGTTGAAAGTCCAATTGGACATTGGTCTAGTGGTGACAAAAATACGTATTAGTAATTAAATATACCAATTTCGTCTAACTTTAAGAAATTAACTTTATCCAAATTCATTATTTTTCTTTTCCCTCAAAAAACGAAGAAAAATTTGTCAATAATTAATTGTATTTTTTCTCTCATAATTTCCTATTATAACCTTAACATCTTTCCAAAACTTGATATTTAATCCTTGATTTCTAAATTCTAATAGAACTTGATTTTGAGAACTTAGTATGTTCTAGTGGAAAATAATACTCATGCAAAAGAATAGTTCACTTACAAGACTAGTCTTTGAAAATCTGTCATTTAATTTGAAAAAGCGATACGAACGTCCCGTTGGAGCTTCATTTCCCATAAATTAGGTGGGGACCTTTGGTTTGGAGTTGGGACAGTTTGTGATTATTGGAGTTTCAACTTTTTAGTTCTTTCAATTGGGTCTTTTTTTATTTAACAAGTGCCAATAGGCATTCCTTAATACATTTAATTTTTACGAAATTTATCATGTGAATATATATATTTATTTATTTATATTACTGTCCTCCCTTACATTTATTTAATTTTTTATTTAACTTTATTTTTGTGAAAAACTAATGTCTGAATCCCATCTTAATGAATGCTCAGTTGTATTTCATGGATTGAGACAAACCCCCCCCCCCCCCCCTTTTTTTTTCTCATTTCAAGTTGAACACGTAGTTATTTTCTGGAGCAAACTTGCTAGGAGGGACTGATAAGAATGTTCAATGGAAGCTGATGACTCACTGCATTAGACAATTCTAGGTACATCTTGGTTGCAATTGACCGTAAAGAAAAAAAAAATTCATGTTTTGATCCAGAACTGATTTTATATGGAAATCATTAATACAATATCTTTAAGAACGAAGCGTATCGGGTGTAGCAAGGATGCAAAATTCTTCAGTCCAGCTTTCTTAACGAGGGCTGGGTCAAATAAAATGTTGATGAGTGTGCTGGCGGCAATCCGGCAGCAAAATATCGCTATTGGACAGGAGACGATGATTTTTGAACAGTTGTTTTGACAAAATTAAGATAGCAAAACTCATCGCATTTAATTTCTATGCAATTTAAGCATCCTTCGTTCCACAAAAAGAGAGAGAAATAAAAATTGAAGCACATCTAGATTGCATGAATTAGGCGTAAAGAAAGGTAGACAAGATATGTGTATATTTATAAAAAAATGAAGCATATCCAGATTACATGGTTTAGGTAGGGGTGTATTTCAAACTCTGTTTGGCAAATAAACAAATCAAATTCCAACAAATTTCAAACTCATTCAAACATTCAAAAACATGGTTAAGGTGTTTGACTTGTTTAATTATTTGAATGAGTTTGAAATTTTGTTCAAACTTGATTTGTTTATTTGCTGAATCGAGTTTGAAAGAAAGGAAGTTCATCCCTAACTTGAATATTATTTAATATAAAATACAAAATACTGTTCACCCTTAACTTGACTAGTTGACAAATAAAATTCGAATGAATTTTTATCAAATCGAACTCAATTCAAGTATCAAACAGTTTGATTTATCTTTTAATCCTAGGTTTAGATATAAGGAAAGGAAGATGTGTGTATATTCAAAGGAATAGTAAGTAATCTAGAAGAAATTTATTTATATAGTGGAACTGTCTTTTGAATCACATCAAGATAATTGACCAACTACTGTGGCCAATCTCGCAATTTTGCAATATGGTGTGGGAAAGAATCCCATTTTGTAAAATTGAATCCATCCTCTTTTACTAACTAATGACATTCATTTCCTAGTGGATGCCTACCACATTGATGCTTGGCAAATGATCAAAAGTGCCGCTAGAGTTTGTTTGTGAACCAAAAATTCATTGTAAAATGCCAGCTAAATTGCTCACTTGTATGTAGATCATAATTTCCAAGATCATCATCTTTAGATTGACAATGAATGCGCAATAAATAACTGGAATTATTTGGAAGCCCGCCAGCTTTGGTAACTTCATATTCAGGCAATAGATTAATTGCAGATACATGGATGATCTGGAGATGGTACAATGATACGAATAGAGCGAGAAAGAAACTACTTTTAATTCGTATGTCACTCATTTTGGAATTTCCGGAACGATATAGTTCTCAATAGCTTTTCAACTGGCAGTTTATAAAGGTTGGTTGTAGAATTGACATATGCCGAACCGGTGCAATAATAATAAAAAAATCTAACTACCACCTAAAACAGTCAATAATCGATTCCAGGTGCTGGAGTAGGAATTTTAGATGTGCAGTGTGTTACTTGATTCACCCTGGTTCTGAAGAGTGTGCTTAATCCGATATATCAGAATTGACTAATTAACAAAATTACTAACTAGTAGACAGTGGCAAACAGGGTCGTTTTCTCAGGAACTAGGAGAAATTCGTTTCTTTTCAAACCAAGACAAACGGGGGTTTGAGAGTTCAATGTTAATAAATTGTTAACTAATAAATTAACTGTGAAAAATAATTAATTGAGAGAAATAATTGGAGAAACTCTAGCGAAGGATACACTTCAGAAATGGTTCATACAACTGATCATCGATTCAAATATACTTCCAACATTCATTAATAGATTGGTTATAGCTGTCATACACGTAATAAACAACCAACTTTTCCTTACTTTTTCGATAGTCAAAGTATGACCATTAACTATTTCTCTAATCAAGAAATAACTCTAAATACAACCGTAGGATTTAATTTCTAGATTGCATTAAGAATTAGAAAAATTCAACCCTAACTAACAAATATGCTATGAGAGTTTGTTTAAACTAGATCGTATGTTTTCCTGATATAAGTCCAATTATGCCAGTTGCTATCGGCACGGAAATAATCAAACAATTATGGATTTAACTCCCCCCCAATTAGCAAATAAACTGTGTGAATAATTAAATTTTGCGCATCTATTCAATTATACACAATAGTTATAACAATTAAAAGCAGAAAATATACAAATACCAATAAATGAAGGAAACAGTTAAAATAATTCAAATCTCACAGTTATTGTTGAACCAAATCTTCAGTTGTCCCCTTGACTAGAAATAAAAAGTCAGTTCTCCAATGATGGAGAACAAGCCATGCGGAAAAGTTATTCGAATCTTACAATTGTTGTCTCCCTAAAAGTCGGCAAAAAGGAAAAGTAAAAGACGAAAAAAAATAAAAATGAAAGCAATTGTCCTCCTGTGTCCTTTCCCAGTCGGCCAAATGAGAAAGTAAAGACCAAGTCCAATGCCTTCACGTCTCTAGCCACACAAAAGATGGAAACAAATTGTCTGACGATTTTTTCCCTACTTTGACTCCTAATTGGTTGGTATTCTAATACCAATCAACTTCTTAGAATAAATCCCTATTACAAGTCAACTTCCTCAGTTTTCTTTTTTTTTCTTTGGAGTGACCCGCTAGCTTCTTAATTTGTAACCAACTACTTGATGCATTTTTTGAAGCTTATCACTGACAGGTGTCGAATCTGTGCAATAATAATAATAAAACCTAACTACCACAGAAAACTGTCAATTATTAATTCTAGATACTGGAACAGGGACACTAGGTGTGCAATGGGTTACTTGATTCACTATATTCTCGAGAAGTTTGCTTAATTCGATGTACCAGAATTAATTACTAACAAAATTTACTAACTAGTAGACAGTGACAAGTAGGGTCGTCTCCTCAGGAACTGGGGAGAAGTTCGTTTCCTTTCGAGTCAAGACAAATGGGGGGTTTCAGGATTAATGCTAACTAAGTAAATCAAATGCGAAAAATAATTAATTGGAAGAAATAATAGGAGAAACTCTAACCAATGGTACATTTCAAAAATGGTTCATGCACTGATCATCGATTCACATATAATTCTAATATTTATTAATAGATTGGTTATAGTTGTCATACACGCGATAAACAACCAGTTTTTTCTTACTTTTTCGATAGTTAAGGTATGACCGTTAACTATTTTTCTAACTCGGAAACAATCTTAGGTACGACCATATGATTTAATTTCTGATTTGCATTAAAATTTAGAAAAACTCAATCTTAACTAACAAACATGCTATGAGGGTTTGTTTAAATTAGATTGTATATTTTTCTGACATAAATCCAATTATGCCAGTTGCTACCGGGACAGAGATAATTGAACAATTACGAATTCAACTACCCTTAATTAGCAAAATATCCTACGTGAATAATTAAATATTGCGCATCTATTCAATCGTACATGATAGTTATAACAATTAAAAGCAAAAAACATACAAATACCAATAAATAAAGAAAACAGTTAAAATAATTTAGATCTCATAGTTATTATTGGACCAAATCTTCAATTGTCCTCTTGACTAGAAAATGGAGATTTAGCTATGCATCCTAAAAGAAATTCCACCAGACTCCATGGAATCTGGTTACAATTGGTTTTCCTCTAAAACTAATGAGAGCAAGCCCCAGTCGAAAAACTCCCAAGGATGAACCAGTGATGGCTGTCTTATGCTCCCTAAAGAATCCCTATCGAAATTGTTGTTGGTTGAACTCTTAATCGCACGGGAATCTGGCTTTTTTTATTCTTGGTTTCCTAGTCAATCTCAACTACTAATAATAAGATATGTTTCCCAAAATATAAAAAGGAAACTACTAAAAATAATATTCCAAGTTTCCTAATCCAATATTAAGACTAATAATGAAAATTAAAATCTTCAAAATCTTCCTCCAATACTGCCTTGAATTTGATTCGGACTTGGAAATCAGTTCTGAACGTGCCACCATCAAATTAATTGAAAAATTGTTCATTTTTGTCACGTTTTGCTCCTTTTCCTACAATTAGCATCATTAATCATATATAAATAGAATCCGACATTTAAAATAATATTTGGCTAAAATCAAGGGAACAATAATTATAAATTCAACAACAAATTATGACCTATCACTCACGTGCATTAAATCCCTAGAATCTGGGCTTGAATGTGCCACCACCAAATTAGCTGAAAATTGCCCCTTTTAATCATGTTTTGATTATTTTCCTACAATTAGCACCATTAAGCAAATATAAGTAGAATCCATCAATTAAAATAATATTTAACTAAAATAAAAGGAAAAATAAACATAAATTGGATGACAATTTCACATCCTATCAATTTTTTTCACACCTAAACCATGCTTGTCCTCAAGCATGAAAACAACAAATCAAGCAATCAAATTCAAATAATGGCTATTATTCAAATCTTCTATTGCCAAGATACAATTAAAACATATGCCAATTATTAGTGGTAATTTTTAAAATGCCTACACTTGCACTTTTTCAATTGAATACCAATATATTATCATATGCTATCCCCTCATACCTAAATCTTACGTTGTCCCCAATGTAATAAAGAATAAAAGAAAAGTAATGGGAATAACGGAACTTTCCTGATAATTGGGGGGCCGTGGATAGCTACGGGTGAGGGACAATTGATTGTGAAACTCGACGTATGTTGATGGCTGGCGGTGGTGGTGTTCGAATGGAAGAAAGAAAGAAAGAAGAAAGAAAAAGAAGAGAGAAAAAAAGAAAGAAAAAGAAAGGAAAAGGATGAGAAAGAAAGGAGAACTTTTTTTTTTACCACTACGTTAGACGTGGGCACGCCTAACTGTCTTTGAGTCTTCTGACCAATCCACGGAAATTAAGATCTTTAAGCGTGACCATCTGGCATGGGCATACTTAACTACCCTCGAGTCTTCTAATCAACCCACAAAAATTAAGATCTTTAAACATAACCACCTGACGTAGGCACGCCTAACTACCAGAGAGTTTTCTGACCGCCAAATTAAAACGTCCTTCCTAAGTTTATAAGAAATCAGTTTTGAGCGTATAGAGTTAAATTGGTGCAAGTGTATTTCTTTACAAATATCTTTTTTATTTTTCAAATATCGCTACAGCGTTATGATGTGGTACTACTAGCAGAGATTGTTTTATAGGTAATGGTTTTATTGAAATAAACAAAGTGGTTTAGGAATATTTTTATTTAGCAAGTAAAAGGGTAGTTTAATGGTTTTAAAAATTTTGTTACATAAATAACAAAAGTAAGAGAGGAAAGTAATGTTTGTAAAATTTTAAGAGCGTCATGCGATGTTAAGAGAAATCTCAGGGAGGTTTCTAATATTATCCCTTTACTTTATGTACCTTTACCAGAAAGTATAGGACTAGTGACACAACAATAATGTTTTCTTTCTAGTTTCATGTTGGGCTACATGCTCCAGTCATTGAATTTTACATTGGGTCACGAGACGACTCAACAGCATGCCACTTCGGGCCAGTTCTGCTAGACTCAACATGTGCGACCCCCACAAGCACAACTCACGAAAGAGTGCACTGCATTCAAACTCTCAAATCATTATCTGACCAGGGAAAAAAAAAAAAATCTTACATTAAAATTTACAATTGACGACTTAATAACAATACAAATGTATTGTCTCACCAATTAGAGGTCATAGATTCTAATTTCTTTATCCTTTCTCTTACTACAAAAAAAAAAAAAAAAATACAAATGCACTGCAGAGACATGCTGGGTAAAATAAAATTAGTTCAGTTCCCGCGGAAAAATCTTAAAACTCGAATGTTGAATTGGTGATTTTTACGAAACAATTGGGTCAGGCTCAATGTTGATGTGCTGCGGGTAATCCAGAGTATGCAGGTGGAGAGAATCAAATCATTGTGATTAGGATGTTGGGTTCTTTGGATTTGCAGTGAAAAATCGGACATGCAACTAGCCTTGTTGCTAAACTTCGGTCGAGACAAGCTGAAGTCAAAATTTGCCTGTGATCTCTGAGAAAACACTTGGAAATCTAATCTAACTCCAATCTAGGAATGCATCTTTCTAAGGAAACAAAGAAAGATAACTTTGGGGTATAAGGAAGCTTTCTAGTTTGGCCACTCTGAGTTAGAAAGAAACTTTTAGTAGAAGGCTTGACGGAGACAACCTGTTGTGAAGATTTAGCAAGAAAATGATCTTATTCTGGGGTATGCTTTGTCTGTCATTAGTTGACTTCCATTTTTCTCTTATGTTGTCATTTCCAAATATATGAGTTGTGGAAGGAACAAGAAACTGTCTATGGCGTAGAAAAATTAGTCCATTACGAACAAATATTCAACATCAAAGTCTTCCATCCAACAAAAATTGTAAGACTTTTATTCAGCTGATAATCTCTACATAAGTCAAAAGTACTACACTGTCTTTCCAACTTTTCCGGAACTTATGATAGATAGACAGGACACAACTGTTTTATGGTGCCTTCATCGGTTCATTACTCCTTGGAAATTCGGTGCAGTTGTCACTCCACCATTTTGTTTCTCCACATTTCCTTGCCAACCTAAAAAATTTCACGAAAAGCAAATAAAATTAAAATCATTAACCAATAAAAATTCCACAATAAAATAAACTCACATATCTTGATTATTACCAATTGGCATGTCGAATCCACGAATTTTGAGCTCACGATATTCTTGACATAAGGCGCAAGTTTCACAACAAAAATGAACTAGGCAATCCCCACAAGGGCTTTCAGGCAGCATATATTGCCGCCTCATTTTGGAGCGGTAGAAGCAAGAATATATGCATGCACAACCGGTAAGATAGGCTAGTAACCCATAAAGTGCCCCACTTGTTCCACAGGCTGCGGCCACACAATAGTACAAGTTAAATATTTATGTATGGCCTATGTAGTACATAGGAATTGGAAAATACATATATATATATATGGTAATTAATATTTTTAAAATTAATTTATTTTATTTTTCGTTATTTTCAAACTTACAAGTTGTTCCTTTGTCTACAATTTCTGCAATTTGTCCAAAGGTTATGCAGGGACACCAACATGTTATGCAACCTGCAACAAATTGGAGAACAGATATATGCGTCAGCTATAGAACAGTGTACAAAGTAGATTTCATTCTATGATAAGCTTTTCATGATTAATTTCAAAAGAACTATTTATTTGTATGGCACTAAAATACAGCTTGTTTTCAGTTTTATCCCTAGATGGATTTCAAATCGAACTTTTTTTTTTTATTCCGTGTAGCTTGAAAGTCAATATAGTTCAAGAAGGCAATTAATTGAATTGCATGCTAACTCTGGAAATCATTAAAAAAAAAAAAAAAAAAGAGGGTAACTAAGTCATACATCAAGAAAATGTACTAAATTGTGATCAGTACTTTTACCAATGTCTTGACATCAGAAAACTAAGGAGACTAAAGTAGTAATTATCCAATACATAAAGGATCAAAGTTGCTATTGTTTTCGGAGAATAGGTTAAACTTACAATTTGATACGTCCGAAAAGCAGCCACAAAGGCCGGTAGACCATGATCCTGGTGTATTAGCATGGAACTGGCCTGGAGCTTGAGGCCTATAATTATCACCATAACTGTAGTTTTGGGGCATGACCGGAACGCCCTTCACCGGCGGTGGCGTTGGTGGTGCCGAGGGCGCTGGTGGCCTTTGAGACTCATAGGGATTGGAAGAATACATATTTTGATCAACAATAGTGAAAACCGTTAATCAATTTTTTCAGTACACAAATGAGATTTGATGACAATTAACATTAGTAATCAAGAAAGAGTTTCCTAGTGGTTTTGGAGCATGTTTATTGCTTGATCCAATGGCCATTATATAGGCAGAGGTGAGGAATTTGTATACACCTGTTGTGGGAAAGAGTCTATGAGAAATATGTCAATTTCTTGAAACTTTCCTTTTTTCTTTTGGTAAAATAAAAATGCATTAAAATAAAGTCAAAGTCTATAAAGTAATAACTAAAATACAATCATCTGTGGGTGGTGACGCCCTTTAAGTCTTGCAAAAGTAAGTGGAAGATTTCCTCAACGCGTGGTAATATTTGGAACCTAATCCAGAGATAAGTTAAAAAAACCACAAGAGATAAGTTAAAAAAACTACAAGGGATTGACTCTATCTCATTCAACCGTTGCAGAAATTGCCTGTCTGTGGCTGTTACTATATATTTTCACACGCCAAGAGAGATGTTCAAGGAAGTGAAGAACTACGGCTCCAAGAGACTGATAGAAGGCTAATTTTGAGGATTTGGTAAGATAGGACTTTCTATATATTTCTGAATTGTTGAGTAAATGTGAATTTTAGCAAAAAAGTGGTGTGAAAATGTTTTCACCTTTTGTCTATGAAACAAAGAAGAAAGGCTTTGGACGTGTGATTCTCAAGGAATTAACATCGTACTTTTTGGAGTTGAAAGTCCAATTGGACATTGGTCTAGTGGTGACAAAAATACGTATTAGTAATTAAATATACCAATTTCGTCTAACTTTAAGAAATTAACTTTATCCAAATTCATTATTTTTCTTTTCCCTCAAAAAACGAAGAAAAATTTGTCAATAATTAATTGTATTTTTTCTCTCATAATTTCCTATTATAACCTTAACATCTTTCCAAAACTTGATATTTAATCCTTGATTTCTAAATTCTAATAGAACTTGATTTTGAGAACTTAGTATGTTCTAGTGGAAAATAATACTCATGCAAAAGAATAGTTCACTTACAAGACTAGTCTTTGAAAATCTGTCATTTAATTTGAAAAAGCGATACGAACGTCCCGTTGGAGCTTCATTTCCCATAAATTAGGTGGGGACCTTTGGTTTGGAGTTGGGACAGTTTGTGATTATTGGAGTTTCAACTTTTTAGTTCTTTCAATTGGGTCTTTTTTTATTTAACAAGTGCCAATAGGCATTCCTTAATACATTTAATTTTTACGAAATTTATCATGTGAATATATATATTTATTTATTTATATTACTGTCCTCCCTTACATTTATTTAATTTTTTATTTAACTTTATTTTTGTGAAAAACTAATGTCTGAATCCCATCTTAATGAATGCTCAGTTGTATTTCATGGATTGAGACAAACCCCCCCCCCCCCCCCTTTTTTTTTCTCATTTCAAGTTGAACACGTAGTTATTTTCTGGAGCAAACTTGCTAGGAGGGACTGATAAGAATGTTCAATGGAAGCTGATGACTCACTGCATTAGACAATTCTAGGTACATCTTGGTTGCAATTGACCGTAAAGAAAAAAAAAATTCATGTTTTGATCCAGAACTGATTTTATATGGAAATCATTAATACAATATCTTTAAGAACGAAGCGTATCGGGTGTAGCAAGGATGCAAAATTCTTCAGTCCAGCTTTCTTAACGAGGGCTGGGTCAAATAAAATGTTGATGAGTGTGCTGGCGGCAATCCGGCAGCAAAATATCGCTATTGGACAGGAGACGATGATTTTTGAACAGTTGTTTTGACAAAATTAAGATAGCAAAACTCATCGCATTTAATTTCTATGCAATTTAAGCATCCTTCGTTCCACAAAAAGAGAGAGAAATAAAAATTGAAGCACATCTAGATTGCATGAATTAGGCGTAAAGAAAGGTAGACAAGATATGTGTATATTTATAAAAAAATGAAGCATATCCAGATTACATGGTTTAGGTAGGGGTGTATTTCAAACTCTGTTTGGCAAATAAACAAATCAAATTCCAACAAATTTCAAACTCATTCAAACATTCAAAAACATGGTTAAGGTGTTTGACTTGTTTAATTATTTGAATGAGTTTGAAATTTTGTTCAAACTTGATTTGTTTATTTGCTGAATCGAGTTTGAAAGAAAGGAAGTTCATCCCTAACTTGAATATTATTTAATATAAAATACAAAATACTGTTCACCCTTAACTTGACTAGTTGACAAATAAAATTCGAATGAATTTTTATCAAATCGAACTCAATTCAAGTATCAAACAGTTTGATTTATCTTTTAATCCTAGGTTTAGATATAAGGAAAGGAAGATGTGTGTATATTCAAAGGAATAGTAAGTAATCTAGAAGAAATTTATTTATATAGTGGAACTGTCTTTTGAATCACATCAAGATAATTGACCAACTACTGTGGCCAATCTCGCAATTTTGCAATATGGTGTGGGAAAGAATCCCATTTTGTAAAATTGAATCCATCCTCTTTTACTAACTAATGACATTCATTTCCTAGTGGATGCCTACCACATTGATGCTTGGCAAATGATCAAAAGTGCCGCTAGAGTTTGTTTGTGAACCAAAAATTCATTGTAAAATGCCAGCTAAATTGCTCACTTGTATGTAGATCATAATTTCCAAGATCATCATCTTTAGATTGACAATGAATGCGCAATAAATAACTGGAATTATTTGGAAGCCCGCCAGCTTTGGTAACTTCATATTCAGGCAATAGATTAATTGCAGATACATGGATGATCTGGAGATGGTACAATGATACGAATAGAGCGAGAAAGAAACTACTTTTAATTCGTATGTCACTCATTTTGGAATTTCCGGAACGATATAGTTCTCAATAGCTTTTCAACTGGCAGTTTATAAAGGTTGGTTGTAGAATTGACATATGCCGAACCGGTGCAATAATAATAAAAAAATCTAACTACCACCTAAAACAGTCAATAATCGATTCCAGGTGCTGGAGTAGGAATTTTAGATGTGCAGTGTGTTACTTGATTCACCCTGGTTCTGAAGAGTGTGCTTAATCCGATATATCAGAATTGACTAATTAACAAAATTACTAACTAGTAGACAGTGGCAAACAGGGTCGTTTTCTCAGGAACTAGGAGAAATTCGTTTCTTTTCAAACCAAGACAAACGGGGGTTTGAGAGTTCAATGTTAATAAATTGTTAACTAATAAATTAACTGTGAAAAATAATTAATTGAGAGAAATAATTGGAGAAACTCTAGCGAAGGATACACTTCAGAAATGGTTCATACAACTGATCATCGATTCAAATATACTTCCAACATTCATTAATAGATTGGTTATAGCTGTCATACACGTAATAAACAACCAACTTTTCCTTACTTTTTCGATAGTCAAAGTATGACCATTAACTATTTCTCTAATCAAGAAATAACTCTAAATACAACCGTAGGATTTAATTTCTAGATTGCATTAAGAATTAGAAAAATTCAACCCTAACTAACAAATATGCTATGAGAGTTTGTTTAAACTAGATCGTATGTTTTCCTGATATAAGTCCAATTATGCCAGTTGCTATCGGCACGGAAATAATCAAACAATTATGGATTTAACTCCCCCCCAATTAGCAAATAAACTGTGTGAATAATTAAATTTTGCGCATCTATTCAATTATACACAATAGTTATAACAATTAAAAGCAGAAAATATACAAATACCAATAAATGAAGGAAACAGTTAAAATAATTCAAATCTCACAGTTATTGTTGAACCAAATCTTCAGTTGTCCCCTTGACTAGAAATAAAAAGTCAGTTCTCCAATGATGGAGAACAAGCCATGCGGAAAAGTTATTCGAATCTTACAATTGTTGTCTCCCTAAAAGTCGGCAAAAAGGAAAAGTAAAAGACGAAAAAAAATAAAAATGAAAGCAATTGTCCTCCTGTGTCCTTTCCCAGTCGGCCAAATGAGAAAGTAAAGACCAAGTCCAATGCCTTCACGTCTCTAGCCACACAAAAGATGGAAACAAATTGTCTGACGATTTTTTCCCTACTTTGACTCCTAATTGGTTGGTATTCTAATACCAATCAACTTCTTAGAATAAATCCCTATTACAAGTCAACTTCCTCAGTTTTCTTTTTTTTTCTTTGGAGTGACCCGCTAGCTTCTTAATTTGTAACCAACTACTTGATGCATTTTTTGAAGCTTATCACTGACAGGTGTCGAATCTGTGCAATAATAATAATAAAACCTAACTACCACAGAAAACTGTCAATTATTAATTCTAGATACTGGAACAGGGACACTAGGTGTGCAATGGGTTACTTGATTCACTATATTCTCGAGAAGTTTGCTTAATTCGATGTACCAGAATTAATTACTAACAAAATTTACTAACTAGTAGACAGTGACAAGTAGGGTCGTCTCCTCAGGAACTGGGGAGAAGTTCGTTTCCTTTCGAGTCAAGACAAATGGGGGGTTTCAGGATTAATGCTAACTAAGTAAATCAAATGCGAAAAATAATTAATTGGAAGAAATAATAGGAGAAACTCTAACCAATGGTACATTTCAAAAATGGTTCATGCACTGATCATCGATTCACATATAATTCTAATATTTATTAATAGATTGGTTATAGTTGTCATACACGCGATAAACAACCAGTTTTTTCTTACTTTTTCGATAGTTAAGGTATGACCGTTAACTATTTTTCTAACTCGGAAACAATCTTAGGTACGACCATATGATTTAATTTCTGATTTGCATTAAAATTTAGAAAAACTCAATCTTAACTAACAAACATGCTATGAGGGTTTGTTTAAATTAGATTGTATATTTTTCTGACATAAATCCAATTATGCCAGTTGCTACCGGGACAGAGATAATTGAACAATTACGAATTCAACTACCCTTAATTAGCAAAATATCCTACGTGAATAATTAAATATTGCGCATCTATTCAATCGTACATGATAGTTATAACAATTAAAAGCAAAAAACATACAAATACCAATAAATAAAGAAAACAGTTAAAATAATTTAGATCTCATAGTTATTATTGGACCAAATCTTCAATTGTCCTCTTGACTAGAAAATGGAGATTTAGCTATGCATCCTAAAAGAAATTCCACCAGACTCCATGGAATCTGGTTACAATTGGTTTTCCTCTAAAACTAATGAGAGCAAGCCCCAGTCGAAAAACTCCCAAGGATGAACCAGTGATGGCTGTCTTATGCTCCCTAAAGAATCCCTATCGAAATTGTTGTTGGTTGAACTCTTAATCGCACGGGAATCTGGCTTTTTTTATTCTTGGTTTCCTAGTCAATCTCAACTACTAATAATAAGATATGTTTCCCAAAATATAAAAAGGAAACTACTAAAAATAATATTCCAAGTTTCCTAATCCAATATTAAGACTAATAATGAAAATTAAAATCTTCAAAATCTTCCTCCAATACTGCCTTGAATTTGATTCGGACTTGGAAATCAGTTCTGAACGTGCCACCATCAAATTAATTGAAAAATTGTTCATTTTTGTCACGTTTTGCTCCTTTTCCTACAATTAGCATCATTAATCATATATAAATAGAATCCGACATTTAAAATAATATTTGGCTAAAATCAAGGGAACAATAATTATAAATTCAACAACAAATTATGACCTATCACTCACGTGCATTAAATCCCTAGAATCTGGGCTTGAATGTGCCACCACCAAATTAGCTGAAAATTGCCCCTTTTAATCATGTTTTGATTATTTTCCTACAATTAGCACCATTAAGCAAATATAAGTAGAATCCATCAATTAAAATAATATTTAACTAAAATAAAAGGAAAAATAAACATAAATTGGATGACAATTTCACATCCTATCAATTTTTTTCACACCTAAACCATGCTTGTCCTCAAGCATGAAAACAACAAATCAAGCAATCAAATTCAAATAATGGCTATTATTCAAATCTTCTATTGCCAAGATACAATTAAAACATATGCCAATTATTAGTGGTAATTTTTAAAATGCCTACACTTGCACTTTTTCAATTGAATACCAATATATTATCATATGCTATCCCCTCATACCTAAATCTTACGTTGTCCCCAATGTAATAAAGAATAAAAGAAAAGTAATGGGAATAACGGAACTTTCCTGATAATTGGGGGGCCGTGGATAGCTACGGGTGAGGGACAATTGATTGTGAAACTCGACGTATGTTGATGGCTGGCGGTGGTGGTGTTCGAATGGAAGAAAGAAAGAAAGAAGAAAGAAAAAGAAGAGAGAAAAAAAGAAAGAAAAAGAAAGGAAAAGGATGAGAAAGAAAGGAGAACTTTTTTTTTTACCACTACGTTAGACGTGGGCACGCCTAACTGTCTTTGAGTCTTCTGACCAATCCACGGAAATTAAGATCTTTAAGCGTGACCATCTGGCATGGGCATACTTAACTACCCTCGAGTCTTCTAATCAACCCACAAAAATTAAGATCTTTAAACATAACCACCTGACGTAGGCACGCCTAACTACCAGAGAGTTTTCTGACCGCCAAATTAAAACGTCCTTCCTAAGGCGTGACTACTTGGCGTGAACACGTCTAACTGCCAACTTCCTGCCACAAAAACAACAACTCACTAAATGTAACTAACACTTAACAAAAATTTCAGAAACATTATAAAACTAAAACAAAGAGTCTTGGGTTGCTTCCCAAGCAGCGCCTCTCTTTAACGTCTTTGGCTAAACATTGCTCTATTTATTTATGAAGGATAAAATCTTGTGACTCGTTTCAATGCTTCATCCTCTGTATAGTCCTAATAACCCTCATAAATAGAGTAATCATTGAGCACACGAGGTACGGTCTTCCGTGGATTTGTAGATGGTGCCAAACAAACAAGTAATGACATGAATTCTTCACTTACTCCTCTATCACGAGCACTTATTGGTTTGAGATATTTTGCCATCGTGACTTTCAACTTATTCCTGTCATGGAATTCAAAATCTTCTGGTATAATAAAGTCAATTTCACTAACAAGAATTAAAGAATAAGACATTGATTAATGAATGGAGGAGATGTCACTGCATTTGGAGATTGTTCACTGGATTCATTCACTTGAACAATTTTTGAATGATCCGTGGCATAACAAATTCCACAGATTGTAGTAGCCATTTTTTCTATAAGAAAACTCAATGAATCTGAATATTGATCATCAGAAAAAGCACAAGCCTCATTTCCTTTCATAGGACTAAAATCCAATCTATCACCAATATACAGAATGTTAGCAGCCATTAAAAAAAAGAAAAATAAAAAATAAAAACAAGATGAACTAAAAAAGAAATAAATTAATCAGGTACCAGTCCCCGACAACGGCGTAAAAAATTAACAGTGCCGAACCTGTGCAATAATAATAAAAAACCTAACTACTACCTAAAGCAGCCAATAATCGATTCCAGGTAATGGAGCAGGGACTCTAGATATGCAATGAGTTAGTTGATTCACCATGGTTCCAAAGAGTGTGCTTAATTCGATATACCAGAATTGACAAAATTACTAACTAGTACACAGTGGCAAGCAGGGTCGTCTTCTCAGGGACTGAGAGAAATTCATTTCTTTTCAAGTCAAGACAAACAGGGGGTTTAAAAATTCAATGCTAATGAATTGCTAACTAAATAAATTAACTATGAAAAATAATTAATTGAGAGAAATAATTGGAGAAACTCTAGCGAATGATACACTTCAGAAATGGTTCGTGCAACTGATCATCGATTCAAATATAATTCCAACATTCATTAATAAATTGGTTATAGCTGTCATATACGCGATAAACAACCAGATTTTTCTTACTTTTTCAATAGTCAAAGTATGACCATTAATTATTTCTCTAATCAAAAAATAACCCTATGTACGACAGTAGGATTTAATTTTTAGATTGCATTAAGAATTAGAAAAGCCTAACTCTAACTAACAAACACGCTACGAGAGTTTGTTTAAACTAGATTGTATGTTTTCCTGACATAAACTCAATTATGCCAGTTGCTATCGGGACGGAAGTAATCAAACAATTACGGATTTAACTACTCCAATTAGCAAATAGACTATGTGAATAATTAAATATTACACATCTATTCAATCATACACAATAGCTATAACAATTAAATGTAAAAAAATATACAAATACCAATAAATGAAGGAAACAGTTAAAATAATTTAAATCTCACAGTTATTGTTGAACCAAATCTTCAGTTGTCCCCTTGACTAGAAATAAGACGATAGTTCTCCATTGATGGAGAACAAGCCATGCAGAAAAGCTATTCGAAGCTTACAATTGTTGTCTCCCCAAAAGTTGCCAAAAAGGAAAAGTAAAAGACGAAAAAAATAAAAATGAAAGCAATTGTCCTTAGGGGTGGCAATCAGGTCTAAATCGGGTTGACGGGTCGGATTGAGACATGTGTATAATAGAAAACTTGTTGACCCGAACCTGACCCGCCAACCCGAAACAGGTCAGTATACCTGGCCCGAACCCGAAAATTTCAGATTGGCGGGTTGGCGGGTCGACCTGAAATGATCCGAAATTCAATTTTAATTTCCTGATTTGTTGATTGTGATTCTTAACACAATCAATTCCAAACTTAAATAAGACACCATAAGAGTAGAAATAATGTAATACATCACCGTCCAAATCTAATAACTCCAACTTATACACAAGTCAAACAAATTCAGTTAGAAGAAATTAGTCAAAGCTAGGCAACAAACCAATGGAGTTTCAGTCATTGAGTTTTCAAGCTCCCTACAGGCCTAGTTTTGTAGAAATTAAAAAAAAATTAATTTATCCCAATTGAGATGCTAGAGATAATCCAATCAAAGCTTTTTGAAGATTACATTTAAACCCACTGTATTCCAAAAGGCCAATATAAAGCTGGAGAGGGTGGGGCTAGCTATTTAACAATTAGCTCAGAAAATTAAGGACCAAGAATGGCGTTGAGTGAGAAGCAAGAAGCTCTGGTGAAGGAGTCGTGGGAGCTGCTGAAACAAGATACTCCTCTACATGGTTTTCGTTATCTACATCGTAAGTTTGCACCACTAGTTTCCGACCAATTTGTTTGCTTTGCAGAATTTAGGCTTTCTACACCCGCACACACACAGAGATATGGAGTAGTACAGAAGAGAGCAAGACGGCTGCATTTCTAGTTTTGCCGTTTAGAAGAAAAGGAGAAGAAAGATTTAGGGTTAGAGGAGGATATTTACTGATATTTGGGAGTGATATGTGAAGCTCCCCAATAAGCTGCTTTATCAAGTGGATGTAAACATCAAGATTAGATCCTAGACATAAAGGAATGAGCTTGGGGCCTCCAATTAAAGCCGGTCAAGTCAAGAATCAAGTGAATGTTTATTGTCAAATATGTAGTGGACCTAGTGGTATTTAGTTATTTACTATTTAGTGTTCAGAAACGGGTTAGCGGGTCAACCTGATTTTGACCGATTTTTTTCGGGTTCATCGGGTCTGACCCGAATTCTCAAAATCTAAATCCAAACCCATTAATTTTGTGTTAGGTTCGTGTCATGTTTTCAGGTCGTATCGAAAATTGTCACCCCTAATTGTCCTCCTGTGTCCTTTCCCAGTCGGCCAAAAGAGAAAGTAAAGACCAAGTCCAATGCCCGTCTCTAGCCACACAAAAGATGGAAACAAATTTGTCTAACGATTTCTTTCCTACTTTGACTCCTAATTGGTTGGTATTCTAATTCCAATATAAAGCCCTATTACAAGTCAACTTCCTCAGCTTTCTTTTTTCTCGGAAGTGGCCCGCTAGCTTTCTAATTTGTAGCCAACTACTTGATGCATTTTTGGAAGCTTCTCACGTGCACTAAATCCCGAGAATCTGGACTTGAATGTGCTACCACCAAATTAGCTGGAAATTGCCCCTTTTAATCATATTTTGATTATTTTCCTATAATTAGCACCATTAATCAAATATAAGTAGAATCCATCAATTAATACAATATTTGACTAAAATAAAAGGAAAAATAAACATAAATTGGATGACAATTTCACATCCTATCAAGAACCCAAATTAATGGTGCCATCTTTGTTTGTTATGTTAATAAATGAGTTTGACTGATGAGTGTGTGCATTCATATGATAAGTTATCTATAATTTTGGTATTTTAACAAGTGTTTCGACATCACTTGATAGAAAAGTCCTTAATAAATATCCATGGATTAATTTTCTATACACTGAAACAGTGTATACACTTTTATCATTGAATACATGACATATAATCTGAAATTTGAATTTAAAACTTGAATTTTACAAATGTATCGTACATCCAATTGTAATTGTGTATACACTCTCAATGTATATAAGATTTACTCTAAATATATACCCTAAGTTGAATGGCTAAAATAGGACAAATCTCAAAGGCTTCAGTTATGTTTCTTTATATCCTCATCATCAACAAACATACACAAAATCCTCAAGAAGGGATTAATGGTAGCGGATATTCACTTCTATTCCCTTCAAAATATTGTCAAATCTAGGCGGAATGAGAATATTAGATTGATAAAAATGAAGCGTCGGCAATGGTAAAAAACAGTGATCTCGCAATTGGTGAATGCAAACTCTCATTCGATAGGACTTTTGCGAAGAAAATGAATTTTGATCAAAATCTAAGTATTTTAGATCTTGCGGATGGGATCCCTATTGAGTTTATATTTGCTAAACGCAAGGACCTCTCTTCTAAAACATGTAACCAAAATCAATCTTATTGTCTAATGATTTTGAATTTCGTCATAATCTTGGGAATTTTTCATACAAGTCATGAGGCCTCCTCAAAGGCAGAGAGTTTCCTTGACTCACATTAATCAAAATTCATTAGTAAAACCCAATTGAATTTTGAACAATGCACATTATAAACAGGTCAATGGAAGTGACAAGAATACTCAATGGAAGCAACTCATGCTCATGTTTATTTCTATGTGATTAGGCTTTACGTCTCCTTTATTAAACCAAAGAGAACCAAAAATAAAATAAAATGATGAAGCATAAAAATTGGTTAAGAATCTGAGCGAAAATGAATAATCAAGTAATAATTTGTTTATTTAGTGAAACGATTTTCTGAATCACATCATAATAATGCATCAATTATTGCGGCCATTCACGTAATTTTTGTAAATACTCAGGGAGGGGATCTTCTGCTGTTCCAAAATAGAACCCATCTTCTTGTGCTGCCCAGAAGCAAGTGTTTCCCAGTGGATTCCTGCCACAATGGTGCCTAGCAAATGACCAACTCATAACATCAAAACTTGTGTCTTTATTTCCCCACCAAAAGTGGCACCAAAATTTGGTTGTGTGCCAATAATTCATCCGAAAGTGCCATCTAATTCTTTCATTTGGACGTAGGTCATGAAACCCAATATCATTATCTTTAGATTGACAATGAACACGCAATAAATAACTGGAATTTTGTGGCAGCCGACTAGCTACAATAACATCGTACGCAGGCAAATTAATTGCAGAAACATGGACAATCTGAAGATAGTAAAATGACACGAACAGAGCAAGGAGAAAGCTACCTTTGCTTATTGTGTCACTCATTTTGATATTTTGAGAACGATATAGTGCTCAATAACTTCTCAACCAGCAATATATAGAGGTTAGCTCTAGAACCCAAATTAGCTCTGGACTAAGATATTGACCTAACGTTGAATGGCTGAATCTGGACTAAAATCTTTAAGGTTTATGACGTTGAGATGGGCATTGAAAATCGGATTTACTCGACCAGGAAAATAATTGCTCTGGCATATTGTATTGTGTGGTTGATATACGAAGGAAGTTCGAACACAAACAATGCCACATTGCTCATCGTTATCCAAAATTTAAGATGTAATTAATGGCTCCCCAAAGTTTGTTACGAAAATGTGTGCTGCCATTAATTTTCTTCTATTATTTTGCTTTAAATCTTGTGCTTCAATAAAAGGACAAGCCTACTTACATAGTCCTATGTTTGAACCCAAAAAAAAAAAACCAAAGAGATTAGATAAAAATCATATGACTTCATAATCTCTTGTCCCGTTGGATAAGTTGGATTAGTTATCTTATCAATTACCAACAAACAAACACAAAATCCTCAAGAAAGGATTATTATGCGGGGATGCTCACTTTCTAGGAATCTCAATTCCAATATTAGTCACCAAAGGTTGACTACGGATGATTAATTTTCTGAATTAAAGGAGTCTAATTTAATCCTGCGCTAATTTTTGTTAATTATTTTATTCCAAATCCTGTGCTCTTTATAAAAGGAAATATTTCTGCTTATCAAGGGTGGAGCCAAGACTCCACAATAAGTGGTGTCAAATTTTAGTACAGTAAAACTTATTTTTTGCAAAAATAGAAATAAAAAAAACTAATATTACATACAGATTATAATTGTACCTTGTCAGTACCCATTTTCTTAAAACCTTGCAAAATCAATTCATTATCAATTTTGTTAAATACATCTTCTCCAATGTAAGCAACTGAATCTCTTGATTTTCAAAAATAATTTGTGAAGTACCATTAACTCCATCTTCTACGAGTTTCTTTTAAGATATTTATCTTCACACCTGCTATAAATAAAAGTCATAATAACATGGGCAAAATCTTCAGCGGCCATTAAACTATTGCTCGCATCAACTTTTAATTATTAAATAATTTTCGTCACATATTGACTACTAAACTAACGAATCAGTACAAATGTGGCCATTTCGTGGATTTTAGCTCATAATCTACAAAATAATCAAAACATCTAGGGTATTTTTGTCCACCAATAACAAAGCTTTCAGTTATGATGTTCAGGTGGACATTTAGTTCTGGGTTCAATATGCTTTGAAAGTTAGACAACTTACAAATCCCCGCAGCTCATCATCTTCAGTTTGAGATCTATGTATCTTACTGGCTAAAATCTGCAGTTTGTTGGCTTTTTTGCTTTAATGAACAAACAGGAAGAAATATGCACTAATGGCCGTAATTGCATGTATCAGAAATAGTAAATGGAAGAAATCTCCTTCTAAACCAAAAACTAACCAGAAAAAAAAAGAGTAACACTTTCAAACTCCAAATCTTTACCTCCATTACTCTATAATCTTGAATAAATGTGTACTTGCTGATTTTTTTTTTCAATTTTTTCATTCCAATTCTCGAGCTCTAGAAAAAGGTTAGCATACCCACCTTAATTTAATCGATCATTTTATGTAATCCTGTATTTTGGATGAAATAATGAAATAAGATGGACTTTATAATCTCCCCTCCCTGATTATGTGTTTACAAGTGTTCGTGGCGTGCACAAATTATATTGTCAAATCATTAAAAAAAATCAGCACAGAATCCTTAACAAAGGATTAATAATCAGGGATGTTTTCTTTTTGGACTCTTAATTTCAAAATTAATCATCTGAGGATGAACAATTTCGTGAACTACGGGAGCGTAACTGTTGTTATTATTATCATTATTATTATTGTAACGATACGTACTTTCAAACGTAGGCGGGAATGAAAGTATTCTGCTCCTGCAGGTGAATTACAATGGAGAGTAAACTAATTCTCAAAAATAAGTAAATTAATCAGTAAAATACACTTCCAAAGTTTAAACTAGGTGTGTCAAAATGGATGACTTGGGCGGGTTTCGGTTGGTTAAAATGGGTAATAGGTATAAGTGAGTTAACCCATTTATATCAATTTAATTAAATGGGTATCAATGGGTAAATCAAAAAATGAATTGGTTAACACAATTACCCATTTATGACCCATTTATTTTAACTTTTTGTAAACTCATTTAAATTCATTTTTGCAAACTAAGTTATTAATTTATACCACATTTTGCACCCATCATTAGTTTTAAATATTTACTTATAATACTCAATAAGCATAATTACCATTTTTTTCCCATTCATACTCTATGTCGCAAAATTACATGCTATTTAATAATTGAACAATAAGAATATAAAATTTTGAACTAAGTACTATAAAAAATAACATAAAAACTTATTCCAAAAATTTTGAAGTCTTAGCATTTTTTTCATGTGTAAATTTAAAATCTTAATTTGAAAAGGTAGGAAAAAAGGCTAATACTTGTCATAAATTGGTAATGTTGAAAAATGAACAAGTTAACAAACTAAGAGAAAATAAAATGATAAGACAAAACCAATAAATAATAATAATAATGAAACAAAAGTAGTTAACATCATGACAAAATGAAAAATTTGAAAAAAAAATAAGTGGGGGAAGAGAGGACATTTGGGAGAAGAAAATTCTAAGTGGGTTAATTAGATTTGATGGGTTACTCAATAATGCCCATTTAATAAATGAGTATTATTGGGTAATCCATTTATATTCATATGCAAAAATTTATGATACCCATACACATCTATTCATGGGCGGATATGCGTAAATTTAATTAAATAGATTTGTTTGCCACCTATAGTTTAAACTGGTCTAAAAGTTGGGTTATCTATTCATCGTTTCATTTTCTTTTTTTCCATCCACTGGTTTTGTTCAAGAAAAGTTGGTTATTCAGTGTATTATACAATTATATCGATTGCATTTAAACAATTCAGTGCAATTAATATTTGTCTAAAGGTTGAATATTTAAGTCAGGCTTCTTATTTCATATTGAGTGTGTAGTTATTTTGTGGAGCAAACTGAGAGTACGAGTAAGGTTTAAGAACGTTAAATGGAAGTGACTCATTCTCGTTATATTTCTATGTGATAAGGCATTAACCATCCTTTCTCACGCAAAAGGACAAAAGATAAGTAAAGAGTGTATGGTATAAAGTGGGTAAAAATCTATAAAAAAAAAAAATCAAGAAGGAAAATTGTTTACTTGGTGTGATTTCTTTTGTATTACGCCAAGATAATGCTTCACCATCTATGATGAACTCCATGAATATTTGTCCCCAAATTGTATGCGAACGTCTCTTGATCACAATATTTCTGCGTAATTAGGCTTTAAGGCTTCTCTCTCTCTCTCTCTCAGACACACACCAAAAATAATAAGGGATAATTTCAGAAACCTCTCCTGAGATTTCTGAAGATTTCACTGAGTTCCCTTGAAGTTTTCAATATTACACTTACCTCCTATGATAATAGATAATGACCATAATAATCTTCATATTTTTTCAAAAAAAAAGCCATTGATAAGAAGGGAAAAGATAACAGAAAAAAGAAAAAGGAAAAAAGGAAAACAATTCTTTTTGACTAGGTTATATATTGTGGCCAAACTATTTCAGCTATGGCCATTAAATTGTAACCTTCTATCACTCAAATATGCTAATCAATGTAGATGTCTCCTTCCTTATCGTCATCCTGTCATCACCATCCCTACCACCTTCTCAAAGTGTCTCTTGAATTCCTGATCTCCTAAATGCTAATCCGAAACTTGTAACTCTTTTTTATTTTGCCACCCTACTCATTAAAATCTTGGTAATTCTTTCTGTAAATTGAAATTGAATGGAAATCTAAAATTTTCACACGAAAAGCCCATTAAAAGTGGAAATTTAAAATTTTCACATAGAAACTCCATTGAAAGCCTTTACCTCACTAATCTTATTGTCATGCTACTGCTGTTGATGATGATGGAAGCAATCATCACTGCCAAGAATTCAATTGTTCATATCATTGAGCACAAAAAAGCTATTGGATTATGGGAAAGTATAATTTGATAGATTGTACTAAAACTATCACTCCAAACTTGCACTTTGTTGATGTTTTTCCTAGTTCCTCTTAATAGACATCAAATTTGTTCTCAATAAAATTGTGTCAATTCAGAGAAAAAAAATGTGAACTGATTTAGGCTGACCAACCCAAATGTTAAGAGCAAAGGTTAGAAGAATTTTGGTAATTGAGGGCTTGGCCCTTTGAGTAGGGAAAAGGTAAGGATTGTGAGTTTTATAACTAATAGTTTGGTAGATAATATATGGAAGAAACCTATAGAGAGGTAAAGATTGTGAATGTAAGAATTACAATGGTGGATTTTGGTATATAAGACAAAGAGTTTGTTCGGAAGAAGAAAAAGTGATACGAGTTTAAAAGTTTGGGTAGATATAGAAAACTATGGGGATAGAAAACATCAAGACATTGGCAAAGTAATAAAACTCATAATTTGGTAGTATACAAGTGTATTATTGACATTTAAAAAATTTTAATGATTATTCATATTAAGGAAATTTAGATGAGGGCAATTTTGGGCATTCATATACCATTTTGGTTTTACATCATCAAGGTGAAACCCAGATCTATGTTCAGGAGGGATATGTATAATTTTCAAAATATGAGGGGAGCTGTCAGAAATTACTAGAAATCTCAAGAAAGGTTTCTAAAATTATCCCAAATAATAATAATAATAATAATAATACTAATATGAAGCATTTGGAATTACATCAAGAAAATGAACTGACTATTGTGTCCAATCTTGCAATTTGATTAGAGCATCTTCGAGAGGGGTGTCCCATTTAGAAAAATGGAATCCATCTTCTCTAACTAACCAATAACATGTGTTTCCTTAAGAATTCAAACCATAGTGATTTTTGGCAAATGAATAACTCATGACATCAATTTCAATGTTTGTTTGAATCAACCGCAAACAATCTAACCAAAACAAAAACAGGTTATGTCACGTTAATATTTTCTTTTTAAATTTAAGTTTTTATTTTTGTTCCAGAAACCATAGTCATTCTGGTTGAGTAGCAAAATTATTGGAAACACTTAGCAATTATACTATTTTCTAAAGAACTATTTCTACACTTTGCTTTATACTCCTACTTTTTGCTCTTGTTGATGTTCTGAAAATCCAAAGTGCAAAAAGTACTTTAATTCTGTCAACAAGAATATCCAATCCTATAGTCCTTAGGGAATGTCAAATCGATACCTTCGCATGCTGTTCATTTTATGAAAAATGAAGCATATCGGGTCTAGCAAGCACGAAATTTTCTTGGGTTAAAGAACGTTCCTATAGAGGGTTGGGTCACATTCCTTGTAAAGCTCAATGGGAAATTATGGAGTTTCTTACTTCAAATTCAGAGTGCAAATTAAGCAACTATTGTAGAGAGGGTAACTCTTGTATAGGAGTCTTGGCAATATTAAACTTAGGCAAACTAGACGGGATTACTGCATTCTCTGATTGTTGGGACGAAGTCGGCCGATATTTGTCCAAATTTTCTCTGTATAGGAGCTGTTCATCCTCGTTTTATTATATATGTAATTATAGGCTTTAAGCCTTCTTTCTAGTACAAAAAGGAAAAAGACTCAAAAGAAACAGAGGAGATTATATATAAATTACATGTTTAGGTGTAAAGAAAGGTACAAACTGTATACCAATTTTGAAGGAAAACCAAAACACTGGCTCTTCTTCTAATAGAGGTGCAAGGCGCCAACTACTGTGGCCAATCGCGCAATTTTTCTAGATACCCTGGAATGGCCATGCCCGATTTTGCAAAATAAAATCCATCTTCTTTTACTAACCAATAACATTTGTTTCCACTTTTTTCCACACCACAGTGATGCCTAGCAAATGAAAAACTCATAACATCAAACGCTGTATCTTTTGAACCCCACCAAAAGTGGCAAAAAAATTTAGTTGTCCACCAGTAATTCATCCTGAAGTGCCAGGTAAACTGTTCATTTGGACGGAGATCATGGAATCCAAGATTATTATCTTTAGATGCACAATGAATGCGTAATAAAGGGGAAGTATTTGGCAGACCGCTGGCTATGATAACATCATATGGCTCATGAATTGCGAAAACTTGGACATTCTGGAGAATGCAAAATGACACAAATAAGGCAAGTAGAAAACTACTTTTGATTCTTGTGTCATTCATTTTGGAATTGTAAGAAAGGATATGGTTCTCAAGAACCTTTTAAAAAAAAACAAGAAGAAAAGATATAGTTCTCAATAACTTCTGGACTGGCAATTTATAGAGGTTAGTTGTAGAACCGAAATTAATGGCACTGTCTTTGTTTGTTTTATTGCTAAATATCGACTTTATCTATGAACGGCTAAAAATTGGGCAAAACTCATAAAGGATTCAGTTATGATGTTGAGGCGAACTTTTAATTGATAAAACTAGATTTTCTCCGCCAGGAAAAGTATTGTTCCAGCATTATTGTAGGCTCGAGATGCGTAAAAAGTTTCTGTTCTAAATATTGTGCTCTAGGAAAAAGGTTAAACCTAGCCAATTATATTTCAAACTTTCATTAAAGCAAATATAATTCTCGATGACAAAGGATTATCTGTTTGGATGTTTTTTACTTCGCCCTCTCATCCTCAATTGCCACGTACAAACCCTGAACCTAATAGTTGGGCAGACACTCATGACATTTCCTTCGCCATTCGGCCGACTCCGGTGATCTTTCTAGTCTCTTTGAATCATTCATTGCCTAAACTATAACCATTTATTGCCTAAACTCATTGTTTTGTCATTCATTTTGAAACTCAAATGAACAATATACTTCCTATTAGCTTCTGAACTAGCAATTTATAGACGTTAGATGCACAACTCTAACTAGTGGCTACATTAACAGCTATCGAGTCAATATTGACTGACCAAGAATTGGACAAAACATCATAAAAGTTACAGCTATGATGCTGAGGTAGACATCTAAATTAGATCAAAGATAAAAGTTTGCTTTATTAATCATTCTCCAGAGTTTCATATCCGTATATTTCACCTACACGCCATCCGTAATAAGAGTTTCATGAATAATAGACAATCACACCATCCGTAATAACAGTTTCATGGCTAAAAGAGACCGACGAACTGGGTATAGATTTGAAGGAAAACTATAATCAAGAAAGAAAATTGTTTATTGGATGGAATTATGTATGTTTGAATTACATCAAGATACACCAACTATTGCGGCCAATCTCGCAATTTTTCTGTTATCTCATAGGAGATACCCCTATTTGAAAAATAGAATCCATCTTCTCTTACCATCCAAAAACATGTGTTTCTTATTAATAGATCATGGCCACAGTGATTCTTGGCAAATGACCAACTCATAACAGTAAACGTTGTATCTTTGGAGTTCCACCAAAAGTGGCACCAAAATTCAGTTGTACCCCAGAAATTCATCCGAAATTGCCACCTAAATTGCCCATCTCGATGTAAATCGTGATCTCCAAGGTCATTATCTTTGGATGCACAATGGATATGCAGTAAACTGCTATTTGCTGGAAGCTGGCTAACTACAAAAACTTCAAATGGTATCGGAAAAATTGCAGAAACATGGAAGCTCTGGAGATAGTTAAATGTTGCAAACAGAGCAAGAAGATAACTACTTTTAATTCCTGTGTCATTCATTTTGAAGATGAACTTTTAATTACTGATATGGTTCCCATTAACTTGTCAGCTATCAATTTATAGACGTGAGGAGCATAAAACAAATTAATGGCACTTTATTGGAAGCTATATTAATAGATATCCAGTCAATATTGAATGACCACGGCTCTGTTTGGGGTTGCAGTGTTTTTGATAAAAAAAATACTTTTAGATGTTAAAAGTACTTTTAAAGCGTTTGGTGAACATCATCTCATAAAATTAGGAGTAAAATTTTTTATGTTAAAAGTAGTTTTAACAAAAGTTCAAATTTGATGCTTTTAGAGTAGCTTTTGTGATTTAAAAAATAAAACATTGAATTTAATCATTTTATCCTATGTTATAAACTAAATAAAGAGATAAATTCATTTAAAAAATTTTAAATCACACATTATCCAATACAATAAGTATTTGTTGAACTATATTTCCAAACAGTATACTTAAAAACGCTTGAGCATTTCAATAAGTACTTTTATTAAAAACTCTATTAGAAAAGTACTATTCAATAAGTTATCGCAACCCCAAACGGGTCCTTAGAATTGGATGAAAATAATAAATGTTATACCAATGATGCAGAGGTGGAAATTCAAATTAGATTTGCTTGGCATAAGAAATAGTTGCTCCGGCTCCATTATTGGTAGGAAGTTAATAATAATATCCAAATTCGCATTGTTAATCATTCTGCAGATTTTGATAACTAGTATTTAGTTTCCTGGCAATTCCGAGTTCATCAATCTCGCAATATATGTGTTGTCATTAAAATTCTATCAAAATTTTTTTTTTATTGGTCTAAACATTGTGTCCGGACTGTATGCAACAAAAGATAATTAAACCTAATTTCTAGACTTTAAGCTTTCTTTAATTTTTCGTTTGGTATAGTCCAGTGTTTTTCAAAAAGAGAGACAGAGGGAGAGATACAATGACTCCATAATCTCTCCATCTATATGCCCAAATGGAAAGGCGAAATGAAAATAGTAGGCACTCATTAGGCAAATCGAATGAACAATCCTATAATCAAGATTTAGTTGAATGAGATATTTTCTCAGTTAAGAGGAAATCTACACTGTGTCCCCAATAAAGGATTATTGGTCGTGAACTAAGGATCCTAATCTATTCTCATTAAAGAAAAAAAGTAGTCAAATATAGAAAAAATAGGGCAATTATAGCTGTCTGGGTTAATAATAGGCATGTCAATGGATTTATTCAGATCCAACCCAAACCCGATGTCTTGGGTAGGTTTGGATTTAATTTTTCAAATCCAAACTCTACCCAGACCCAGATCTTATAAAAGAGTTATGAGTCTGGACATGATCTAATTTTCTATAATCTATATCTAAATTTGAATCCATACCAGATCTTATCCAGATCCATGCATATATAATTAAATTATATATGCATATATATGTAAATAAATTTATAAAATATGCTAATATTCTATAGTTGTTTGATTGAATACAGTAAGATTTCATGATTATTTTCTTTTTTCAATCTAATTCTAGTTGTCATTGTAATTAATACAAATTTTTCAGAAAAAGGAGAAAATGTAAAGGTAAATAAATGAAAGATTTGACTTAGATACAGTTGAAGGTTTAAAAATAAATAGAAGCAATCGATAGTAGTAATTGTTCATAATATTGCATTTAACTTCTTGAATATTAATTTTATTATTTAAAAATAAAAATTGGATAGTGTTTATTTTTTTTTTTGAAATCTATGTATTTTTTAATATATTTTATTTTGGTGTATTTATAAAAATATAATGGATACCCAAATCCAAAAGGGTCTGGATTTGGACTGTTTTTTCTAACCCATAAAAGCCTGGGTCGAGGTTTAGGTTTAACTAAATTTAATGGGTCTGAATCTGGATTAAAGGGATCCAACCCAAACCCTACCCATTGGCATGTGACATGTCTAGTTAATAACTATAAAGAATGAGCACCAGCCAAAAGTTATTGAAAGAGAGAATTGCACCAATCATCCCTCACATATTTTTGATGTGAAAATTTAGTCTCTTAAAATAAAAATGAGTAATTTTAGTTCCTAGGAAACAAAAAATGATCACTTTTCGTCCATTTTCACTTTTCCGTGCAATTCTTGGTTGGAATAAGTTGCAAGCATATCAAGTAACCAATTTTTAAAAGGTAAAAATGACAACTCGCTTCACCAAAAATGTAAGGGACCATCATCCCTCAATCTCTTTCAATTCTTCCAAACCCTTCTTTGCTACACTAATTTAGCTGCTGATTATGCCTTTCCCCTATTCTTGTGGTTTAGATTTGCACCTAGTCAGTAGCAAAGGACGAATTTCTTGTCCCATTTCTTCGGTGTTAGTAGCTTCATTGCTTCCCCCACCATTGTTGGAACTATCCAATCCTCACTCCTACTCTCACCGTGACAGCTACTACTACTTGATTACACCGCTTCATCGCCATGGTTATTAGGGGCCTGGGCATTTGCAGAAGCTTATTCTTGGGTTCTTATTTGTTTCTGTATTACTATTATCAGATGTCTCTAGAGGAGAGCCCCAAAACCTGTTGGCCGGTAATGAAGATCTATAAGGAGCAGATCTGCACCTAGTCAATAATGCTTTTTTTGGTGGAGAAGCTGTAGAAGATTAAAGAAAATATTCCTTGGCGTCTCCTCCATTTGCATCGTTATCTTCAATGTCACCAGTACCAATATTGTTGTTGGCAAAATTGACATGATTTTGACCTCTAAATTAGTAGACACCACAACCTTTGAAGAAGAAGAAGAAAAACAACCATCCCTAATTTCAATTTCTTGCAATATCCAAACCTGAAAAACAGTACCAACTTGCAAAAAGGCCTGCAAAATGATCCGGGCTTGTGGAATGGAGTGTTTAAACGGAAACAAGGAAGTGTTTGAACGGAATAGCTAGAGCTGCAGCTTCAAGAAGAGGAAGATGGTTCTTGTTGATCTGGGCTTCTGGTTCGGACTTGGCCTATGCAAGTGACTTTAGGGGAAGATGGTTCTTGTTGAGCATCATTAACGGCCGCTGCAATACTCATTTTGGGTCGCATAATAAACATAGGACCTGAATGTGACCTCCTTTTGCTTCTGCCAAACGTTGCTTCTCAAATCTCATCATCAATGGAGTTGGAAACTTATCTACCCTCCATTAATTCAGCCATTCTTTATAACTGGTTTATAATTTGATACCTTAGCAGGCGCTGTCCTCTTAGGTCTCTGAACATGCAAACAAATCAATGCACCCCTGTGGTGGTTCTACCGTGGTGATGAAGCTTAGATTTAGGTTTTAGAAGAATTAAAAGAGATTAAGGAGTTATGGTCCCTTACATTTTTTGTTAACATTAAAATGATTTGTCATTTTTACCCCTTAAAAATTAGTCACCTGATCTGCCTGCTACTTATTCTGGCCAAGATTTGTGCGAAAAAGTGAAAATGGACCAAAAGTAATCATTTTTTTTCTTGGGGACTAAAATTGCTCATTTTCAATCTGAGAGATTAAATTTTCATATCAACAATATGTAGGGGCAATTAGTGTAATTCTCCCTTATTAAAAATGCTAAATCTATGTGAGCAGAGAGTGTAAGTGAGAGCATCCGAGTTTGAGCCCTCCCACATATACTATTAAAAAGAAAAGGGTGAAACTTCACTCTTTATTTTTTTAATTTATTTTTATAAGAAATTAGAAATGTTCATTAGTAAATTCGACGAAGAAAACTAATGAAAACACAAAACTATTTTATTTTTTTAAGGGATAAATTCTACACTTTGCTTTCATTTTCCCCCCCCCCTTCTTTGCTCCTGTTGAAGTTGTAAACAACTACGCAAAGTGTAAAATCTTTTAGAAGTCATGAAAGTATCCTATTTAGTCCTAATACTTTTAAGTTTTTCAGTTAAAGAATGTCCAAACTATATATGTTTTAAAGGTAATTAATAAATTACGAAAACCATGGAATGTGTAAAAAAGGATTTCCTAAGTCTTGTGCTCTAGAAAACCTTAAACCTACCTCCTTAATCCAATATAATTCTATATTTTGGATGAAAAAGGAGATGAGATCAGGAGATCCAATTTATACTCCAAAACATATTTGCAAGCCACAAAATTGTGAAGAGTTCCTCAACTAAAATTGGTGAACAAAGAATACGGTCTATGATTGATTGACATTCTCATGTATTTGTTTTTTAAGCAATGGTTGACGCTCTAAAATTTATAGCTAGTTTGGATGTTTAGGTTAGAAAAGAAAAGATGGGAAATGTTAAGTTATGAAAGAAAAGAAAAGAAGAGAAAGGAAGGGAAGAGATTTTAATGTTGTTTGGGAGTTAATGTAGGAAAATGGATGATTTTGGATATATATATATATATATGTGTGTGTGTGTGTGTGTATGTGTGTGTGTCAATAAAAATTTGTTCAATACACATTTGAAGACAAAATTGGCATTTAGAAAAATTTTATTAGGTATTCTCAGTTTTTCCGATACTTTTCACCCACATTTGGGTGGAAAACTTTGATAACCACAACAGTAGGAGCCCATCCGTCAAAATCATACGCTTTCCTTTTCTACCCCTCAAAAATCCCCATACGCGGGAAAGATTGTCTTTTCCATCACCTTCTTTTCTTTTCTCGTCAAATTACAACTTCCAAACTAGCTATTAAAGTTTTTATCTCAATTCCTCCTTCACTTCTTCCATATATGGGATCCATAATTATATGTATCAAGGTTTCCTAGAGCACTGGTCTACAGCAGAATTTTCATTTTCTTTTAACTGTTAGATATCATAAAATTTTAAATAAAATGAACAAATTTGTTATAAATTCAATAGAATTTTCATATCTGCCTTCAAATTCAAAGCGGACCCAGCGGGCGCTAAATGCGTGATTCATCTTGGCTAGGAACAATTTGGGCCTTCTTCAATTAATACACAACAAATTTACCGGTTAGACCAGTTAGCAGGAACAAATTTGTTCTGTATTCTCTAAAAGAGATGAAAAGAGATGCAGTGCACATTCTTTGCGTTATTGTTAGAGTAAAATGTGCACAGTTTATTATTTAGATTAATTTTTACTGTTAGTCCTGAATGAAAGACAACTATGCAAAATTTTAATTTAAATTTAAATTTTTATATACGTATCATGGATCTAACGGTGATAGTGTATACACTGTCAGTGTATGTAAGGTTTACTTTTATTATTTTGACTATAAATTTAGGATTAACTTTTTGTACACTGATAGTACAGTAATTTTTTTTTACACGAATAGCTATGGTTGTATGGTACACATGCATGATTTGAATTTACATTATACAGCATGATCTAAACTTGCTAGTGTAAAGAAAATTGTACACTAATAGTGTATTAAAAAGTTATCCATAAATTTATAGATTAAATTTTTATACACTGTTAGTGTAGTGATTTTTTTTTTTACACTAGCAACTATAGATGCATGACACATATGTATGATTTGAATTTTAAATTTGAATTCATATTATGTGTCATGATCTAAACCTGCTAATGTAAAATAAATATTGTATACAGACATTGTACAAAAAGCTTATTTTAAATTTAAAACATGTGCACAATTTGTTATTTTTGTACATTATCTTGTTTATAAAACTTGCAAAATATAGAAAAGATGCTAATTAAAACAACTTGTTTCTTAATTTTTTTTTTTAAAACTAAAGAGCGCCAAGAAATACCAATTGTAATTTGTGAAGAAATTACAGAAACTCTGTTTATTGAGAATTCACACTATTAGGTGGATATTAATACAAACTGGTAATATGTAGCTTAGTTATTTTGACAAAGAATTTTGGAAGAATATTCTATTCTGCAGCTAGAGGCTGTAACTTGAGGGGTTGACGTGACAAAAGTTATTCAACAAGAAAATAATGTGCAAAAGACTGCAATATGATCTTTCCGCCACCGGATGGAAACAGCTGCATAACAGTTCTCATCTTTTCATTCCTTCTCCAAATATTGGTGCCATCTTCACTCCACCGTTTTGTCTCTCCATATTTCCTTCCCAACCTAACAATTTGAAGTTGCCACATAAACCACAAAATAAAATTTAAGAAACTTGATTCTATATAGGTAAATGGGACGGTGCAATTATGATTTTTAGTTTACGCTCCTAGACTTTGTTTAACGTGTAAGATGAGGCCATCAAAAGACAAATTCAACTGGTTAAGTTGAAAGATGAATAAGCTGTTTAAGTTCAAAGGTGCAAATTTACGACTTTTGTAGCACTTGGGAAAAATCTCCCCAGATATATTATATTGTAGACGTTTTCTATTCTGTGCACATAGAGCATATGATAAGCATACTAAAATAAGAGGCAAGCAAATGTACACCAAAAAACTTTGATATTACAACCTCCTCCCCCAGCCCCCCCGGGAATTGTTTTCACCTTTTGTGTTGTGAATTTATATGTTTTCCAAACAAGAATAGATAGGCACCACCTTTTATCCTTGTCCTTAAACAAAGAATAAAAGAACAATATGGTGCTTTTAGAACAGTTTTTACATCTTTTGCAAAATTAAAATACTTTGTCAAACTAAAATATCTTCAAAATGTTTTCTTTTAAGGGCATCTATACGTACTAAAAGAGAGACAAAGAATTTACCAAGAGACATATCAAAGCCACGGTTTCTGAGCTCACGGTATTCTTGACACAAGGCACAGAATTCGCAGCAGAAATGAACAAGACGATCTCCACGAGGGCTTTCAGGCAACATATATTGCTGCCTCATCTTAGAACGATAGAAACTAGAGTAAATGCATCCGCAACCAGGTGCAAGACAAATCAGGCCATAAAACCCTCCACTTGCTGCACAAGCTGCAAACCACCAAAAAAGTAGTACGTAATAATGCATTAATTACTAAGTGTCAAAGGTACTCTTATATATATATATATATATATATATATATATATATATATCGGATATTTATATATTTTTTCTATTAATATATTCACTTACAAGTCGTTCCTTTGTCTACAATTTCTGCAATTTGTCCAAACGTTATGCATGGAAGCCAACAAGTTAAGCAACCTGTAATAAAGTAGAAAAATACGCTATAAGCATGAGAAAAACATGGTATATTTTCTTGGCAAAAGAAAAACAATTGCTGTCTATCAAGTTTTTATTTCTTGTTTCCCCTCTCTTTAGTGAATGGATACTCTGAGATAGATCGAGCAAAGAGTTATTTTACCAATACGAAAACTATATAGGCTCTGAGTACAAATTTTGGCATAATGGTAATTATCTCTTAATACTGGAACTCATCTGGAAATAACATCATGGAGACTGTAAAGTGTGATAGGTAGGTGCTTAATGCAGATATCATAGGTTCGATATTCTAAATAGTTACTAATTCTAATTAAGGTGTTAAATAAATCTCATAAGATTATGATCGTTACCATTTAATATCTAGAAACATGGGAAAATATATAAAAACCAAAAAAGGAAAAAATTGAATATGGTTTCTTACAATTTGGGACATCTGAGAAGCAGTCAAAAAGACCAGTGGACCAGAATCCTGGAGTTTTACTCTCAAACTGTGGTGGTGTTTGATGAGTATTATCACCATAGATGTAGCTTGTGGTATTGAGTGGAATGCCTGTGGCAGGAGGCCGACCAGAGGTGATGGTTTCCGATGGAGCTGAGGGAGCTGAGGGAGAGTGATATGTTTCAAACTCATTTGGATGAGAAGAATACATAATTGAACAATACTACAATTTTTGTACTCAAATAAAGATGATGTATAGAGGAGCGAAGATAAGTAGATCAATGATAGGATGAGGGATAATATTGATTTGATATATATGTCCTTTATTGCAGGCATAGATAGTGTGTACAAAATCTGTAATTAACTAATTATGCATGCAACTATTACACCATGTTTCTCAAACTTGTCTCCTCAGTTTGTTATTCAATTCAGGGGGCTGAACCAATGGAACAAGTAGATTTAGACTTCTTGAATATTCTTAATACAGTTTTTTAATCAATTTCTTGAGCTTCATTTTGACACGCAATGTTTAAGTAACAAAATAATTTGACGCCCTCATGTATGACGAACACTAGGTAGCTTCTTGTGTGGTAAAGGTTGAGAACTGTATACGTTATTTAGTTCTGTGATTCATATTTGATTAGTATTATACGTTCTCTTCCAGATTTGGCGTCCAGTTGAAAAATCCTTGGAGTTGAAATTTGTGAAGAAAGGTGAAAGTCTTTGCTAACCTCTGAAATTTCTTTTGCGGAATAAAAGTACACATGAATTTTGGTCAACCCGGTTCTAGATGTGTAGTAAATCGTTCTCAACAAGTGACTACCCCAGTACCAGTTGAAAAATCCTTGGGAGTTGAAATTTGTGAAGAAAGGTGAAAGTTTTAACTAACCTTTGTGAAATTTCTTTGAGGTATAAAAGTACACCTGAATTTTGGTCAGCCTTTAGATGTGTAGTGAAGTCGTTCCCAACAAGTGACTACGTCAGTAGTTGATATGAATATAATCGGAGTGTTTTGATAAAATTGAAGTTTTAAAATTAAAATTTAAAATCTAAAATCTAAAATTTGAAATTTGAATTCATTAAATTACTGAATTGTTAAGTACTAAATTTGATACGTTTGAATGTTTATTATATTAAATAATAAGTGAATAATTTATCACTTATTTTTGGAAGTAAGTTTTGCTTGAAAAATTCAACGTCACTTAACTAATTTAGATATTTTATTTTTTGTTATCAAACGCATTTGAACATATTAAGATCTAAACTCATTAAATTTAAGTGCTAAATTGAATTATCAAATAGTGCATAAATCTGAAAGATGTAATGTTTTAGTTAATTTTGACTAATAGAGCGCTGAACTTACACAACAAATACAACAAATTTGTCATTTTTTATTTTTTCATTTATCCTTTCACCCCACCTCACATCTTTTCTATCTCCAATTATCACATATAAGATTCGAACCTTAAACTTGATTGCGTGGAAAACTCTAAAAGCCTCATCGGACCAGTTATGATTTTCATCGCTCTACTATGAATGATGTGCGGATTACAATGACAGCTCAAGTAAATTGAATTGGATTTTGAATAAATTTTTTTTTTTCGCACCAACGCATGACAGCGAATTGGACTCCATCAATAGTCTCTTTGAAGACAATGCTAGATGACCATGTTACTTTTTCCATTAGTATTGCTCAATTTTGAGCCTGCCAAATGCCACAAACAGTCGCAGCTTAGTGCCTACGTAGAATTCATCGGACCAAGAAACTGCACCTCTAAAAATGAAAGTCCATTCTGGACTGAAGCCCATATTGCCATAATCCTTTTTAGTCCCTTAACTTTTAATTTCTTCATGTAATTCTTTATCTTTGGATTCATATCCATTAGTCCTTAATCTTAGCAAGTTAAATATACCCTTTTCATTTCCATTTAGATGTAATGATCACTTGGCTCATCACCAAATCCACCGCGTCAATTTCATGAATAATAGACAATCAAGTCATCCATAACAAGAGTTTACTTGACTAAAAGCAAAGATGATGAATCATTAACTCCAAAAAAAATTTTGAAAAAAGGGAACCCCGCGCGTGACAAACACAGGGAGGACAACCATGTTTTTCAAGGAACTCATTTGTGCTTTATACTACATTTCTAAAAGGGTTAAATTACTAAAAAGCCTTTTGTAGTTTACCAAATATTCACCTTAACTTCTTATAGTTTAGAAACCTACATTTTAGTATCTCGTGGTTTTAACTAAATTAAAACTTGAACACAAACCATCTAAACTAATAGTTGCATGTGAAATGTCAGAATTGTCGTTTATAAATAATAGGACTAAATACCATAAAGCCCCTTGTAACTTATTGAACGTCCAACTTGACTCCTTGTGGTTCAAGACCCTACATTTTAGCCTGTGGTGGTAAACAATCTTAATAACTCCTTTAAAAACTGCATTCTTAACTCTCTATAGTTCGAAAACTTACATTTTAACCCATCGTGGTAAACAATCTCAACGAATCCTTTAACAACTTCAAAAACCTACATTCTAGCCCCCTCTTCGTAAACAATCTCAATAAGTTCTTTAACAACTATGTTCTTAACTCTTTATGATTTGAAAGCCTATATTCTAGCCCCTTATTATAAACAATTTTAATGAGTCCTTTAACAACAACATTTTTTTAGCAAGGGAAATGGCTATGGTAGGACTGTTTGAATGGATAAGGATAAGGCTAATGCAATGAATTCAATTTAGTTAAATCCATGAGCTGTTAAAATATAAATTTTCGAACTATAGGGAGTCAAATTGAATATTTGGCAAACCACTGAAGATTTTTGGTATTTAATCCTATTACTTAGAAAGAGCAATTCTAACACTTCCCGTGCAATCATTAGTGTAGACATTTTGTGCCCAAATTTCAATTCAGTTAAAACCACAGGGGGCAAAAATATAGGTTTCCAAACTATAGGAAATTAAGTTGAATGTTTGGTAAACTACAAAGGACTTTTCAGTATTTAATCCTATTATTTATAAAGGACAATTTTGACATTTCACATATAACCATTAGTTTGGATGATTTCTGTTCAAGTTTCAATTTAGTTAAAACCACGAGATATTAAAATGTAGATTTTCTAAATATAGAGAATTAAGTTGAATATTCGACAAACTACACGAGGCTTTTTAGTAATTTAACCCTTTCTAAAAAGCAAAGATGATGAATCGTTAACTCCAAAAAAATTAAACAAAAAGGGAACAATTATTTATTCCACAAATTGTTTTATTCAAAGCTTATAATCCATACGAATGTACAACGATAGAAATGATGCATCCTGGTATAAGCATCTTACTTTTCAATATTCATCATTTTTCCAATCATATTTCTTCTGCAAACCACTGATTGAGAGAACATAAAAACCATCTTGTTTAACGGTCCAAGATTTCGTATCACCGCTGATTGGGGACGGGGGCGCATTAAGAGTATTAAAAAATTGATATTTCCCATTCCAAGCAAAACGACCGTTGATGTAGAGTACATCATCCACTGTTCTGATGGCTTGATAAACACCACCAACTGGGATTGTTTTGTTTCCCCAATCCTCTGAGTTAGCCTGCAAATGAACCCATAGTGGTGGAGAATTTGGTGGGAGTTCGTTCTTTACATCAACATGATAAATTCCAGTCACCAAATTGCATGAAACTGCAAAAATGAATGATAGAAAAAGCAGTGAATATTTTGTGATGTCAGACATCTTGTGATTTTCTTTTTTTTCGACAGAATTCAAGAAATGTCTGTCAAGAGTTACCTGTGCAATTGGACTTAAATAGCTAGTGCTAATGTCTTTGTTGTGTCCACATTTTTTGTATCAATATCTACATTGTATTTTGTTAATTTCCCCATTCATTGCATTAGTTTCGCATCCTTGATTGAAGATTGACTTCCACAAATGGTGTTATTATTTACATCAGTTGTATTAGGTATTCCTATTTTCGAGTAGACTATAAAGTAAATACAGATATTCTGTTCTTGTACAGTTCACACCATTTTATTAATACATCGTTTCTTCTCAATATGTGATTATTATTCTAACAGATAAAGAAAAGGCATAAAAATAGTACATTTTAGAGTTTTCTAACTTTTTCCCGTATGGTTATGATTTTACTGATTGCATGTAAATTTTACTTATTATAGAATGCAATTTTCCTAGCTTTTTTTTTTATTATTGGAAGTTGGTTTAGTCAACATGACCAAGCCTTTTTAAAAAGAAGTGGTATAACCATTTGGATCTGATTACCTGTAATATATTAATGAAAAATAGTTGTTGTACAACAACCTTTTTTGACTCAGAATAACTCATGAAGAAAGTGAATAACATTATAGTTGTTTTACACAAGGAAATTAAGAGATGATCTCTGAGTCATTGCGATTTTAATAAAAATAATTAATTATTTTTATAATATTACTTAATCCCAATAATTATAGATAATGCATATCCTTAAATGGTTTGAGTATTTAATTAATTCTTGTTTCATCCCAAGTCAATGATACAGATTTTTATTAAAAGCAGAAATTTGTTCCAAATTACAAAAAGAATTGAAATTTGACAATGTCGATAAATTTATAGTACAAAATACAACATGTGAAATATATCTTAATGATAGCGCAGTAAAAATTATCAAGTGGGTTAGAAAGACTGTAAAAGTGTGTAAAAGTACTTTATTATGCGAATCTCAAGTGGGTTATAATCTTTAACGGAGAACAAGGGAAATCATAACTCAGAATTCTGTCCAAGTATTTTGCTTGGGAGAGTAATCATGAGCATTGATGAGGTAAAATCTGCCATTATTTACTATATATACATAAATGGAATTTTTTAACGGGTGCCGTAGCACACCAAATATTCACCTAACCTACCATATATATATATCCTCCTTTACATTTGTATATTTTTTCTATTTAATCTTGCCATTATATTTATTTTTTCTCTAATTAATCTTATATTTTCAAAAATATAACACATGAAATATATGTACATAAATAAGTTATACATCGCCCAATAGCATATGTTATGGTTCTTGTTTCTACTACTATTTCTTTCACCATCTCTAAAGAACTTATTATCCTCGTCCTCCTTTTTTTTATTTCTTTTTTCCATTTTCAAGTTAAAACTTTTGAGAAGTGAGAAGGCCACTCCCTAGTGTGTGGACCACGAAACGTTCTGATTCAATAAATTCAACCAAAACACATTTGGTTCTACTTTTCGATTTGGAGAAAACATGGACTAAGCGATGAAATCTTGTTCATTGTATTGGTGATTGGAGAGAAAATCGGGCAAACAAGGTGGGACATATGGACAAGGGATTTTAGGTGCATTGTATTGTCATATCCAAAAGTAAATGATTCCACTTGTGCCACAAGTTGGAACACAAAATAAATTACATCACCTGAAAATATATCAAGAATAAGCAAACTACTACGAATTTAAGTTTTCTTTTTGTTGAGGTTTTCTTTTGTTGAGTAGAATATTCATATGTATCAGGAACCTCTTAGTTCTCAAGTGACATCGGCTGATTGTTCATTCCTTCATCTGAAAATGTTGCAGTTAGTGATGTAACAATTTCTGCTTTCTGAGTAAAGCTTTAGGAGACAATGGGGGTTTGGACTTCAATTGGTCTTGCTTGACTATGGCTGCACCAATCGGTGTTGCTGATGGTGGTCGGATAAGTCTCTGGAGTTGGTGGGATTGGTGTTTAGCTTTAGCCTATGGAGATGAAGTTTAACTACTAGATTCTAAAACTTCGATTGCAATTAACCTTCTTTTAAGAGAGAAGAGAGGCAATTTCGGCTAAAAAGGTGAAAAAGAAAGGTGTTGGAATGCTAGAATACAATTGTGGAGCGCGTATATCATCAGCCATATTGTTAACTTCAGATGTAAAGAATAATTGCAAACCATGTTACTTTCTTGCCGTTGTCCTACACTTCTATATTGCATAGTTATTGTATTTAGTTCTTTTCTCCCCTTTGCGGATTCTACACCCTCTTTATTACATCATGAGGAATTTAAGTGGTTAGAGTTTTAGGCATAAAGGATATTCAACCACTAAGTTTTCTTTTCACTGTAATTTTAGAAAATTTTGATTTTATCCTACTAATTTGCCAATGTACCCTCACAGGCCAAACAAAATAATATAGTTTTAGGTATTGGGTAGTAGAAAATGTTTACCGTGCTAATTTGTAATTTATGGCCTCAATCAATAATTTTCTAGGAAAATTACACTTTACCCCCTGTGGTTTAGTACTTTTTTACATAACCCTCTACAGTTTAAAAAACTATAAATAATTATCTCATAGTTTGGATTAAAGTGTCAAAATGTCGAAATTTACATTGTATAATGGAGTTAACTAAAATATCAAAAATATCCCTATATAAAGTTAAAAATTATTTATTAACCACAAGGGGAGTTATGAATATATTTTGAAAATCATAAGGGGGTTATATGGTAAAATATAAAACTATAAGGGATTAGAGTGTTATGCATATATAATGTTTATATATTTTGGTCACTTCAGCCATTTTAATTTTTAAACAAGAATAATTTCAACATTTTCATGGATTTCATTACGAATGATCATTTTTATTATTTTGATATTTTAATCCAAATTATGAGGTAGTTACATATAGATTTTAAAACTATAGAGGTTACATGAAAAAAAAAACTATACCACAGGGGGTAAAGTGTATTTTGTCCTAATTTCTGGCTCTACCGCTGCTCTTTTTCTCATATTACTTATACAATGATGGACTAAAAGAGGAGGACACATTCCCTTTCCTCCTTTCCTCGCCATAATGAAGTCAGCAATATTGATGCACGGTTATTTTGTTTTCTTTTATGTTGTTTTCTTCATATTTAGTTATGACATTTATAGTTAAGCAACTCAATTTTTTTCCTGTGTTAAATACTAGAAATAATTATGATCTAACCAAGAAAAGAAAGAAAATGAGATTAATTGGACTATTTTATACTTGATATGCCGCATTTAGAAAGAACAATTGTATCTCAAACTGCTCATTTAAAAAATAAAAAAAAATTACACTGATTCATAACTTGCAACAAAATAAAAGGAAGTATATAGGAAATGATGATACAATCTTTTTATAAGTTTTAGATGTCATTATTCAATCATCAACAGTATTCAAGTGTGATGTCCGCGGGGTACTCAACGATCCATTCCTCCTTGAACAATGGGAGCCATGGTTACTCCAGCGTTCTGTTTATCCATATTCTCTTGCCAGCCTAACGATTCCACATATAAACAAGAAAGATAGTGTTAAACAATAAAATCAAAACTAACATGCAGGCATGGATAGTTCAAGTGAATGTGATATCATGCACCATACTTCAATGAAAAACACATACTTCTATTTTGTAATTTCTTTTTGGCTGTGGACTTTAAATCAAGTATCACATTTATGTTTATATTAGCAACTCATTCTCGGAATCAAGCCACAGTTTTTGTAATTTTCTAAATGAAAACCGTGAGTTTGACCAATTGACATGACGAATTCAAGTTTTCTAAAGCTAAATATATAAACACACAAACATCGACATGCAAACTCAAGTGCCGAGAAGGTCTTGATCTAAAAGTTAATATTAAGGTTTTCGAGAATTAGAGGTTCTGAATTGTAATCCTCTTGTCTCCTCTGTTTCTTATATCACATCCCTTTCCTATTAGGAAATTAAAAATAAATGTGCAAACTCAAGATTATTGATTGGTTTACGTGACTAGCAAAGCTAACGACTTTTCTGCTAGTCAATTATCAGAAATTGACCATCGTTGTCATCAATACAAAATAGCCATTGCGCTTTCCCTAATACTCCTCATAAGCTCATGAACTAAAAGAGGAGGATCAATTCCCCTACCCCCTTCCCTTGCCATAACGAAACCATGCACCAAAAACTTAAAAACCAAAAAAAAAAAAAAAATTGTGAGATGGTGCACCCGATCCATATCAAGAATTAAAAAAGATATTGAGATACTGTTCTTTTGTACTCTTTATGTTATTTTCTTCAAATTAGTTATGACTTTTATAGTCAAGCAACTCAATTTTTACCTGCGTTAAATACTAGTATTTATAATTATCATCTGGCCAAGAAAAGAAAGAAATGAGCTTACCAAGCGACATGTCAAATCCACGATTTTTGAGCTCACGGTGCTCTTGACACAGGGCACATGGTTCACAGAAAAAATGAACCAAACAATCTCCACAGGGGGTTGCAGGCAAATTGTATTGCTTCCTCAGCCTTGATCGATAGAGGCGAGAGTGTAAGCATGCACAACCCAAAACATTTAGTACTGCATATAATGCTCCACATGCCTCGCGAGCTGTCACAAAAATATGAATTAACATGAAAAACAGTGTGGTAATTTGACGTTTTCTCCATAATCTCTAATTACAAGAACGTTTTAACTTACAGGTTGATCCTTTGTCTACAATCCCTGCAATCCGTCCGAGTGTTACGCATGGACACCACAATGTTAAGCAACCTGCCGAACCAAGGTGGAAAATATATACTTAATTAAGGGTTTCCCGTGGACAGATGGATCTTTTGGTTTTTGCAAATGAGCTGAAAATTACAAGGAAGTTTAAAAAGTAAAAGTTACTATAGTATTCTAGAACTATTTAATTAATCAGTTTGTTTTAAAAGTTGTTCAATTTTTCAAGCCTTCTATTTCAATCTCTGAATTTAAAGGCACGTTTCCGAACAATTTAAAAAAAAAAAAAAACCCCAAAATGATGAACTCTAAAGAATTATAACTGGCTAACATAGAATAAGAAGTAAATTGATCTATTAACTTACAATTTGGGACATCAGAGGAGCAGTCATAGAGCCCAGTAGACCAAGTTCCCGGAATATTGGCCGGAGCGATAGCCTCAGTGCTATGATAATTGTAGTGGTTTTGAGGTGGTTGAGATTTCTGCAAATCGCTTTCATTTGATGAATACATAGTTCAAAACTAGGAGGCTATAGATGCTATATATGAAATGTTCTATCTTTGTTTTTTCCTTACTGTTTGGGGACATTGGCTAGCTATTTATATTTTATACACGAAGAGTGTGGAATGTTAAAACTCGACATGCTTCTTATTGTTTGAGACATGATTGTATTAGCACGTTGGATTTTGTAGTCCTGCTTATGAATTTTCTGCATTACCACGTTGATTTAATCCTTGATCTGGACAGTTTGGAGTCGGCGTAGATTCAACTCCTTGATTAAATCGGTTCAACGAATGCCACCCGCAAGCGCGTACATGATTCAATGTTGTGGGTTTGGTTGACTGGAAATTCTGAACCCGACAAATGGTGCATTACAAAGTTTACATCAGCAATGGTAAAATTTATAGCAAGTTTCCTGCACATTTTTGCATAATTAAGTATTGAGGATACATATATGGAGTTCATATGAGGGAGCTGTGGGTGTGTTCGGATACAAGATTATTTGAAAAACAAAATAAAATAATGTTGTAGTATTTTTTGTGACATGATATATGTGAGATAAAAAGTTGATTAAAAAAATCAAAAGATAATTGCAAGATGTAATTTTCGTTCAAGTAAAAAAAAATTTATAAAAAATTGTGCATCGAAACAAACCCATATTTATGAATCTCACACGCATAGAAAGATGGAATATATTGGACTTAAAAGATGACCTTGGTCTCTTTTTCATCCATTCCTCAGTAAAGGGTTACCGTATTGATAATAGAAAAATTATATACTAAGCCACAATATGAGTTAAGCGATATAAATAAATTAAAAGATGATCCACCTCCTTGATTTTAAGAATCTCATATTTATGTTTATCGATTAGAAATGCTGTGATTTTAACTCATTTTTTATAGGTGAACTCTCCATATCTGTGATTCCCACGCGCATAGAAACATATAATTAGACTTGAAAGATGACTTTGGTCTCTTTTTCACCCATTCCTCAATAAAGGGTTACCATATTGATAATAGAAAAATCCTATACTAAACGCGACTTAGGTGATAAAAATGACTAAAAGATGGCTTGCTTCCTTGATTTTAGGGATTTTATGTTTATGTCTACCAATTACAAATGGGCAAATTATATTTTAGCCTCATGTGATTTTCGCAAAAACCACATAATTCCCCCATAATTTAAAAATCTATACATAAATCCCCTGTGATTTGGGTTGAAGTGTCAAATAGACGGAAAATACTCACCGTGACGATTCGTGGATTAAACGCACTTCAACAACTGGTAACCGTAAGAAACATTCCCATATGACCCTGACCATTTTATCGCACACAATAAAGCCTAGATCTCTGCTCCTCATCTCTTTTCATCAACCGAAAGAGCTTTGTAGTTGACTTTCCATTGAACGTTGGTGAAGGCAATACATTTAACGGAGAAACCAAACCAGAAAGCCCAGAACATATACATTGAGAAAAAATCGAAAGCGGTGGTGGCCGGAAAAGCTTTCGCTAGCAGTAGTAAGACGTGTAATTTGCATCAGCAGGGCGCAGCAGGGCCGTCATGAGTCAGCTTCAGCACCACAGGGGCGGCGGCCATGTAACCATCATAATTTCAAATAGGTTAGGCAAAGCCGCTTAGGCCACCACCCACCTCTCTCGTCTGTGCTGGATTTTAGATCTAACCAGACAATGACGCAATTCCGACTATAATTCGAACAACATTGAAGCTGGCTTCTTTTCATTTTCTTTTCCTTTTTAAAGTAACCTTTCTCAAGTAGTGTACTTCGCAAGTTTGAGATCGGCTGTAATTTGGGCAAATTGCAAATAATAAGGTAGTGATGTCATATTGCTAAGTTTCGGTAGACCAGAATTTGTGGGCAGGAAGAATTACGTGTACCACCTGCATCTGCTTGCTTTCCCATAGCCCACCATCGGTTGGATTGGTAAGGTGGTGCCAACCCTCCATTTGTCCGTCCTTTTCATCATCCTCTTCCTTCTTTACCTTCTACTGCTAGTACAGGTTGTCCCAAAGCAGCAAAATCTTAAATTAATCAATGCTTAAGCATTATAATCACTGATTTATTAAATTCCCAAAGCCCGACAGCTTCTATTCAAAATGCTCAAGTTCCATCTCATATGCTAAACTGATGTCGAAAAGCTTACCGGACACAACAATAGCTTTCGTGATACTCTTTCACAGCTACTTTTTGATCTTCAATGGTAGATCTATAGTTTTAATTTTCTGGATTAAATTTTCTCTCCTTCATTATCAGTGATGTTTTTCTCTCTCTTTCTCGCGACAAAGATGCAAGGGAAAATTGGAAAAAATCTGACTTCATCTGCTTCCTTTTTGTATTTATATTAGGGTAATTTGGACATTTTGCCTACGAAACGTCACGGTGGGTGCTTTTCATCTATTTGACACTTCAACCCAAACCACAGGGAGTTTATATATAGTTTTTTGAATCATGGGGGGTTATGTGATTTTTGCGAAAACCACGGGAGGCTAAAATGTAATTTGCCCATTAAAAATAGGACTATATACGACTCGACCTACTCGCGGGCCTTTTGCAAGCAGCTCAAGTTAGAGCTTGAGTCGAACTTGAGCAAATTGTTATCATACGTGAGTTGAGTTCAAGTGGTACTTTCACAGGCTCGATAGCTCAAAGAGCTGCTCAATCAACTCAAGTTCATATGAAATTACGTAATTGCCTCTCTATCAATTCCAATTTACAATAATTCCTATTTTCTAAATACGATTTCGAGCTGACTTCGAACTATTCTCGATCCAGAAAATCAAGTGCAACTTGAGCTAACAATTTGAGATACTTGTGAGCTAGAAATTGAGCTTCAACTTGCAAGCCTTGTCGATTTGATCTCGAGTTTGCCTTTTCCTTGGTCGAGTCAAACTCAAACTCCAATTTCTTGGCTTGTTGAACTCGAGCTCAAACTGAAAACCACACATAAACAAGTCAACCTAGACTCGATAAGTTAAAAAATCAATTTGACTCGACTCGTTTGTGACTCTACTTAGAAATATCATGATTTTAACTCGCTTTTTATAAGTGAACTCTTCGTAATATTTGCTGCTAAAGCCTAAAATCATGTTTCGTAGATTTTGGTTAGATAACAATTTAAAATGGATATCACATTTTGCTGAAGGACAAAATGGTAAATGAGGAGTAAGAGAAATATGTTCACTTAAATTTCAGAGATTTAATTGAGAGTGTCTGTCCACTTCCTTACATCCGTTAGTTTGTTAGTTTTTAGTTATTATTGGAGGGCACAGAAATATCTATTTACTAGGTATAATTATTACCCTCATCTTTTATTTGTCACCAAACCCTTAATTAATTTCTCTCTGAAAATTGTGTCTTACTTGATCTTTCTTTCTGTTGAAAATCATCAGGATTTTGGGCTTAACTAACCTAAAAATGGGGCACTAAAGAAGCAGACAAAGACAAAAAGGCCAAAATCTATAGGAAATTCATGGTAACAACATGGATAACATTCCGTTTATATTAACATTATTTGGGCTTTATTAAAAAAAGGTGTTATTGTAAAAAAATTTGTAAGAACTTTTTAAATACAATTTTTAATCATATTTTTTTTCCTATACTCACGACGTTATTATACATTGGATACTTCTATACACACAAATTTACTGATTGTCAGGGTCACCAGAATTGGAACCATATGGAGCGATTCACAAGGCCCGTTAACAAAAGATGGCCGATAAATGACTAAGGCTTCGAAGACTCTTCAAATAACATACATATGGCCGAAAGGCCCTAAACCATAGGCCAAGGTTCAAAATACTGTATGTTTGGAGAGGAAAAATTGAAAAATAATAATAATAATAATAAAATTGATTAGGTCAGACAACATGTATCTCTATTAATGGCTTAATTTGCTGATTTAGAATAAAATAAGGTAGCAATTGAACAAATTAAGAGCATTAAAATATGAAATATGCCCTTTACAAACACTTTAAAATTATTACGCATCCCCTAATTTTGATACAAATTAAAAATAATTTACGTAAAAAGTGACACCAAAGCTACCCTTTATCCATGATAAGGTGCATTTTAGTGGGTTATTTTGCTAATATTTCATAGTTGTTTGGATTGAATACTGCATTATTTGGAGGATTTTATTTAGATTTTGTGTTTGGTGTAATTGCAGGAAATGGTGAAGAAAAAGTACTGAAAATCAATATTCCAGGAGATTTCCTGACAGTTAGGCCTAACTGCAGCCTTGAGTCCGGATTCTCGAGATTACTTGCACGATGGAAGCTTCCAAAAATGAAGGAAGTAGCCGGTTACAAATTGAAAAATCAGTGGGGTCACTTTCAAGGAAAGGAAAAGCTGAAGAAGTTAACTTGTAAGTTGTAATAAGATTATCTTTTAGAAAGTTGATTGGTATTTGAACACCAATTAATTAGAAGAAGACTTTCTTTTTCGGGGGCTTTCTCTCTTTGACCGATTTTGGGGGGAGAGATATCAGACTCTCTTTAAGCTTAAAAAACAATTTTTGCTCCTACCTTTTAGTTTTAGGTAGCCAGAAACGAAAAAGGAGCATTGTACTTGTCTTTTGACTTTTCTGGCCTTTTGGATAAGTTTGGAGGAAACCAACGAAAAAGCCATAATTGTGGACTTGTTCTTTCTTTCCTCTGTTGACCGAAATTTGTAAACAAGAATTAACAACTTTTTCCAATTCTCTACGCACGGCTTGTTCTCTATTATTAATGGAGAACTAACTTTTTATTTCTAGTCAAGGGGATCACTGAAGATTTGGTTTAATAATAATTATGAGATCTGAATTATTTTAATTATTTTTTTGATTTATTGATATTCGTATATTTTTTGTTTTTAATTGTTATAACTATCGTGTATGATTGAATAGATGCGCAATATTTAATTATACACGTAGTTTATTTGTTAATTGGGGATAGTTAAATGTGTAATTGTTCGATTACTTCCGTCCCAGTAGCAACTAACATAATTGGATTTATGTCAGAAAAACATATGATCTAACTTAAACAAACTCTCGTAGCTTGTTAGTTAGGGTTGGCCTTTTCTAATTCTTAATGCAATTTAGAAATTAAATCCTACGGTCGTACCTAGGGTTATTTCTTTGCTAGAGAAATAGTTAACGGTCGTACATTGACTATAGAAAAAGTAAGAAAAAACTGATTGTTTATCGCGTGTATGACAGTTATAATCAATCTATTATTAAATGTTGGAATTATATTTGAATCGATGATCAGTTGCATGAACCATTTCTGAAGTGTATCATTGACTAAAGTGTTTCCAATTATTTCTCTCAATTAATTATTTTTCGCAGTTAATTCATTTTGTTGGCAATTCATTAGTAATCAATTCTCAAACCCCCCGTTTGTCTTGGTTTAAAAAGAAACGAACTTATCCCCAGTAACTGAGGAGACGACTCTGCTTGCCACTGTCTACTAGTTAGTAATTCTGTCAATTAGTAAATTCTGGTATATCGGATTAAGCACTCTTCAAAACCAGGGTGAATCAAGTAACTCATTGCATATCTAGAGCCCTTGCTCCAGTACCTGGATTTGGTTGTTGACTAATTTTGGTGATAGTTAAGTTTTTACTATTATTGAACAGGCTCGACAACCTCTCAATCCACCAAAATTGAAATATTGGTATAAAAAGGAGTCATTGGTCATGCAAGTTAAGTATAGAACAATATAGCACATAGACAATATGCAACACTTTTTGGTTGATGATCCATATTGCTTTACGAGATTTATATATGGTACAAATACAAGATCCAAACTATCCCACAAGTTTAAGAATATGGAAAGGAGGAGGATTTTGGTAGAAAAGTGAAGTTGGATACCAGCAGAAACATCAAATCCTTGGAACTGAAGTTGCTGGTACTCTTGGCATAGGGCACAAGGCTGGCAAAAGCAATGAATGAGACAATCAGGGCATGCGCCGTTCTTGATCCCGTAGTGTTGCCTCAGCTTAATGCTATATCCCATGCTAATAATCCACGAAAATCCAGCATGATGACACATGAGATTCAACGCATAGAAAATGCACCCCATCTGGCAGCAAGCTATTATGGGGGAAAATTTTTAATTAACGTATTTCCTATCCTCCATAGCCAAATTAGTGATGAATTAATAGTAAAAAAAATTCTTGTTTGTACTTACAAATTTGGCCTTATCCACAATCTCAGCATTCCTCCCGAAGGTAACACAAGGGCACAGCAGGTAAGGCAACCTGCAGAAATTACATTATATATGAAGATTAAAAACCTTAATAAAATACGTGTAGTTTATGTAATGCCGTAGTTGTCATTATCAGGGTTGTGCAGCGAAATCGAAATCGGTAAATCGGAAGTTTGAAATCGGAATTTTTCGAAATTTTGACATGGATTTTCCCGGCCGATTTCGAATTCGAAATGGACAATTCCGATTTCGAATTCGATTCCGAATGGAATTCGAAATTCGGTGAATTTCAATTTCGAATTATATTTAGTTGCGGCAATCCATGTAGACGGAGAAGAGGAGATTGTAGGTAACAATATTGACTGCCACTCCGGCCTAGGTTTTGCAAGAACCATAGAAGAATCCGTGCTGCTTCTCTTAAGATGTATGGTATTGGGATTCCTCCCGAAGTACATAATGGAAAGAAAAGGCATATTCAAAGTCATAAGCTGATCCTTCTTCGATGGCTGCTGCTGCTTTGGAATCGAACCCGCATCGTTAGCTTGGAAGGCTACAATGAAGTGGTGGAGGGAGAGGAGATCAGTGTACCGGGCCTGGCGAAGCTGAGCGGCCATGACAACATTGCAGGTGTGGGTTTACAGTTGGAGTAGATGGTGGCGCTGGTGGTTGGTGGCGGAGGGAGGAGAGAGGGGGTTCAATTCAGTGGCGATGCTTGCGTTTGTGGCGGTCAGTGGCTGCTTCCTCCGGCGTAGGCTTTGGGTAGTTATAATGGTAGTGAATAGCAGCTATGGAGGCTACTGGCTAGGGATTTGAGTTGGAGGAGAAATGAGGGCATCGACTGTTTTTAATATATTGTTAAAAAAATATTATATTATGTATATAAATATTATAAATCAAAATCGAAATTATATTTTCGATTTCGAATTCCTATTTTGAATTTCAATTCGAAATCGGAATTACCGATTTCAAAATTTATATTTTCGAATTCGATCCGATTTCGACCAATTCAAAATCGGAATTACCGAATTCCATTCTAAATTATCGAATTATCGAATTTGAAATTCCGAATTCAATTCGAAATCAGTCGGTAAATCAGAATTTTTTGACTTTGTACACCCCTAGTCTTTATTAGCAATTAAGGGAAAATTATATCGGTGCTATCAAATTTTTTTGATAAGTAAGGATTTACTATACTAAATAGGAGTACGCATACTAAGTGTAATTTGATAAGATAAAGAAAGTGGCCAACACTCGTTATCCTTTACTCCTAAAGCTATTAATCGAGCCGAGTATTTGGCTGCCAAACTCAACTCGAGTTTAATTCGAGCCGAGCTCAACTCGAGCTCGTTAAGCAAACGAGTTTTAAAATGTGTTTGAACTCGGCTCGTCAAATGTACATGTGGCTCAAGCTCGAGTTCGTGCTCGACTCGTTTATCACAAACGAGTCGAGCTTGTACGAGCTCGTGCAAATTAACCTCAATAAAATCTATAATTTTCAATTTTTATACTTTTGACTTTTAAAATGACAAATATGCCCTTTATTAACGAGTTCTAACGAGTTATTCGGATATCAAATGAGCTGAGCTTACTTGGCTCGTTAACTAAACGAGCACATTTCTAGCTCGAGCTCGGCTCATTTACCGCAACTAACGAGCCGAGCTTGAGCCTTATCGAACTGAGCTCTAACGAGCTTTTGAACTACTTGTGAAGTTTAACAGCTCTACTTACTCCTCATTTTATTTGATTTAATCTCACAACCTTAATATTTCGTAAAGCAATACCTCAATATTCTTTTCTATCGTTTAATAATACTTTTTTTAAAATTTCACTTCCTTTAAATTCTTTTATCATTTGAAACGAACAGAATATTCTCATCTCTCACTGCTATTACAGCCACTTTATTTCCAAAAAAAAAAAGATACATTGGTGCAGTTAGAGATAGATGAGAGGTAATTTTGTCTTTTCACATTATAAAAAGAGTTTCAAAGGAGCGCATTTAGCAAGTTCGTGTGAATTAGACTCAAATTTCCTACAATTGATCAATTGCATAGTGCAAATTATAACCCAAATGATTTTTCTTCTTTTGAAACGATGATATAACTTGAATTAGGAAGCATAGAATTATTTGTGAGACAAAAGTTTTAATGAGTGACATAATTTATTATAGTTTTGCACGTTACCACATCTGTATTGATAGTATCTATATTATCTACTGTAATTCACACGGGTGATTGCGAGAGCCTGGGATTCGTGTGAATGCCAATATCAGCTTCCCTGGATTAATTCTACTTTGTATCCATCAACTTTTAAGTTAGAGGAAATTGTTTATTATTCCTTGTGAATGCTAATATACCTCGAAGAAAAAGAACAAAAATGTAAATGATGCCATTGCTGGTAGGTCACTCTGCAATGGGGTAAGAGGCCGCGTAAACATGACTGACTAGTTGAACACTTTTGGTTGAGCTGATCACAACTTTGTTCCCAATTATAAACAACAAAGTCTTCAAACCCTGGCCAACATACACGTTTAGACAATTAATTTGTGACAAAAAGATGCTCTACAATGCATGTGAAATGATAGAGATGTATTTGGGTCTATGCGAGCAGCATTTTATGTGTCGTAGGAATAATATGGCACTTTTTTTTTTTTTTGAAGCAAATAATATGGCACATTAATCTTTTCAAAAGTTTAAAATTACTATCTGCTTGTCTCCGGGGGCTGCATGCGTGAAGGATATCATGTGAGATGATCAAAAAGGTGGAAAGCTATTAGAACATTCGATGTTTCGTAGGAAATATCGAGGAAAGTGGCTCTGTTTAGATTGGATTATTTTTCATAAATAATGTTACAGTAATAGAATGACTCCAAAAAACACTCTAAGTTGTTAAATACACGTAATTAAAAAACAAAAACCAAAATCCTACCCTTTTTCTCTTCTTTCACCCACCACCTACTACCACCACCACTGTCCTCTCCCCTCTCATCTCTTCTCTTTTCTATTTTCCCCTTCCTCCCCCTCCTCCTCCCTTTCTTCCTCTCTCTTTTCCCCTTTTTCGCTGGTCATGGGCTGCGACCAGAAAAGGGAGAGGGGTTACGGAAAAGGAGGTGAGAGAACGAAGAGAGGAGAAAAGGGAGGAGGAAGAGGAAAAAGGGGAGGAAAACGTCGAGGGAGGAAAGAGGAGGAGGGAGGGAGGGGGAGGAGTGGTGGCGGTGATGGGTAATGGTGATGATGGGTGGTGATGAAGTTTTCTAAATTTTTAAAAAACATCCCACTAAAATTTTAATTTTTAAAAATACCTCAAAATATATTCTCAATAATACCTTCTAAAAACATCTAATCATTTGCAGTAAAATTTTTTCATATACATCATTATAGTAAAGTTATTGAAAAACACCCCAGACAATAGGTAAATCCACCCCTTACTTGGGAATGTAGGGGTGGTCTTAGGAAAGAACCCTATTTTGGTAGGTTTCATGGTATTTCTTTTTGCATCAAACTATTTTTTTTTTTTGAGAAAAGTATAAATAATTTTGGAGGTGTGATAATTGTACAATATTGAGCGCATGCATATTAAGAACAAAAAGAAATTAAAAATAAAAAAATAAATTAAATTAAAGAAAATGAAAGGGAAAATTCCAATGTTTTGTCGATAAGTCTTGTTGTACTGATTAAAATTGAGATTTCAAAGAACTATGAATTTCTCCTCCTATTATTTATGGGTTACTTTAGTATTATCGAATTGTAATTCTCATCATATATGACTTAAATTGTTGATTGTATTACTCCTATTATTATGAGTTTCTCTCATAATCTTACAACAAAAATGGAAAAAAAATGCAGTATTCCCAAAATGGCCGAAGCTTTCCGGAGCATCAGTCTTGTAAGCTGAAGGTGTATAGTTCAAGCCCGCACTCATTGTTGAAATCATTATTGGTATGATCAGAAATTCAGAAGCAGTTAAATTACCAACCAAAACTGTTTTCGGAAATATTAGGTTGGTGATTATGACAACGAAAGCAGCCGACCTTAGCTCAGTTGGTAGAGCGGAGGACTGTAGTTGTTACATAGCAATCCTTAGGTCGCTGGTTCGAATCCGGCAGGTCGGATTTTGCTTTTTCCACTACCAAATTTTCATGACTTATGACTTCATCCGCTCATCAAGAATGAAAGAAAAAGAAAAAATTGGCTCTCGGAGAGAAGTAGTAAGATTGGTTCCAGTTTTAGGTTGATCCAAACCACAAAGATAGCAACACAAAAGTTAAGAATTGTGTCTCAAATTACCTTCCTTGATATATGTCAATCCAGAATTTTTGGACATATTCTTGGGAACTAAGAAAAAGGGGCCAGAATAGAGAACCAGAAAATGGAATCAACAAGAAATTCCAGGTAATGGCCATATTTTTATATGAATAGAAAGGAAAATAAAAATCGTATAAACCCACATGCAAGTATGGCCCCCATAGGTTGTGATAGGTTGATAAATTGTACCACTTCCAATAGGGAAAAAAGTTCCAACAACACTCCCAACTTTTGTTCAAGTAAATTTTTAGTCCTTCAATAATTAGAAGTAAACATGTTGCCCCCAATCTATTGAAAGTGCCAAATATTCGTCCTTCTGTCAATTTCAGCAGTTAAGAATGACGGAGAACAACATCACGCATAATCATGAGGAATTAATAAGGGCATTCTCGTCCACTCACGAGAATTCATCGAGTGAAAGGCTGTAAGAAAAATCCTAATTGAAGAAGCATTTTACAGCCCCTTTTCTTTACTTCAAACATGGAAGAAATTTACTTCCCATGTCTAAATCTCTCGGACAAGAAAATTGAACAGTGTTCAAGATCAGCAAGCATCATCATATCCCTTTTCCCCTTTCTATTATTTGAGTTGTTTATTACCCCCTTCACCTTTGCTTTCTTGCTCCCTCTTCCTCCATTAAGCCTCATCATATCTCTTCAAGTCTAAAACATAAAAAATAAATAAATTGTCAAACAAAGGATTTGTTTTTTCCTTTTTTTGGGTTTCTTTCCAGGTACAAAGCTACAAGTTTGGAATTTGAGCAACAAAGGAGGTAACTTTCTTGGAATTTCATATCCATTAGATAGAAGATTGGTTCTTGATCCAAAAAGAGAAGTGGGTTTTTCTAGGTTTTCAATCTTTTGGTGTTATAAGCTTGAAATATTTGTTTAGGAGGTATAAAAAATGGCTTGTTGTTTGAAGACTCGTTTGTGTGCTTTTGGTTCAAGTGATATACCCTTCTTGGTCGTAAAGCCAAGGGGTCTTTAGGGGTTTCTTCATTTGTTGGGGCTCTCCAGTTTTCAGATTTAAAATTAAATAATTTCATAAGGAAACGAATGGATTATTCAGTCCAAATTCAACTACTTTTTATGTTAAGGTATGAATCATGTTCCTGACCATTTTTTTAATTTTTTTTACTTTAAATATTTATGTGTGGCTTCAAAGTTACATACTTTGCTAAAATTTTTGATGGAGGGCTAAAAGTTCATCCAGGCAAAAGTTGGAGGGTCAATGGAACTTTTCCCCCTTCCAATAATATGCTATGCATTTGTCCCCAGTAGCAAAAATCTATGATTAAATGACAAGCGGTTTTATAGATTAGTGTTTTGGGTCTTCATCAAATTCTGCCTGTGAAGTCGCACTTTGATCAAGATTTGTAAGTTATAGTGAATAACCATTTTTCATTTCAGCTATTCAATCCTTTCTGAACAAATTCGAAGGCTAATCATAAATTGCTTATAACATTGCAATATTTAGGTTAATGCTTAACTTTCCAAAATGATCAAAAATTTCAGAAAAATATAAAAAAGTAAAAACAAATTTGAAAGAATTAGTAACTATATTAATAGTGATAGAAAGGTATTCAGAAAAAAATAATTAGTAATAATGATAAATGATAATTGGTAGTAATGATAAAATGATAATTGAGAGGGTGGCCCAGGATTACAAACGAATAGAGTCGAGTTGAGTTTCGACTCAATTTTACCATTGAACTTGAGCTCAATGAGCTGTTAACATAAAGTTCGAGTTCGAACTCGACCTCAAATTTGAGTCGAGTCGAACTTGAGCTCGAGCCTATTTGAGTTTAAAAATAAAAAAATATTATATTTTATTTTTTAAAAAATAAATAAAATAGTAATTTTTTAATATATAATAAAATTTTAGAAATATATATAATTCACTATATATATATATATAATCGAACAACTCGCGAGCTAATGACATAAGTTTTTCTATGCTCGAACTCGAGTTCGAACTCGACTTTGAGTTCGATGCTGATCAAAGTTGAGCCAAATTTTAACTGAACTAACTTGCAAGCAATTTGACTCATTTGTAGTTCCAGGTGATCCTTACCACACCACGTACATTTTCTCCTCACAATCTGATTTCTGGATTATAATCATAAAGTAGGCCAGTAGACTGAGGGAAGCCTTCAATAGAGTGGGGCGCACCGACTACATCTCCTAGCAGATGGTTTTGTTTTGGATCAGGACTTAAAAAAGTACCTGGACACTACTTTTCCCACCATGTGGGCCGGATTGTGCCAGAACTCATCGAATTGATGTAACCCGATGGCGAAGTCTCTGTGGATTATGTGCCCCGTAGTCCAAAACCCACCATGTTCGACAGTCTCACTGGATCATGCCTAAGAATGTCGTCAACCTAGTAGCCCAAGTAATGAAAAAAAAAAAATTGACTGGAAATTAGACATATTTAAAGTTTGCAGTCTCCCTCGAACTTTAGAACAGAGCTATACATACATCAAGAAAATAGAAGAGGGTGTAAGGTCACAATGATTTGTCCTTTGACTAATCTGATGAAAAGGGTGCCACGTTCGAGAGAGAATTGGAACTTCAGATTGGAATGGAATCTTGATAAGAAAATTTTTGCAGTTTTTTCATGGGATGTGATGTAATGTCTTTTTTATTTGCTGTATACTCGGAGTTGTAATCTATTTAGTTTTGTTTTGGACCCCTTTGATGATGCATAAGTGCAGGAAATGTTGCTTGTGATCGTCTCTTTTATTTATTATTAAAAGTTGAGTTAATCTTTTATAAACCGATACTATTTACACTATCTCCGCTAGATATACAATATTTAATCTGAATTAGAATTTAAAATTCAAATTCTGCATGTGTTGCCGGCCTGAAGATTTACAATTCATACTTCATCTAGGGAAAGAAAAAAAAAAATCCCAGCTGGTAGTTAAGAGTTCTCTATATAAAAATTGAAATAATCCCGTTTTGCATTTCAAAGTAGTATTAAAGTTGGGATGCTTTGTTCCATAAAATTGTCTTTGTGAGCTCGAAAGCTGATGAGATTATTTCTGATGACTAGAACCCTACATTTTGTCATTTATTTTGAGAATCAATTTAGGTATATATTAGATTATTACAAAGAGAAAATCAACCAGAAAAACTATCAGAACATTGATGTTGCAGATGAGTAGATTCTTCGAGCTAACGTTTCATGCTTTCCCAAACTGGAGCCAAAGTCATCCAATTAGCGACCTTTTTGGAGGTATTTCCATCCCAACCTGGAAACCACGGTACATCATGGAGAATGCTTTATAAAAATATTGAATCTGAAATTGGAATTGGAGATTAAGTTCTGATTATGTCTTGACCGTACGAACCAATATAGAGATTTTATACTGATCAGTTGATGCAACATGTACCCCAATTCAAGACACAATCTTCTTAAAAAAAAAAAAAAAGAAGAATGTAGATTGAACAATTGGGAGCATTTTTGTTGTTTGCCTCAAAGCACACGCTGAGCATACCAAAATGAAGAAGGGGGTGAACCCACAAACGTTTCAAGATTACATCTTATACCCCAAAAAAAAACCCTTTGCAAAGGAAAAAAAAAAGAGAAAAAAACAATAAACTTACACTAAACCCTAAAATTCAGAATATGGAGATTAAAAATGGCTTATGGTCTTGCAAATTACTTGTGGAATAAAAAGTGAAAATTTCTACAATATTGTTAGACTTGATCAAGTTGCATATCATATTCATTCCATCATCAATACCTTCTTCTAGAGAATTGTTTTCTATGGTTGATTTTAGAAAACCCTAGATCTTTTTGTAGAAAAGAATATGAGGTAAATGTGCTTGACTAGAATATAATGATCATCTCAATTTGTCAAGAGGAGTGTTTTAGTGAGATCAATCAATCAACGGGCAAAAAAAAAAAAATGAAGGCAGAGGCGTTATAGTCTCTGAATAAAAAAGATGATATATGGAGGTGTAAATAACAAAAAAGATGCATTTTCCTTTTAAAATGACCAAATAATGATGCATATATTTTCACGAAACAGGTACAAATGCACACTCCAAATGGAAAAAATGACGTGGTTGATCAGTGAAGTTCTTACCAGCAGAAACATCAAATCCCTGGGACTCAAGTTCACGGTACTCTTGGCACAAGGCACAAGACTGGCAACAGAAATGAATGAGACAATCCTGGCATGACCCTCCCTTAATACCGTATTGCTTCCTCAGCTTACTACGATAGCCCATGCTAATAATCCACGAACAACCGACATAATGACATGTGAGATTCAGCAAATAGAAAATGCACCCCATCAGGAAGCAAGCTGAAAATAGAAAAGGAAAAAAAAAAAAAAAAAGAACAGATTCTTTTCATCGATGCATTTCATATCTCATAGCTTGATTGCTGTTGAATTGGAACACTCAAAACCGTTCTTGTTTCTACTTACAATTTTGGCCTTTATCCACAATCTCAGCATTTCTCCCGAAGGCAACACAAGGGCACCAGCAAGTAAGGCAGCCTGTCAAATAACGAACGATATTAATCAGGACAGGAAATGTTGACGAACTGTGAATTGCACTATGAGAAATCAACGAAGACAATTGAAAACCTTTAAATGGTACTTATATACAGCGCTTGAATTCTGATAACTTACAGGAACGGCAATCTTTGGTACAATCACAGAGGCCAGTAGACCACTCGTTCGAATTTCCAATACTTGGAAAAATTCCCATAGTGAATAGGAAATCTTAGATTGAGCCGTTAAAAGATTGTATTGACACACAAGAGGGACCTCGATATGTTAATCAAGAGTGAAGTTTGCACAAGCTGCTTACTTTGATGGGGATAATATAGACAGAATCAATCTGTCAAGCGGAAAGCTAATTGAACAAATCATCGGTAATATAATAGAAAAAGAATTTATCTACAGGAAACAGTTCCAACCTTGTTTAATATTGGACTTACCGAGGTTTTCTCTGTTTGAATTGTCGGAAGTGATGATATATGTATGCATGTATATGTATTTGTAAAAGGAACAAAAATATGCATGATGCGATTGCCGTAGGGTACCCCACAGTTGAGGCATGTTTATTGAAAACTTTCATCGAGCTAATCAAAAGCTTTGTTCTCAATCATAAACAACAAAGTCTTTGGACCCTGGCCAGCATTCACTTTTGGACAATCAATCTTTACAACAAAAAGTGTACCGCGGCTATGAAATGATAGAGAGGTATTTGGCCCTATTCGACCAACATTTTACGTGTCTCTCGTATGCTCTGCGGCATTATTGTATATAATTTACTTTCTCTACGGAGGAATGATAGTGAAGGATTGCATGTAAAATGATAACAAAGTGAACGGCAAAAACAGACAACATTTTACTCCTCTGGAAAATATCGAGAAGAATAGTTATATCCTTTCTTACTGTGGAAAGGTTTCTGTTTAAACCAAAGAGTCCTTTACTTTGGCGTCTTCATGTTATTTTATTTTTCTAAAGTGTCTTTCAATTTTGGTCCGGTTCCATTTTTTTAACCCTATAAAAGTGTTACTTTTCTAAGAATTATGTATGTAATTCACGAGATGAGTGGTCAATTAAGAATTTTCAGAGCAGGCATATTAAGAAGAAAGAAAATTAATAAAAGAATAATATAAAACAAAACAACGTAACAGATAGAAAGCCCTAAAATTGCAAGTCAAAGTGGAAATGTTACCATGTTATAGCTTTAAGCTATTCAATCCTTTCCTTGACAAATTTGAAGACTGATCTTAAATTGCTTATCACATTTTAATGCCTAATTTTCCGAAAAAGTCACCCCAAAATAAAAAGAAACGGAAAAAGCGAATTTCATTAAAAAAAAAAAAAAAGAAGCTACTTTACTTTCATTAATTGAAATGATACAATTAGGAACTTTAGTAATAATAATAACAATAATTGATAATAATTAGAGAGGGTGGCCTTTGCACACCACTACATTCTCTCTTCACATTCCGGAGTGTAAATCATGGATGGGTTGAAAAGTAGGCCAACAGGCCCACTAATGGGGCATTGACATAAGTAGTGGGCTCAGACTCCTGAAAAAAGGGCCTAGAGTCAGGGAACGCATCAGTGGTGTTGGGTCCACCAACTACAGCACCTACCAGGGGGTTAGGATTTGGATCTGGACTTAGGAAGTACCTCGACCCTTCTTTGCAGCCAATGTGGGCCGGGTGGACCCGAACTGATGGTAACGAACTAGCCCGATGATGAATCCTCTGCGGATAATGTTCTCCGTACCCCACCATGTACGACATTCCCATTGGATTGTCCCCAAGAATATAGTCAACCTGGTAGCCCAACCAATTTGACAAAAATTTATAATAATTGAAAAAAAATCAGTTACATCAAAAAAATAATAATAAAAAAAAATAGAGGGAATAAGATAAGGTCACAGGCGTTGGCTCAAATAATTTTTCTTTGAGCCAAAGGAAATTAATTTTTTTTAAACTAAATTTTCAATTCTTAGACGTACGAACGAACGTGTATTGTACAAGTATTATACGTGAGTTGAGTTTGATATTTACCTGACGTTTGGCTAAATTTTTGAGGAGAGAAGGGGAAGCCAACGTCTCGCCACATGGCACGGCCTTATTGGCGTGGCTTAGATAATTAGAGTAAGCTAGGAGCAGGAAAGATAGGGATGTTACATGCTGCATGTTGCACACTCCAGCTTTGACAATCAGTCCACCTTTTTACACCCACAAAAAAAAAAAAAAAAATTTAAAAAAAAAAAAGAGAAAAAAGAAAGATGTAAGAAAATAAAATCTTCAAATTGTTATCTATGTCTAAAAGATCAACTGAAAGAAATTTTCATCTGAAATTTTTTTTTTTGGGTAAGTGTAGAATAGTATACCTGGAGAATACTGGACTTGAGGATGAGAAATTCCAGGCAATATAGAACAGATGAAACCATCTGCATTTCTCCTAAAGGATTGCAGATCATCTGCTTTGCCCATCAGCACTTCCTGTAACAATTTCACACATGATTAAGTTGAATTGTAGTCTAATTATAATAATCTTCATAATCTTCATAATATAATAAAACCCAAAAAAAAAAAAATACAGCAAAAATGATGAATTTGGTGGAGTTGAGTTCCACTCATATTATTGGATGCTGTCATGTGAGTTCTTGACCCCATTTGGAGAATCCAAAAGCAGTGGGTAAAGAGACAACCGACAACCTACTACTCAAAAAAGGCCAAAGGAAAAGAGCATTAAATAGCGAAATTTACGATCCTGCCCCAAATCTTAAGCCTCCAATGAGGAAAGTCGCATTCATGAATAAAAAGCAATCCTCATCATCATGCATCATATTCATAGCATATAAGAAGAAGAAGAAGAGCTCTCGGTATGGAAGAACTGTTGTCTCAGACCTTTTTGCACATGCATGGCAGAAGCAGCAACTCACTTATCCCATCCCCAATGCCCCACAAATCTTAGGTCCTAAATGCAAGAAATAGTAGTAGCACAGCACCCCTTTTTCTTTTATTTATTTTTTTTTTGTCTTCTCAATATTCATTTTTTGTTTGTGCTTTAGTATATATTAGCACTTCTAATTAACCCAATATTTCTTAGGTGTCTCTAGCAATTTCCAGGCTAATTTTGCGCCTTATTGGTAAATTTACAATTAATTCGCAATAGTGAAATTTTTATATACTACTACATTAATATGTTCACTTGCGAAGGAAAGGAAAATGCCTTTTAGACTTTGTTAAAGTTAAAAAAAAAAAAAGGGATGTCCAAGTTTTCTGCCACCAAGTGAAAGCAACAACACTCAAAGCCATCATGTGCAATTATCCCAAAAAAAAAAAAAAAAAAAAAATGACCCTTCGCCGTTTGGTCTGGTACTGAACATTAAGGCCAAGTGGACCCTTTGTTCTTTAGATTCATCGTGGTTCACTCATCCATATCTATAGATTCTATACCCTGTGATGGGATGCATAAAATTTTTTTTTTTTTTGCATAATAGGTCAAAATTCACTAGACAAGAAGAATAAAGTTATAAAACCACAAAGAAAAAGAGACAAAGATTTGATGATGAGTGCAGGCTTCAATAATTAATCAACAAACAAACAGCATGATGTTTCCTCATATGGGTACTTGATTAAATTAAATTTCCGAAATAGGTGTGGTCGGGGGGGGGGGGGGGGGGAATAAAAGATTAGAGATTATGCTACTAACCTTGGAAATGAGAACATTAATCCCGGCGTGTTTGTTATCCCATCCGAATTCATTAATTGTGTCTGCAGCCCTCAATATCACCTCGTTCCTCACTATATACTCCCTGTATTCACGCCGCCTTGACGCCTTGTGTAACCATGCCGCCCCCCAGAGCAACTCATCCTACATTCTCAGTCATTAAAGAAACGGCTTTTTTTAGGGCAACTATCGAATTAGTAGTAATTCCACATTTTAAAAATGATTGTTGAAATGCTAATTAGACCCTCTTTCCTTCCCAAAAATGTTCCTATATCAAATAAATTATCTAGTTCATTAATTACATAATGAATAGTATATGGATTCTTGATTTATTAACTACAGAAGTAGATATTTTTTTTTTCTTTTTCTTTTTTGGGACGTGATAGACCTACTCTTACTCTATACTATAGATACTATAGGGAGGGGGTGACCCAACGGGACCAAAGGAGAAATCGGGGAAGGAGGAGGGACCGAGCCACCACCAGTCCAAATGAATACCTACGCACCCACTGACAAAACATTTAAGGAAGTTCTGAATTTTTAAAATGCAAGCCAAGAAAAGTAGAGATTAATGGTAGTGCTTGGGGGGGGTATATGCATTGGGGGTCGGAAACTCGAATGCAGCAAGGAAATACTATAGTAGAATATAAAAGAAGGGAAGTTATTAGTAGTTACCTGGTACCCATTAACATCACAATAAAAAGGGCAAACTGCAGAGCGCAGGCTGGAGCTGTACGCACCCCGGTGCCTGTCAGCGAACTGGAACACCTACAAAAAAACCAACACCAGGTCCATTTCACACACTCACGCAACGGTCCAATTCTTAGCTACTAGAGCAAGTACTACTACTGTAATGGTATCAATTATATGTTTCTCGTGAAATGCTTTACTTTTCCTTCTCAATAGTAACACTAACGTTAAATGCTTGGCCTTTAATACTAGTAGCTTGTGGAATTTGGAAAGAAAAGCATGTCTTGCTGCTGCAGTATCCACCGTAATAGTAATAACTTTAGCATGTGATCATCATCAGAATGAGAAGTCCCAAATATCACAACTCTAAAGATTTTACATGAATTTTTCAAGATCAAATTACCACAACCTGCAAATTTTGTGATAATAAAAGTCACTTGTTTTGTGTACCAATAAAGCAGGCAGGCACCAGTACTTTGTAATTGTAAGAGGCCCGTGACAGGGTGACACTATGAAGTTAACGTTATAGAAGGGCGGATATTGTGAATCTTGTGTGTACTGTATAGTCACGCAACAACGTTGACAATTTCACTGCATGTTTCTACTATATAAGGAAAATGTAGAGCAGTGAATATAGGATTTGTCATCACCCTCTTTCTTTGGTGACACCAGAGATGCCTCCCTCAAATTTGTCATAATTTGCCATAATATATCGCCGGTCTTAATTGATCATCTTCCCTTACCCGTTTCCTCTAGATTATTCCTAAATTTGCTTAGATTAGATTATAAGACATCTATCATTCTGAACAAAAAAAAATATATATAGGATTTGGTTTAGAGTGTTGTCCAATCCCTTGAGGAAAAAGGAATTGCTGCTGCTTTCTTTCCAACCACTAAATAAAAAGTGTTAAGTTTTATTTATTTTTTTTTGTCTTTGGACGTGATTGGGACTTACTAGTACTTATGAACACTGTGTTGCAGCCTTTTACAATAAGTTGAGAAAGGGGAAATTTTTTTCAAAAAACAAAAAGAAGAAAAATGAGAGAGAAATGAAGCAGCTTATAGGTTTCTCATAATTATTCAATTTTCAACCCATGTATTGTACTAAAAGAAGGAGTCCAAGATTCAAGGTAAATAACCGAAACCATGAAACCGGATGGTTAAAATTGATGCAACATTACATTATGACTTTATTGGAAGTCACAAACGTTATCAAAAGAAGCAAAACGACCAATCAGATGTTCCCTCAGTCAATCACATGCTGCCACCTAAAGTTTCTCGTTTTAGTCAAAAAAAAAAAAAAACACAACCAAAATTACTCATGCATGTTTTATACACTCCTCATTTTGAAGATCACATAACTGGAAAAAAAAAAAAAAAAAAAACTTCAGAGAACCATTTTTAGAACCTTTAAAGTAATGTATACAAGTTCAAGAAAACCATTAATATAGTAACATGCATGCCAAAATCAACAAAAAATACCTACATTCCTTAATTAATTATAAGCTAAGCCCGGAAAATAAAGTGCATCATTACCTTCATGGCACGATTGAGCAGGAGCCTAGAATAAGCAGGGTCACGGGACCTAAAGACAATGGAAGCAGCAGCCAAAGCGGCGGCAGTTTCACCAGCAACATCAGAGCCCGGATGGTTAACATCTATCTTGTAAACGGTCCTCAGCGTATCCATATCTTCAGGCCTTTCCCAACAATTATGGTCGGAAATTGCGTCCCCAACTTGTACGTAAATAATGCCCTCTTTCGCGGTCGCTTTCAGCAAGTAGTCAGTCCCCCATTTGACCGCCTTCAGTGCATTGCCCAGTTCACTTCCCATGTTCCTCCCGAAGTCTATAATGCTCCAGGACAACAATGCGGTAGTAAAGGCCATGGGAAAGCCGAATTTTATGTTGTCTCCGGCATCGTAATATCCTCCAGTCAAGTCCACCTGATCAGAAAATGCAGAACAAGAAGATAACACATACGTGATTACTTTTGAAATAGTCAAATCTGCGTTTTTTTTAGCAGCGGGAAGCGATAAAACTTACTCCGGCTGAGGCTCCGTCGTGCAATGCGGAGTCTTTGCGCCACCGGACACGCTGGTCGGGAGGGAGTTCGCCGGAGCGTTGGCCTTCGAAAAAGAGTATGCTTTTCTTGAGGGCGTCATGGTAATTTTGGCCACCGGAGACGGCGGAGCCATGGAGGAGGAGGGAGGAGGCAATGAGGAGGAAAACGGCGGAAAATCTTGCTGTTGAGGTTACCGGGATATGGCAAGATTTTCGCGCCATATTTAGTTGCTCGAGGGAGAAGTAAAGAATGAAGGAAGATCCCCTTGGCATATATAGGCGTGATGGAAGGAAAGAAGGGGAGAAAGCTTGTCATTGGATTCTTGGGGATTCAGGGGTAGTGGAACGACACGTAGGAAGACGTGACTGGTTCAGACTATTTGGGTTACCGATGAGGCAAGGATTGACCGGTTTTACCCTACAATTTGACCGGTTCAATGAACCGGGGAATTGGGATCGAGTTATGAGAGTCGGTGGGGTCATGGATTCATGGGGCCTGGGGGGAGTTAGCCGTTTTGGTTATGGTGGAGTGTATGTGCATTGTGTAGTGAGCAAAATAATCTGCGATTCGATGATGTGAATGGGGTTTGGGATTCACCGCCGCTTGATGGGGAACACGTGGAGGTTCTGAAAAAAGTGAAGAAATTGGTCCCACAGATCCAGTGAGATTCAGGGGGAGATGGTATGGGTAAGGAGGGGACTTGGGGGTGTAACCAGTTTGACTGAACTATCCCACCGTCTGGATAGATAATTGATAAGTAGGATGCAGAGTACTATAGGCTGTGAGATTTGGGCATGTACAGAGGATTCATGTGGTTAACCACCAAAAACAGCGGTCCAACGTTCGAGTTTTGATCTCAAGTGTAACGTTAGAAGTATTTTGTCCTGTCCTGCAACTTCTACTGATGGAGTTTGCTAACACTTGTTAGGAGTGGTTATTTGGTGTTCAAATGCTCATTTTATGTGAGTCCGATATGAAGAACATTAGATCCACGAATAGTTCAACTAGTTTCATAGTTTGACAATTGTCAGTAGATTCGCGATCAACTCTTACATGCTATCTCGCCGTATATTCTTGAAACAAGGTTTCACACAGTTTTAGAAAATTAATTTGATCAAAAGATTGGATACCCCTAAATGAATATATAGATATATATATATATATATATATATATATATATATATGAAGAACATCAATGGGATAGGAGTGGAGGGTTGATGAATCCACAAGAAAAGAATCTGATTTAGTATATGTTCCCTATTACCCCAACCCTTTTTTTATGCAAGCCAAGATTTTTGTTAAGGAATGACTTTGTCTAACATAATTGTGTGGTCGCAACCCTTTTTTCCGGTGTATTGGAAAAGCATTTGTATATATGTCTATGACTTGTGCAGCATAGCATGATTTGTATTGTACAAAGGTACAAGATGAAAAATCATGATTGGTCTAACAGTATGGTTTTCTTTTCTTTTCTTTATTTAAGCGAAAGTTGCATGATGGTAGTCAGAGGTGATGGTGTATCAACAACAAACTATTGACAACATGAACAGTTCTTGTTGACAACTATAATAGTACTTATCAAGTATGAATCTACAGTGACCATGAAGTTGCAGTAGTGTGTCCTTTGCTACACGAGAAATGCAATTACGAAAAACGTAAAAAATTTTCACCAAAAAATTACAATCCGAACGAGGCATTGCAGCATAGTTCACTTGTGGCTTTCCCAATTGGATAGATTTTTTTTTTTTTTTTTGTCAGCAGCGATACATTTGTATAACCTACTCTATCCTAATCTAGGAGGGAGAGGGAGCCTAGAGAGCTGTGATAGGGGGTTAGTGGGTATACAGATCCAACTAAATCAAAGGAGTGTTTTGACACAACTTTTAGATTTTTAGCTACAGGTGAGATTTAAACTTCACCTATAGTCCAAGGAGGGACTTAAGCCTCTCTATTGTGGCCACTGGGCCAATTGTATAGATAGAGTCTGTGATTATCTGGCGAGTGTAAAGAGAGTTGGGAAGCAACCTCAGGGCTTTCAGAAATTTTTTTTTTTGTGGGTATTTAGATTGTTCAGTTTCGGTTAATGGAAAAGAAATACTACTATAATATAATAGTAGTAGTAGTAGTAGTTGGGAAGGGTTGGGAGTAAAAATGGCAGCAGAGACTGCAATTCATTTATGAGGGTGCTCAAGTTGGTTATTTCTGCGCTGGTTACTAAGTTACTTGTTATAGCAGTGCCTACTGCCCTTTTTTTGTTGACAGGTTTCAGTTTCAGCATATGTGAAGGAGGTTAAAGAAAATAGCCCACACATGGTTGAATGAATAGGGATCAGGCACCAGCATGTTGGAGTAGGGTTGTTCCACTTTTCTAGTTTTCTTTTTTTATTTGAACTTTGTTTATCTTTTTCTTTTCTCCGATGTAAAAGCACTCTGATGTTTTTTACTACCGTGTTTAAAGGGGAAGGGGAACAAATGACTACAGAAGTCAAAAAGAAATACTAGGCCAGAAAATGTTTGTTCGGAAACCAAAAAAACCGACTGCCTTAAAGCTCAACCATGGATCTCTCTCTTTTTCCTGTTTCTCGTTACAAATTTGTAGAAAGATGTGATATTCTTGACCGCTGCATTTGACCCGTAAGTTTCTTTCGTACGGTTTGTCTAATGGGCGTCGCAGAGCATTCGTTAAAATGTATTTGAAGTATTATATTTTTTAAAATATAAAATTAATTGATAAAAATAAATAAATATAAGAGAGCGTGTGTAAAATTAAATAAAAAAAATACATAAATACAATGATAATATGTGCGCATATATATATGATAAGTTAAATAAATACTAAATTTGTTAACGAATGCATCATGGGTACCCGTTGGAAAAGCCCTTTTTCATATCATGTTTGCATAAGCAATCTGACCTTTCCAATTGTGAATAGTCCAATACGTTTCCAATCTACCATGATTATGCGCTTTAATGATAACGAAAGATTGCAAAAAATTCTTTCTGCCCCACGCCATATATGCCGTAATGGTTGGATGCTGTACATATATTCTCTCTTTTCCGATCAACATTCCGAACTTTTGAGATTCAGATGAGTCGTTAATCACGGTCAAGAGGTCAAAGTTGGACTGCCAAAAAGAGAAGAAGAAAGTTCATATTTCAAACAAGTTTCTAATATAGTCTCGTATAACACACGGAGAGGAAAGAGTCTCGTTCAGCTGCTAAGTTGAACGCAAATCAATGCGAGAAATGATCCTTCTTCTGTCATTGAACTCTACAATAGTTTGCCAATTTTTTGTTCATAAAAACACTATAGTTCATTATCACATTTAACATGATCATGGAATAGATTTGCAGAATTCACTCTGCCGAACCACTTAGAAAAGGCAACTATTAACAATTTAATCTTATGTATAGTTACTATATTGCTTAACTTGGCAGCGTAATAGGCTATGCATGTTTTCATCTACTAATATTTTTATAGGTACCAGTCATTTCTCAAAAGGAATACTTAAGGAGTAATTAATTGTTTATACATGGATAGTGTATACGCTAACGCTTTTTGATACATATCATATATATAAAATTTGGTGTTTAAATTCAGATTGAGATGATATAACATATATCTAGTCCCGTCAGTATGTACTAGGGCGGCAAACAAGCCAAACCGAGCTTTGCCCTAATCGAGCTGAATCTCGACATAATTTCATTGAACTCGAATTCGAGCTCGATCTCGACAAGCTGACAATTTCAAGCTCGAGCTCGAAAAAAAATAAAAATAATTTATTTTTATTTTTTAAAAAATAAATAAAATAATATTTTTTTCTTAATAAATAATAAAATATTAAGGATATATATGTAATTTTACTATTAAAATTAAAAAAATATAAAATATATATACTTAAAATAAAAAATAAATAAATAAATATATATATATATATATATACTCGAGCTCGTGAGTCGGCTCGCGATCTAACGAGTTTAATATTTTGAGTTCGAGTTCGAGTTTGATTTCGAATTGAGTCAACTGGAACTCGACTCGAGCGACTTGTGAGCGGTTCGATTCGTTTTGCAGCTCTAGCATGTACAAATGGCATTAAAAAGATTAACCTATACTTAAGATAAGAGTTGAAGAATTATTTTAAGTTCGAGCTCATCTACAAAAAGTGATTGAAAATCACTGACATATCTAAACAATCAAAACAAACTTGAGAATTCTTAAAATCAAGAAGGTAAATTATTTTTCAATTTGCTTCTATCATGTAGAGAGTGCGTCTTATAGAACAACATTTTCCTTCAAGTTGTAGCTACCAAAATCGGAAATTGGGCGTGCTTCCTCAAACAAAAAAAAAAAAAAAAAAAAATGGTGTACCAAATCGCAACTGGCTGGGCTAATGATTGCTAATGAGTGATGACAAGTTGCTTCAATCCAAATTGCCAAAATCATAGGAGGTAAGCCCAACCCATCATAGGAGGCTCAACTTGCAGGCATCATTCGACCAAAACAAAATTTGAGTTGGGCTTTTTTCGTTGGGTTTGGCAGCTTGAAGAAAACTTGCAAAAGTAAATTTTGTTTTCTATTTTTTTTTTGAAATTTTGCAAAAAAAAAAAAAAAAACTGTGAGTTAATTAATATCTTCCTTCGAGGTTTTACATTTGGATGATCGACTAGTCGAAATGATTTTGGCTAAGGAAGCTAACCATTCAGTCTTCTTCACTAATCTACCCTAAAGATTGTATTAAATTTGCTCAAATATGGTGAATACCAGACGGTGATTAACAGTCTAGTCCAATTCAGTAGCTCATGAAGGAAAGCAAAGAAATCCTATCATGTCTAAGTTGATACATATAAAACCAAAGTCTTTTTTTTTTCCCTTTTTTTTAAGGACTTTATATTTGTACTTGTTGTTTGTCTTTTAAATCTTATCTTAGTAGAATAAAACGCTAACTACAAATAAATCAGGACATACACAATTATATATAAAAGCGAAAATCTTTATTCAGACAATGCAAGATTTGAAGTGGAAGATACACCTGAGCTTGATTATGTAGTGCAAAATTTGGGAGGAAATTTGCTCAAGTACTTGAAAGTCGAAATACAGAGTAACGATTGAGGTTCAAATCATTCGAGTTGGTCCGGTGACTTTTATCTTTTTTTTTTTTTAGGTCCGAATTTAAAAGTTTTCGTAAAGTGAAAGTGTATATACTCAATTAATGAGAATAAGATTTGGTCCACATAATAGTTAAGGTCACCGTTTTCCGAGCTGGAGTGCCCAAACATTAAAATCAGATTCTTATCAGAAGCTATACACAATTTCTACAGTTAATTCTCAAGAATCCCACTTGACAAGAACAGAAATGATGGTGCAACAAGAAAGGTGTCTAGGACACATGGCTTTTGATTTTCCTGTCACATTATGGCTGTTATCTCAACAAGTTCACTTGCTGGGAGATACGCAATTGAGTGTCAGCCGCATAACAACACCAAACACAGTTATTCCCGTTCCTACTTTCACATCAATGGGTTTTTTTTTCGTATAATTTCTTTTGCCTTTTTGTGGGTTTTCTTGATCCTAATGTTGGCTAAATAGGAAGCTAAGCCTCTGCCAGTAGGCCACTAAATCCGATCCAGGGTTTCCTCTGCATGTAAAACCAATTATTGCAACCTTACTGTTTACGAATAAATTCCGTTTTCAAATGTAAAAGGAGCCAATTTGGTCAAGGCTAACAGATAAACATCAGCTTTTACATTTGAGTCAATCACGGCGACGAATTGTCTCTGTCTCTCCTCTTTTCCTGCAAATGATGAGCTTTACAGACATTCATGAGCCTTGAGTTGCGCTCGCGCCATGAATTACTGATCTTGTAGCCTTCAATTTTGTTTTGTAGAATGTACCGACATAGTTAAGCACTGTACATGGTTTGTAACAAATCTCGAGATTTATTAGCAATGTACATAAGTCAAAGTTTTTCACAAATTAAATTTCAAGTTCGTGGATAAACTCGCTCTAACTCGTCAGTTGAGATCCAAATATGATCCCGTTTAAATTGCCATTTTTTTGAAATTCTTGAAGAAAGATGTATCGTAATGATTCGATATATATGAAATGAAAAGATAATTGAAAAACGTGTTTACTGGAAATGTCAAAATTTTTCCTTTGCAATTCAGATAAATAGCTATATATATTTAATCTTCTCAGTATAAGTGTATAAAGGTTTCTTAGTTTAGGAAATCGACAACGATGAATGGGAAAAGCTTGCTTAAATAATTTCTAAATGTCCCATTACAATCCAAATAGGTCAGTGTTTGTAAACAATCTCTTATCATCCCAACAGAAAATAATTTAGGGTCTCACTCTCACATGTGGCAAGGTAGGGTATCCTTATATGTTTGTATTATTGATATGGTTCAGAATCCTCTCATGTTAAAAAATGTATTAAGAGATTGTCTTTACTTACACGACCCTTTTTTTTTTTTTTTTGAATAATGAAAATACTCACTCGTCCACGGCTTCTATACTTTTCACTCGTGCACGATTGAGCAAGCTCATGACAGAGATCAGCTTCCTTAGAATAGAATACCGAATCATCTTCACTTGAAATTCATTCACTATTTCTGTTCAAGCTTTTCCTGTTCTCTTCTTGCCATCTTAGATTCATTTGTTCTTCAAATATTTTGTTCATGAATGAATGCAAAGTCTTGGTTTTGTAGTTCAAGTTTTAGCATAAAGGGAACTAGCTCTATACGTCACGTCAGTAAACTAGTCCTAAAAGTCCCAGTCTAAGCCAATACCTGTTTGGACTTCATTATGATGATGATGCTCTATTTCCTCACCATAGATTTTGGTTTGTAAGTTGATCCAAAATGACAATGCCTGATGTCAATTCTTTCACGAGAATTAGCTTTTACGTTGGTCCATAGTGTTGCTAAGGCATTGCGGCTGTCTTGTACGTACCATATAGTAATTTGTTGCATGTGACTTTAGGTTTTGTTTGAAAGCTAATTTGATGGTCGCTTCTAGCTTCTTCCGGAAAATTTTAACTGCTACAAAGCTGCAAATGCCTCGACCACTAGGAATGTTCAATTGGGTTCACATGATCGAGTTATCCAGGTTGAATTATTTGACTGCAATGCATGTGACTTTCAAAATAACTTTTAACGTGAATATGATGAACTTAACTATTGGATTTTGATCCAATGTCAAGCAGAGCACCTTCAAACTTCTTCAAATCCCAGAAGTACAGTCCTTCTTTTCGTCAAAAAAATCCAGAGCGTGCAGTAGATTGTACATGTTAAACCTAAAAAGGAAGATGAGCAGATTTATAACAGAAGTTCTATGTGAATTTTTCCTTAGAATCTAGAACTGATTAAACTTTGAAACCTATTTCTTTTTAAAAATTTAAACAACTACAGTATTTATGGACGATTTACAATATATGGACCGCTTTTTTCTTTTTTTTTGGGGGTGGATGTATCTCCCCGCAGATCGGGTTACTCGAATCGAGTTGATTTTTCTTGTAGTATTACTTTCTGCCTCGAATCCACGCGGGAATGTGACCAGCAATCCCAGCACGAATTCGGGTCGGATAAATTTTAGGTTTTTTTTTCCCTATTTTTGCATAATTTATTAGGTTTTTGCTTGATTACTTAACTATTGATGATTAGGAATAAATGGAAAGTTAAATAAGCTATTTGTGCCATTAGATTAGTAGTTTTAAAAACATGGGATCATTACTTTTGAAGAGTAGTTACCAATGGCCATCATCCCATAACAAATACTGCATGATTTGCGGTGGCAGGGAGATGGAGATTTGCTTTTGCTCGTCATGTGTTAGTTAAGTAGTTATTGCTCTATGGTCCTAGTCTATAAAGAGTGTTCATATGTATAATTTGAAAAGGATGTCCCATGATCATTTGGACTTAAAGAGCAAAAGAGATGGTCAAAAAATCAAGTTTGATGTTCAAACGTACGCCTTGTTCTTGAATCTTTTATAAATAGTTTCTAGCACTTACTAGTTAATAAGGTTCTTGACACGAGAAATAAATCCACTGTCCTGCTAGGTCATGAGTTGGACAGCCGAGAAACTTATTGCCTTTGAGAGCAAACCCCCACCCCCCCCCCCCCCCCCCAAAGTAAAAAATTTCTGGGGACCCAGAGGAACGGAATTACACATACCAGAACCTATATGTCAAATATGAATGGGAAGGGGGGGGGGGGGGGGGGGGGGGGGGGGTTAAATCCAAAGATGTATTTGGCAGGTGAAATCTCCCTACTACTATTGTCAGGGTTTGTGATGTGCTTTAACGTCGTCATTATCAATTTTGGAAAGAAAAATCAGTATTTAACTATTTTCAAGAGACAAATTTAAGAAACTCAAAATTATATGACCCAAGAAATGAAAATCAGGCAAAAAGCATCCATTGATGCCCTTATAGCCGTTGCTGAAATTTTTAGAATTTTGAGAAACCATCTTTTGTCCAATAATTACTCAAGAACAATTCAAATAGAGAAACTTTTTGAACTTTGCGGTATTAATTTTTAGAAGTGCTAATTTGTTTCATGTAAACTATGAATATGAGTCCTCTTGGTTTGGTTAAAAAAAAAAAAAAAAAAAAAGACAAGAAGAAAGAAAATGTCGCTGAGGTCAAGTTTAGTTTGTAGGGACATTATTCAGGTAATTGTAAAACCCTATTCGACTTTCAAATCCTCCTTTTTTTCCATTTTCCTCTTATAACATTTGAAATCTTTCCTTAGACAAAAAAAACGTACTTCTTGAAAATTCAAGAGTTTTCCACTTGACACAACTGACATCTTCGTAGCAAAACTATTTGTCATAATAATAATAATTAGTACTTGATTTTCATACCCTTCTTTCTGATCAGTCTAGGAAGATAAACAGGAAGGTGGAATCGTCCACCCTGCGATCAATCAATTGGAATTTAGATGGACTAATCGAACCATTAGTTGAGGTTGAAAAAATCCCTTTTTTTTTTCTTCATCCCATCCAGAAGGAAAAGGGATAGAACATGCATGACTGATCCTACCATCAACGATACACGTACCACATTGGCAACTCGAACAAATTTATAATCTATATAACATTCAACTTGAACAACTACCTTGTTTAGTTTAAAGAGCATCGATGTCAAAAAGGGTAACGAAGCAGCAGAAAGGGATTGATTTACAAAAGAAAAGGTTGCTTCAAGAACAAAATGGTGGCTGAGTGGTTTGGTGGAGGGCCCTAAATCTGTTAAAGCAACACCACAAATTGCACGCATGAGAACTTCGAAGTGGCTCCATAGAAGGCAGGCTTATAGGTTCTCCCATCCCGCTATCAAAACTACCCCTTATTTTAAGTGGTCGGCTGGAAAAAATACTCTCCAGTCTCCACCACGCCACGGATTTTTATGTCGTCCACTCCATTGTGCTGGCTTGCCGGGTACTCTGTGCCCGCCCGATTCACCTCTGCTTTCTGTATTCATTCAATCAAACTATTAAGTAGTGTTCGTTTGTAGGAAAAAGCGTGGAAAATTAAAGAAAATTAATTTATTTTTTCTTTCATGTATATTTGATTGGCAGGAATGTTGAAAATTTTTCTTGCATTTTACGTCCTGCAAATTTTACAAGATTTTAAAGAAAAATAGTTGGGTACTCACAAAACTACTGTTCATTGTCATTCATAATTATCTTAGTAACCAACCGTGTATGAGAAATTCATTTTCGTTTTTCTTTACCTCACTTCTTTCACTTCACTTTCCCATATAACTTTACTTCTATTCAAACGAATTCTTAGTGTATAAATAATATGTTTTCAACAAAAATTATTTGACACTCTATAGAAGTTTATAAATTTGCTAGTTGGTTGTATTACTCACGCAGTGGTGGAGCCAAGTTATTTTTCCTGTGGAGATACAACATAAGATGAAAATATTTTAGTTCTATTGCTAGAATCAGACACTAAGGCTGCGTTTGATACAATTGAAATTTAAAAACTAAAATCTAAAATTTAAAATCTGAATCCATTGAGTTATTGAATTGTTAAATATTAAATCTAATACATTTGAGTACATACCACATTCAGTGATGAGTGAATAGCTTATCACTTAATTTTGAGAATAAATTTTGTTTAGAAAACCACTCAATTAATTTAGATGTTCAATTTTTTGTTATTAAACGGTCTGAATATGTTAAGATCCGAATCTATTAAATTTGAGCGTTGAATTGTATTATCAAATAGGGTCTAAAATCCACATGCTAAGTAATAGCAAGTATATCTATAGGTGTTAATTACTAAATTATACAAGATGATATAAGACTTTTATTGATATATTACAAGTCATGAAAGCACTAACTTATACGTTTCTTCTGCTTAAAAGAAATTTTTTGAAAAAGTCTACTGCTTAAAAGTATATATATTTTTTCCTTAGTGGGGGGCACATACACAAATTTTTAGTGTCAAAACAAAAATTTTTATGAAATTTCTATGCTTAGAATTAAAGCTTTTCTTTGCCCCTATAAAATCTACGTGCGCCCATTGGTTTACATGTAGGTCTGCCGCTAGACTGATGTGTTAACATAAATCATTAGATTTCTGATCATTTTGCGTTTTCATCTTTAACATGGAGAAAATGACAATATTATGTGCTTAAAGCACGCCACAATCTAATGTCCAACTGAAGCAAAACATGAACTGGCATTTGACTTATGCAGCTCTTGGATTATCAAGTTCGTCTTAATGAGCAAGAGCTAGAGTTTTGAGACCTCACGAACTCTATATGCTATTTCTTGGACTGATGCTATTTTCTTCCATTCTTTATATCGTTAGTCTTTCAGTAGAGGGTTCAATGTATACAAATGTACGTATTTCAACATATAGATTAGTATTTTTTTATACTGACAATATATATTTTAGCAAGTTTAAAAGTATGAATAATAATCTTAATTTGAATATAAAACTCAAATTTTGCAAAAAAATATATATATGCATTGTCAGTATAGAAAAAAAAAGTTAAACATTAACATATTGTAAGTTTTTTTTTTTTTTTTTTTTTTTTTTTTGTGAATGCCGGGGTTACTTTTGTCAAAAAACAAATGCGGGGGGTTACAAGATCAGCACTCCCGGGCACACACATAGTGCGTGAAGCCGCAGTCAAAAAAGCCATGACAGGCAGATAAAAGCACAACTGCCGGCCCAATATGCTATCCCCACTCCAACTGCGTCTCGATCTCGTATTGCAATTACTTTTGGTGCACGCGCACTTTCCGTTATCTTTTCCATTGTATAACTACCCATGGTCAAGAAGACATCAAATCTGATTGTAAGTTCCCAAACATGCCCTTGTTATCAAACAATGTTACAACAACATAAAATTTCGGTGGGGAACTGAAATTGAAGATATTCTACAATTGACTACACGATTATACGTTATTTATTTGATGCATAGACTTGGTTAATTTGAAATCTGAAAGATTAGGTGTTGAAAGTATTAAGTTGCTGAATTGATTAAATTATATCTGTTTGATAAGTAACTGAATTATAATGCTGAATTGAAATGTTACATAAATATTATGTTGTTATCTTTAAAAAATTACATCTATTTGTGTATTTAGAGAGAAAGAAAAGTGTGTATGTGTGTGAGAGAGAAATAAAAAATAATAAAGCAATTTGGAGGTGGTGTTTAAGCGTGCATATTTACGTGTGATAGTGTATATTTATATATGTATATATATGTGTGTGTGTGAATAAAAGAGAACAAATATGTATTTTTTGTGAGACAATGCATAAGAATGTATTATATGTATGATAGTTATGGTATGTATTGTCAATTCAGAAAATTTAGTAAAAATAATTCAAAAAGTTTTGAATGAATTAATTTTCTAACATTAAGTAAAGTTATCAAATAAGCCCACGTTAAAATTTCATTTTCCTACGGTCTCCTCTTCTTGCTTTCACGGTCAAGATTGCCAAAACATAATATTTGGTATACAAACTTGCTTAGAAATCAAATAAAATTGTAGGAACAAGGATGGTGTGATTAGAGTTTCTTTTATGTGTAAATTCTAGCTAGTCTATAAAAAGAAAGAAAACATCCTTACCTATAAATACAAATCAGAAAAACTATCACTACCAATAAAACCCTTCACAAATCTTTTTTTTTTTTTTTTGATATTGTCCTTCACAAAGAACTCATGTAGAATTAGCTTCAAATGAATTAAGCCATGGAATGGTTCTAATAAATCAAATCATCCCTGGACATGGGTCTCAGAGCAATTCCAATCGAATTTATGGTTTGGTTTTGTTATATCTCATCCCCTTCGAGGATCAGTCTAATCATAGATGAGGTTATTGATTAACTAATGTCCTTGGTGCAAGCAACAAAGTATTGATGTGAGGGATGGGATTTACAGCTTGCAAAGATGCTGCTAATGGAAAAGGAGTACTGCAAGCTAAAAGTTTCTTTTGACGAGGAAGAATTTAGTACGGCTGTTTTGTAAATTGAATACAACAAATAAGGTAAAATAGGACAAAAAGGTGATCAACTCGACAACAATTCTTCCTGCCGTGCTACAAATAAATAAGGTAAAATAAGACAAAAACGTGATCAACTCAACAAATAAGGTAAAATATGCAGGTGTTTTTATTTTTATCTTACTTGTAACTCTTCTTTATGTCACTAAAATGAAAATGCTAAAGCAATGCAATATTTCAGTACAAGAAACGAAAGAGGGTTTCTGTTTATGGATTGTATTACACTTATTCTCTTCTTCCATTGATATTGGCCTTTCCTAGTTATTTATGTGTATTGACATTGGATCTTAATACATAGGCCAAAAATCCCAGAAGTTCCAATATTAACTTTACTCCAATTTGAGTAACTACATAGCAAAAAAAAAAAAAAAAAAAAAAACTAAATATGTCCAAAATTTGATTTTCAAAATCAGAGAAAGTGCTATGTTTAGAGATCTTCAAGATAATACCTCACATAACAATTACATTTACATAGAGATCGATGATACGTGAACTAATCTAGTGTAAATGATACATGAAAAAATAGTTTTGACTAATAGCTGTCTTTGTTGCAGCTGTAAACTCAAGAAACATCAACAAATGTCATGTTCCACATTGAGTTCTACACTCAAGAGACATCTCTTGTGCTTAATTTTTCCAAAGGAAATCTTTGTAATCGGAAGTTTATAAAATGGGTCGGCCAAGAATTTTTCTTACTTTCACAAGCACTTTCTGTTCCTGTTGTCTCCAAAGTCCAATGTTGTGGCATGTCAACAATATTGTGTTCATGAGAAAATACAATTCCAAGAAAACACTACTGATACTTGGTGAAATTTTTTCTGTAAAAGAAAGATGCTTTTAAATTCCGGATGTCTATACCAAGAAAATTCCACCAGAATTACTATCAATTCAGCGTTACTCTTTTGCCTTGGACATTGTAACAAACATACAGAAATTGCCCATGAGAATGTGGTTAGTGAAGAAGCTGCCACAAAGATTCTTCTATTGTTTACTTATATCCAAGGGCTTACTTCCGAACCTCAGGCTCATTTGGATGTTTCCAAGATGAAGTAAAAACAACTGTAATAGGCCAAATTCTGTTATTATCTGCTATTTTTAATAAAAGAAACAAGAATTGCTGGCCATACCGATATTTCTAATGAAGCAGTGTATCCCAATTCTTTAGTACTTTTTAACTTTCTATATTAATTAGCTGCGGTTAATTAACCACTCATCAACACCGAAAGTGTCAGGTTCAAGCAATATTATTGATAGCCATCAATTAAGTACTGCAATTGGTACGTACGCCTCCGTAGCTACTGGGATTAGTTTAAACTTTGTGCACTCTAGTCATAGAAAATTGTATTGTGCTCCCCCGCCAACTTCAACCTCCCACTCCCCTCAAATGAAAACCAACAAGAAAGCTAATTTGATAAAGAAAAATATACAATATTGAACTCAAACGAATGCATTTAACTGCAGTTATTTTCGACGATTTCTTTTTTGTTTATCAAAGATAAATTGCGTCAAGATTTCACTTAAAATTACATTCACCTCATACTTTTTTGTATCATAGATAACCTCCTATATATTTTGCCTAGATTGATTCCAACGCTTATCATGTAGCTTTGCAAGAAAATTTTGAATCATGGATACATAACCCTTTATACGGAAGACCTATATATTGCTGAAGAGTTACTTTAAAATAAAGTATGATCACCGTTAATATCTAACATGTAATCACTACTTGTGTTGAGAAAATTCAAGATTTCAATGTCTTAAACGTGCTAAGAGTTGTTTACGAATTTACCAATCCATGATTAGAACAATTTGTTTTCGACAACAATCATCTGAATTTGACTCCCATGCATCAAGCAAGTCTCTTTGAGTCCCTCAATGGATGAATTGTTGTATGTATATAATAATGCACATTATAATGTCTAGCCACAGATAGACTAGCTTGCAGCAAATGTTCTGCCAAAAAGAAACTCATCATATGCATTTTGGATCATTAAGGTGCTGCCGATGATATCTTGGGTAGACAACAAAAATATTGAGAGAACTAAAAAGGATTCATTGAAGTAAATTGTGTGTGAATTGCATTCAAAACTAGAAAATATCGAAACTCAAAACCTTGACCTGCTTGAAGATCGCTTAAGCCATAAAATTAAAGCCTCTGCCAGCACCTTTATATTTGGCATTAACTGTCCCTAAAACCTCCAAATTAATTTATATTCATTGAAAAATATTGCAGAAATCTTTCAGCTTGAGATATTCTCCTATTTTTTTTTTTCTCCACTTGTAATTTTTAGCCCAACCAAATGGTACCATTAGTTGTACAAATTCACAATCATGAGTTAAGGCACATGCTGTCCTTACAAGGTCAAACTTGTTAACAAAACTGAGAGATTTGAATCTTTAACCCTTTAAAGGTCCACACCACAAACAGTAGCATAATCATACATACATGTGCAACAAGAAAACTTGAACTACTATAGCTTTTTTCCATTCTTCTTCTTTGTTAATCCGTTTTCTCTTTTCTCCTCTAATTAAGGACTCCGTCCTAACCCTTAAAATAATACACCCTTCACATCAAGAAATAAACTATGCATAAAAATCAAATTACATGCCAAACGAAAATGGAGGGCATTATAGTCATTTTGCGCTCAAACAGAGTTTATATAAACTCCTTACAACTCCTCAAGAAACTCACTCTCCAACATTTGCGGTTTGCCACCAATATTTCCTAACCTCATACTACTATATACCATAACAATTCAAGAAAACAAACAACGATGGATACTCATCAACGTCCTCTCTTCCTCATCACCACCTTCCTCCTCCTCCTCCTCCACCACCCCACCTCCACCCATTCCCTCATTGACCCCACCACCTACTCCACCCCGGCCGCCGCTCCCACCACCATCTCGGCTGCCACTCCGCCTGCCACCACCACCACCACTTACCCCACCAATAAAGACACCGAATTCATCCGTTCAAGCTGTGCATCCACCCGGTACCCCGACGAATGCTACAACTCCCTCTCGGGCTACGCCAGCGCCGTACAACAAAACCCTGCTCGGCTAGCGCGTGTAGCCATAGCCGTGAGCCTCTCCAGAGCCAGACTGGAAGCCACTTACTTCTCGAACATATCGAAAGAAGCAGACTACGGGGCCGACCATCGAGTCTCAGCCGCTATTCACGACTGCTTCTCCACCTTCGGCGACGCTGTGGACCAGCTTCGCGGCTCGCTCAACCAGATGCGCCACCTCGTCCCGGCTGGCTCCAGCGAGACGTTTAGGTTTCAGATGAGTAACGTTCAGACGTGGATGAGTGCTGCCTTGACGAATGAGGACACGTGTACGGATGGATTTGATGGGGTTTCTGATGGGCCCACGAAGAAGGACGTCTTTGATCGTGTTCATAGAGCTGAGGCTGTTACCAGCAACGCCTTGGCTTTGGTCAATAGTTATGCCAATACAGTTGCAGCAGATTCGAACTTCCCGTGAGAATTTACTCTAGCAGAGTAAGAAAAAAAAATTATGTGAAAGGACTGACTTTTTATTTATAGGTTTTTTATATGGAGAAAATTAGGGGTGAGTGAATTATTCTTGGTTTGTGAGCTGATTAAAAAGTGAGTTAGCTGTATATTATTTGCATGTAAGTGTAGTAATGCTATAGTATGAGTTTGTGGGATTTTGTTGTTATCTTATAAAGGTAATAAAAGTGTTGGTCATAGAAATTTGACTTGAGAAGACAAAAGAAATTAAAGGGGCAAAAGGGAAAGAATAATTTGGATTGTAGTTTTTTAACAAAAAATTTTATATTTTTTGTAAGCATATTTTTCAATCATTTTTTTTAATTCACATATATCAAATCTTTTTATTATATATTTTTTTTAATAAAAATTTCAAAAAGTAGAAACCAAAATGGGAAAATAGAAAGCATTTGACGAGCTAGAGTACATTTTTACTTGACGAGGTAGAGTCAAAAATTGTATCAATATTTTTTGTCTATGGCCAATGCTCTACTGCGTCTCTGTATTGCTCCACAAAACCCTGTAAAGGAAATATATAATCATTACAACTAACTTGATGGACTAACTACCAGTTTGAAATAGAGAGCATTTGTCCACCTGTGCGTTCATATTGTGTGGACGGCAAATAGTCGAAAGGGGGGGGACCCCCAGGCCTGTTAGTACTCGTAGTACCTTTTCAAGTTCAACCCTATGTTCTTCCATAACAAAAGTTTTCCTCTGTTTTACCCATTTCTTGAGGCTCAAACCAATCATGGCAGCAACAAAGCATTTTGTATTACCTATTTTGAGATTTAGTTAGTGTTTGCACGGCACAAGATTTATCCTATTGTGAGGTTAAAGATGGGCAAACAGTCGGCAATTGCTAATATGATATACTCCTTGATGTGAAAGTATTTTGTGATTGTAACGATTACAGGGAAAAAGCAGGCGGATTTAAATTCAAAACTTCTAATTTCTGAATTTAAATCTCTCCGTTCTCTTCTCGCTGCATTCATAGGTGTTTTGATTTATTGACAAACAATTAATGTTTGAGAGACATATGTATGTAGGTAAGACTGTGTCCTAGCAAATGAAAATATTTAGGGATTACTTTTTGCATAGTAGCCGAAGAACATAACCCCAAGCTCTATTTGGATCTTATTCTAATCACAAAAATGCGACTAACATTTAGTGAAATTATAACTAGAGAACTAACAAATCCCTTATTCGGAAGGCTAAAATTCTTTCCTTTTTTCATGTATTTATACTTGTTAGACACGTACTTCCACGACAATAGTAACAACTCTGTGAATTTATGCTCCACTCTTTTTGCAGTGGAATAATTGCACCATAGATCAATGATTTGCCATGATTCGGCCATTTTCTACCTAGTTGGTGGCTTTAAGTTAATGAATATTTGAGGATCTTCTCCAACTAAGTAGGAAGATTTTGCATTCGATCATAAAAAGGAAGAAAGAAGGGAAAGATAATATTGTGTGAGAAACATAGTTCACATAAAGGTGAAAGTGTATGATTCACTGTCGGGGTAGTTTGGAAATCCTGTCTAAAGTAATCATGACTTTATTTTGATTAATCCAGAAACGAAATAGAGGTATTTTTTTTTTCAACACAGGAATATTCGAATCAATCGTTACGGTCCGACGAGAGGTATTCAATTGCTGTGCCAAAATGAGTATCGACTTTTAACTTGTGAAGCTACAGTTTTGTTAACCAACTTTTGACCCAAAGAAGCAGCAGCCACCACAATCCCAAGCGGGACCTAAGTCACTGACCACAAGTTTTTGTTGATTTCGCACTGGTAAATTGTTAATAGAGGTGCAATTTGCTGTTATTTAAGAAGTAATTTTGAATTTCTTCCAAATTATTTCTTGAATAATATTTGCTTTATCATTTGAGTCATAATCACAGAATCAATATAATCGGGTCTAACCAAGAAGAGATGCATACTGGGTTGATCCATATAATCTTGAATGTCAACAGGATCACGAATTTCCTTTCTCTTTTTTTTTTTCCAATTTGACTATTACTGATTTAAGAAAAATGGATCATCAAACTGCTTAAAGTCTCCAGATGCGAGTTAACAATATGAAGTACAGCAGCTCCATTGTTGTTTGCATCCTAAACTAATCAAATTTGCTAGTAGTTGACATGGCTGTCTTGCACATTTCCAACAACAGAAACAAGAATTTAATCAGTTTCGCTATTTTCTATCGGAAAATTACGTTGTTTGTTTGGATTGTAATTTTCTGTCGGAAAATTACGTTGTTTTCCGTAATCTCATTTCCCTATTTTTTTCCCTCACATACATCAAATCGCTACAATAATTTTTCCATGAAAAATCATAAAAAATTCAATCCAAACACAAATAAATCTTTATCCAAAAAAATTTCACCTTTTCTGAAAATAAAAGTTACCTCGCACTTTACATACCCCCGTTAACTTACTCCTGCAACTGCTTAATCTCTGCTATGAAATTAATAATTACACTATTAGTTCCATCATATCGCATAATAGAAATGGCTCTTCAGAATAGTCAGTATCTAAGAAGCAAATGAATAATGTTTGCTATACAAAATGATTGTCTAATCCACCTATTAGCATCTGTCTCGTCCTTAATACGTTATCTTCACAATGATATTGGAATTTTTGAAACTTTCTTGAATTGCCCTTTTTCTTTGACCAATTAGAAAACTCATTTTTCACCTGGAAGGTAGAAATAGAGTAACATAATACCAATGGATTAAAAACGAATGTATTTTTGCGCAAAATTAGATTCGGGATTTGAGAGTGTTTTCAATGTTCAATCACTCCTTAATCTTAGCCATGATTATGAGTTATGACATGGTACAACTTCAATCCTTGTCGGGAATCAACCTTCCTTAGTTATAGGCTTCACTCAAACTAACCATCACAATAATGTGGATAACCTTAAACACATTAATATATTTTTTATTAATATATAGAAACTCAGAACCTCCTACTTATAATCCCTCTCTCACTTTACCTCTCAACCTAATTCTCCTCTAAACACATTATATCTATTTTTCCTTTTCTCATTGAGAATATTGTAGGTCTGCTTCCAAGAATCAACTCTCCTTAGGATAGGCCACCCTCAAACCACCAGAAAAAAAAATTGAGGACAGCCATAAAGAGTTTATATCTATTTTTCCTTTTCTTTTTTTCTTTTTTATTAAGATTGTTGGTGGTTCAAGTGCGCCTCTTGAGATTATTCTTCTCCACGGCGTAAAAATTTTCTTACATACTCTTTGATTCAAGGATGGAACCAAAAGGGAGCAGAGAGAAGCCATTGCCACCCAAATCCTAAAAGTTCACTCTTAAAAGATTTTTTTTTTTTTTTGGCTTCGGTCCATTTTTTAATTTCATACTCAATGCCCATCCTTTCTTAGATTTTAAAATCAATTATTTGGAGATGATTTTTTGTACAAATTCTAATCCTTGCTGAGATGAACGCTTTTCTGTTTCAACTTAGATCATAACTGTCGTTATAAAGGAAAATAAACTTTGATTGTAATTGGAAAAACAGAGCACCATCCAATTAAATGCATGTGTATACTTTTCTGTGCTAAGGTGATTCATTGTCGCTTTCAGATCAAATTGATATACATCGACCAATGAAGAAGAAATTATTAGTTGCATATTATCCAGGATGGAATACACAGTTTGATAAGATAGATATATTACGTGTTTGTGTTAATGCACATTGCCGTCATTAGTCAATTTATAATTCCACGCTTCGACGGGCTACATCCGACGCCAACCAATATGTTCCTCGTCTCTCAAAATAACAAACGAAACTCTGCTTATTTTAGGTCCAATTTTGTGAAATCTCGTTTTGGTTCTTAAATTGAAATTGAAGCAATTAGAGTCCCTCAGAGTTATGTCTGCCGCAGTACATCACTTCTATATGAGATCAAATTTCAGGGTCGTGCGTTGGAATTCTGTTGTTGATGTAATTTATGAGAATTCCTAGAAATGAATCGTGGTTCAAAAAATATGCCCTGATCCATGGTGATGATCAGAGTTGAGCCAACAAAAAATTAAAAAAAATGTCGGAAAAGTATATAATATGAATAAGGAAAACTCTAAGAAAACGTTTCTCACATTTTACGGTTTAAATTTTCTCATCTCTTATTTTAAAGTGATGCATTTACTTCCCTCAAAAATTTAAAATACACCTATTTGGTTTCAAATTCACCTGAGATTTTTCACGGGACACACACTTGATGAATTTTAAAGGAGCAAAAAGGTCAAATAAAGAAAATTTTTTTGACCCACTCACATGACTCGATTTATGTTTACCTAGTGAGAAATCTCCTTCAATATACTCATCCCTTGGTTGGGTAAAAAGGACAAAAGAAAACTCAGAAAAAAGGAAAAGAAATTGCATCAAGACAAAAGACACATACAACAGCATGATTTTGTTGGAGATAAGCGACGAGTGAATTATTGGAGCAAAGCAAAGAGATGCTTATGATACCATAATTTATGGGGGTTTTTTTTGTTTTGTGTTGGGTACGAACCATATTTTATGGGTTAGAATAGGGAGAGAGATGGACAGCGTGCATGAATCATGAATCGCTTTCTACCGAATACCGGATCACATGAAGAGTCGTACTCAGCTTTCTTGTGTTAAAGATTTCAAGTTCACTTCTATCTCTTTTCTTCTTTTTGGATTTATTCTACAATCAATAATTGTAATTTACTTGTACTTGAAGATATATATATATATATATATATGTCTGGTTCATGTCTCAAATCAGAACACGGCACGTAAACAATTAAATTCTGGTTTTGTGGTCTATGCGAACGATGAACAAGGACAATAATTCTGTCCAATAATTATTAGGGTAAAATACACTAAATCCCCTTGTGGTTTGGGTTATTATCATAAAGCCTCCTCATTATTTGAAAACTCTCAAAGAACCCCCTCATAGTTTGGACTAATTTGGATAATGAACGGAAATTATCCAATTTGACAGAAAAATATGAAATTTCGATATTAACCTTATTTCAATGTATACTAAAAGTTAGTTCAGGGTTTACATAAGATTTTAAAATTTTTTTTCACTTTATTTGAGAATAAAGAAACATCAAGTGGCTCATTTGAAAATTTCAAAACTTATCATCTTCTCCAAATCTCCACTTTTTCCTTCAACAATAGTAGAATAGCCACCGATTACCACTGCATCTAAGCTCCTTCCATGGGTAATTGATCCGTTGTTTCTTTCTTAACTATAATGCAAATGTCCGAATGGTGATGAACTAAACAACATTATTGCTACTAATTTTCTTTGAAAACAACCAGCATACCAGAAAAATTCACTAATTTCACTAAAATAAATTCCCTAAATTCGCCATTATCCTACTTAGTACTGCTGCCAGAAAAACTTACGGCTACCCAACTTTCAAAGTTTCTCCAACAAATCGACAACAGCAGGTGAGAACTAGCAAAAGCCCAAGGTGATTTATCTGCAATTAAAGAAGGGGGTCTTCTGCACAATCGTAGCCATCAAAATTCATAACTGGGAGCCCCCCAGAAATCTAGATTATCATCAAGGTTCTAACTTTTCAATAACTCTTCCCAGAAACGCAAATTTTGCTCCACCACCACCCTCATTTTTCAGTTTCTTGAGTTTTCTGGCCACCTCCGTTCTGACTCCGTTCCATTCTTTCAAAACATTGGACGCCGTCGACGAAGACGACGTCGTCGATTCAGCACCATCCGACGACAAGTCCAACGACGAGAAGTCAAAGTCACAAGATTCTCCATCACATGACTGCATGCTCCTACTCGATCATCCTCCTTTTCTTTCTTGATCTCAACACCCATTAGATCACGGAAACTAATTGCCGACGCACCGCAAAATATTTCAAAATTGGAACAAGTGCTCAAATCGAAGTGGTGATGTTGAGGACTCCGTGAAACCTACCGGAAGGATGCCAGATTTGGACTGCAGTGAACGCCGGAGTTCCAATTGCGTCGGCCAAAGAGGGGAATTTCCGGAGGCAACTACTTAGCAGGAACCCTACAGTGCTTTCTGGTTTGCTGCACCAGTAGGTGGGAGAGAGAGGGAAAAGAAAAGAAGAAAAAAAGAAAGTAGTTTGAAGCCCCTGTTTGAATAAAGGTTGGTATTGATTTTGCTTCAGTTTTTCTGCTCCAGATGGTTCAAGAGAAAGAAGAAAAAGGAAGAACAAGGAAAAAAGAAAAGGAAAGAAAAGAAAATGTAAAATTACCACATTACCCTTGATATATTGTTATCACACTCGCTTATCAAGCATGTGTAAGTCACTTCCCGTCAAATTGGATGATTTCCGTTCGTTGCCCAAATTAGTCCAAATCACAAGGGGGTTCTTTGGGGTTTTTAAATAATGAGGAAGTTTTATGATAATAACCCAAACCACAAGGGGGTTTAGTGTATTTCATAACCCAAACCCTAATTATTAATCTAACACTTTCATTTGATTTGTCTGCCTAATTAAGCTGGACCAAATCTGATTTTGGTGACTAAATAGCTGCAAAATCGCAGGGTTTTCTGTATTTTCTGTTTACCAGTTTTTTTTTTTTGTTCCCCAAACGATAGGGAATTTCATTACTTCATCAAAGTATTACAAATTTGGAGCAAAGGCTCCTACATCATTTTTGGCTATACTACTTAGTCAACTTGGGAATGAATCAATCCAGGCTATCTCAGAAACTAAGTTTAAGGCAAACTTTGCCAAATGGTGCGAGAAAAAATTCCCTTCTCTCTTAACAAAAGAGAAGAGACAAGATCTAAAGCCTTTGCTAAGTACGTCAATGTAAAAAAGGACAGCTCCTGCTAAATGATCATTCAAGTCCCCCTCTATGATTTGATCAATAATTCCCTTGCAATCTGATTGGATGATGATGTTCATCCATCCATTCCTCTTGGCAAAAATAAGAACTTTCCAGATTGTCATAGCCTATTCAACAGTAGGAACTCCCTTCCTTCCTTCACAACCATCCCAAGCACCTCTTAATTTCCCTTTACTGCATCTGGCCACGACTCCCTAACCTACCTTTGCTTCATTCTGCTTTATTGCTGCATCAGTATTTAAACACAAGAAGTTTTCTGACGGTGGCTCCCATCTAACCATCTTGTCTTCTTTTCCCTTGCCTGTTGCCTCCTCATCCCTTTTTGCTATGTTAGCTTCCTGGAATTCCAGCCATTCTTGTACTACCTTATTTGTTGTTACACCTGGACATCTCTCTTCTCTGTTAAACTGTATCTGATTTCTGGATTTCTCAATCTGCTACAACACATTTATAGTCAGCTCAATATGCTTCCTTCCTTCCTTCCTAGCCTTTGCTTCCATCAGACCACTCCACCACTGCCAAAAGTTATGTCTATAGTCCTTCAACCCATTCCAGCTAATTGGAGCAGCTTTCCATATTAGCTCAGCATGCTTACAGAAAAAGAACATATGTTCCATAGTTTCTGTCCCTTTTCCACAACAACGGCACCCATCATTCCCTTGTCGAATTCTCCTTCTAATTGTTTCATTAACTGGCAATATGCACTGAAGACATTTCCAAATGAAGTGTTTTAGCTTATGCTTAACGTTCAGGCTCCATAGAAACTTCCACACCCCTGAATTAGCTTCATTCCTGCTGCTACTTTCTTGCTGCAGGCTTTCCCTTCTGCCTTTGAGCTGCATCTCTTTTGCCACCACATATCTAGACTTTACAGTGTACCCACCTGATTTAGACAGCATCCAAACTAGTCTATCCTTATCACCAAATGCACTTATTTGACTATTAAGTATTCTTTGGCAGCCCTCCTCCTCAAACATGTTCTTCAGTAATCCCTCATTCCATCTTCCATCAGAAATCAACTCATGAACTCTCTGTACACAACAATGCTGAGGTTATTTTATTTTATTTTTCCATCCTCCAAGTCTAGCAATCACTTGTCTTCCCATATCTTAATTTGCTGATCATTTCCCACTCTCTTTCGTACCCCTTCTGTCAATACTTCCCTTGAGCTTAGGATGCTTTTCCATATCCAAGAATCCCCTGCATGGATTTTCATATTCCGAATGGAAGATCCTTTAAAGTACCTCCCCGTAACAATTTTACTAACTAACAAGTTAGGCCTTATCAAGATTCTCCAAAACTGCTTAGCAAGCATAGCAGTATTAAATTGTTGAAGATCTCTAAAACCCAATTCCCCTTTCCCTTTCACCTCAGACAACCTCCCCCACTCCATCTAATGGATTTTTCTATTTTCCTCCTTATCTCCCCACCAAAATTTAGCCATTTCTTTAAAAATATCCCTGCATAATCCTTTTGGCAGTTTGCAACAACTCATAGCATATGCAGGTAAAGCTAAAATCACAGATTTTAAAAGCACATCCTTGCCAGCATTATTTAGCAGCTTCTCCTTCCATCCACCCAACCTGTTGATGACCTTTTTCCTGATGTAGTTAAAGACTTGCTTCTTTGGTCTTCCTATAACCATTGGCAATTCTAGATACTTACTTTGCTTAGCCTCCTTTATACCTCTCAAGATATTCAGAATTTCTCCCTTTACTGAATTCCCAGTATTCTTACTAAAAAACACTGAGGACTTCTCAGCATTTATAGCTTGTCCTGAGGCTTCTCCATCATCTTCAACAACTTCATCACATGAGCAGCCTCTTTCTTGTTAGCTCTGCAGAACACCAAAGTATCATCTGCAAAAAAGAGGTGAGACAAAACTGGACTCTGCTGAGCAATCCTAAGTCCAGAAATGTCCTGGTTATACATTGCTCTCTTAAACAAACTTGATAATCCCTCAGACACTTGCAAGAAAATGTATGGAGACAGAGGATCTCCTTGCCTAATTTCCCTTGTAGGTGTAACCAAACTTTTTTTTTCCCATTCAAATTAAAAGAGTAAACAACAGAAGACATGCACTTCAAAATCCAGTTTCTCCACTTCTGACAAAAACCCATTTTTTCCATAACTTTTTGCACAAAAAGCCACTCCATCCTATCATAAGCTTTGGCCATATCAAGTTTTAAAGCCATGAAAGCATTTGATCCACATCTTCTGTTATTCAAACAATGGATGAATTCATGTGCAATAACAACATTATCAATTATTTGTCTTTCTAGAATAAAAGCTGATTGGTTTTGGCTAACACAGTGTTTTAGCAGAGGCTTAAGTCTGTTGACCAAGATTTTAGAGATTATCCTATAGACTACATTACACAAGCTAGTTGGTCTAAACTGAGAAATAGACATTGGGGAATCAATTTTAGGAATAAGAGTGATGATAGTCTCATTGACAGCCTTCAGTAAGTGACCAGAATAAAAGAAACTAGATATGGCATTCACCAAATCATCTTTTAACACACTTCAGTACTGTTGGAAAAAGGCAGGAGTCATACCATCAGGTCCAGAAGCTTTGTTGGGTTGCAAAGAGAAAACAGATTTTTTGACTTCCATTTCTGATACAGGTCTAACCAGTATAGCATTCATTTGGTCTGTGATCACTAGGGGGATCCCACTCAATACTGGCTCAAGGTGCTGGGAATTACTGGAAGTGAAAAGTTCCTAAAAGTAACCATTGATTTCATCCTCAATGTCTTGCTCTGATTCACACCAAGATCCATGTCCTCTTTGCAAACTTGATATGTTATTCCTTCTCCTCCTCTCAGCAACACTAGCATGAAAAAATTTTGTATTCTTATCACCTTCCTTCAACCATTTAACTCTAGCTTTCTACTACCAAAACACATCCTCTCTCCTATAGGCCTCTTCTAGTTTCTTTTTAAGCTCTCTCACCCTCCCAGCCTTATTGGCTTGACCATCTCCATGAGCCTTTGTGATCTTCTGTTTCAGCTCTACAATCTCTTTTTTTGCATTTACACCCTTTTGCCTATTCCAGTTCAAAAGAGCTACTCTACAATTCTTGATTTTTTGATGCAGCTTAAAGAATCTAGATTCTTCCTATTGTTTCCTCCATTCCTTAGTAACAATCTCTCCCACCTCCTTATTGTTTATCTAGTTCCTATCAAAATAGAACTTCATTTTCCATTTTCTACCCTTTTGCTCAGTGTCAAACAATAGCATGGCATGATCAGAGGCATCATTTTGGATATGTAGGCATTTAGCCTTTTCATGCTCTCTTTTCCACTGTCTACTGCATAGAACTCTATCCAAACGTTCCTTTACTTCCTTCCCCTCTTCCCAATTATTTGACCATGTCCATGGCACTCCTTCAAAGCCAATGTCAATGAGCTAATTAGTGTTTACAAAATCCCTGAAATTTTGAAAACTTCTTTCAGGCCTCCTACTACCCCCTTACTTCTCATCATTAGACAGTATATCATTCATATCCCCTGCCAGCACCCATTTCTGCCCTACACTCTCATCCTATCTTTGATGATCCTCCACTGTTTCTTTCTAATCTGATCCTCACTACTAGCATATATAAAAATCAGCTATCACCTATCTCTAGCACCAGTCCTTTCTAGCAACAATTCAATAGTAAAGTCAGTATAAAATAACGTACAAACATGCAAATCATTCTTCCACATTACTGCCATCCTACCAGCTATTCCAATTGGATCCACCACACACAGTCTATCATATCTTAACTTTAGTCTCACCTTATTCAAAATTTCTTTTTTGTTTTTTGTTTCTGATAAGAAAATCAACTTAGGAGAGTGGAGTTTGACACTCTCCTCTATCTGGGGAACTGTCAAGGGGCTCCCAACATTTCGACAGTTCCACACTAGAGCTCTCATTAGAATCTGGGAGCCCCATTTAAGTAGGACTCCACCACCTCAGATGCTAGTTCCATCCCAGCCACACCACTCACAGTTTTGCCTCTCTTCTGGCTTTCCCCTTATTCCCTAATATTTTCCTTATCCATACTCTCACTCAGCTTCCTTTTTCCCCCCTTCATTTTCTATGTCCATTCCCTCATTCTTTTCCCCCAGAGGTATTTTTTTGCTCACCTCACGAACTAACCTCTTCCACCCTCTACTCCCCTTATACTTCCCACCTCTTATACCTATACTACCATGCAGCTCCTATTGTTCTATTGCACGATCAATCCCCCTTATCCCCTCTATCCCTTTCCTTATTGTCAGTGTCAATTCCATCAATCCATGTGGAATCAAACAGTTCCTTTCATTCAGACCCCCTCTCTGGCTACCCTCCTGTATTTCCTCCTCAGCCGTGAAATTTAATCCCTTAGTGGCTTTACTCTTTTCCTTTATAACATCTTCATTCTTCTTATAACCAGACTTCAAGCTCTCTTTCTTAATGTCTTCCAATACTACCCCCTTCTCCCTACTCTTTTTAGTAACTTTCATTACTGCCTCTTGATCCCTCTCCTTAGTTCCCTCACTCCCTTTTACTACTGTATCAACATTAACCTCCACTAGCTTCCCAGGCAGACAAAGTTGTTCCTGCACCTTGTCCCCCCATCCCTTGGACAACTGTGGCCTTTCACCACCCTTACTCTCCCCCATGCTAGAGGTATTCTGTTTCCTAACTAGGGTCCTCGCATTGCTAGCTGTAAGCCAAGCTCCATACTGATTTTCCTTTTCTATATTAACTCACTTTTCCCTGCAAATTCTCTCATTATGCCCCATGATCCCACAACAGTAGCAAAAGTTAGGGCATTTCTCGTATTTGAATTCTATCCATCTAGTACTACCCCCTAGCTTAACTGTGGTTCCTTTTAGCATTGGCTTAGTTAACTCCATCTCAACCAGAATTTTTAAATGTTTCCCTTCTTTTCCACCACCATTAGGAATAATCACTTCCTTTACAGAATTGAAAACTCCCCCAATTTTCCTACTAATGTCCTTAGTAATCCAATGAATAGGTAAATTCCACAGCTGAACCCAAATCCAAGTCCTATTAAAAGCTTCAAGGTTCTGTTCTAACCCTTCCTTCCATGGTAAAACTACTAATGGCAAATTATCATATACCCATGGCCTTTCCCTCAGCACCCTATCCATATCCTAATTATTACTGAATACAAACTGGAACATATTAACCCTATCTCAACAACTCTTAGATTTCTAGTAAACGACCACATATTATTTGTAAAACTCTTTATACCAGCAATGTTTGCAGTCTTCTCCCCCACCACCCTTCGAATAATACTCAATTAACATTCAACTACTCCCTGAGCCAAGTCCTTACCATCCAATTCCACATCCTCAGCGTCCTCCTCTGTCAGAGCAAATTTCCTTAAAATTTCCTCCAGATCTTCAGTCATCCTAAACCACTACCAGTAAGATCCCCAGCTAACCACAGACCAAAAGAGCAATACCAGAATCCCGTCCAATCAGAAACAGAGTCTACAAAATAGCAAAAGAAAGCAACAAAGACCAAAGGAATGAAAACCAAAAAACACGGCCGATCAAAAACTATATCAGTAGGATTAAGAGACCTATACGGACAATACTAAGCTACTAATAACTGCAATGGAAAATGTCACCTGGAAGCAGAACTTAGATCTATGGTGAAGAAGTATCTGAAGTAGAAATTAAGATCGAGATGGAAGCTGTAAGCAAGAATGCAAGCTCAGAAGAGTTCGAATCTAGCTTGCGCAGAAATCAGCTCGCAGTAGCCACAAACCAAGGATGTAGCAAACAATGAACGAGTAGAGATGGGATGACAACATCATGATATTATTCCACTGAATTCACCATTGAAGCAACATCAATGTGGATCGAAATCAAAAGAACAAATTAAATTTGTTTTTGTTTTTGTTTGATGAAGAAAGTACGGGAAATTTGAATTTGAAAAAGCAAGTTCAAACACCCAATAAAGGTGAATTTGGCTCCCTACTTAGAGAGAGAAAGTAACCACCTACAAGAGGGACTTCTGTTCACCAGCTGATTTTTTTTTTTGATAAAAACCCACAAATTATTGGAAATCATTCAATACAATTTGACTTACGTCAGTGCTCAGTTTGTTGATCTAATTCACCAAAATAGTTCAGGGGCTAATGCCATATTTCACCAAATCTCAAAGTAACCAAGCTCTAGTACTTTGATGGGATAAAATGGTATTAGCCCACAAAAAAAAAAGAGCCTCTGACCTTACAAGAATAATTAAAATTGTTAAATCATTTTACTTTAATTTCTCAGCATCTATTTCCAGAATAATTTTATCACCAATTTGTCCTTCAGCTATCAATAAAGTAGGTGTATACAACAGCCTCAAGAGCAACATGAAGCTTGTATGTACACTACACTTAAGACTATGAGTTTTCTTGGATTTTGTACCACAAATAAGAAATTTATAGAGATAAACTTGAATATGAGAGGGGTCAAACATACACCTTTCCATTGAATTGTTTACTTTTGCATAACTTATTTTCATCAAGATCATAAAATAATTATGAATTGAAATATGTTGATCAATTGTCCTGTCCGTTTATATATCATATACATGTACATGTCTGTCATCACTTCAGAAAACATTTGTATTATCATATACCCTCGTAAGCCTGTAAGGGAAAGACGTAAGGGAGAGACATTCATCAGTATATTCAGCATGTGACAGTGGGAAGTGACAGTTTGGACAGAAAGAGAGTGATCAAAATACAGGTACATTAGCAGTGGACAAATTTCTTTGGGTCTCAAAATGTAGCACTTTTCTATATATTTTTCGTGGATCCTTAATGCAATTCAAATCATGTATGCATACATGCAAGGGACAATTGTTCATTAATGCCCCCATCACTATTGCCAGCAGATATGATTTTAGCAGTTTATGATTATAGAGGGCTAGATGCTTGGAGGCATGTGATATCATGGGTCCAATGTTACAATCAATCAATAGTTCCCCCTTTGCTGATATGAAAATGCATGGATATGTATTCAATGAAAATTACAGCTAACGATTTCATTGGAAATAATAATGTTAAGAATTATGATACTATGTTGATTAAGCCTAAGCCAAACTCAATTCACTTCCACATTGAAATGGGTAATTATGATTGTACCAATATTAATGGATATTATCAGTTCTTTGTGACGTTTCTGCTTTGAAAATGATAATACTTTCATGGTCCTAGAACATGTGTATATAAAAAGGGAAAAAAGTTGAAAGGATAACAATTGAAGAAAAACACTATGAATTGAGTCTTGCATGAGGACATCTAATTGAGGAAACATTTACATGACTATTTTTTATTTTTATTATTCATTTTTTAATTTTTTTTTTTGGAGGTATAGTACTTTGGGCACATGAAATGCTTAATTTTTGTGGATAATTAGTATGCTAGCATGGTATTCTACACGAGAGGATTGGATTATAAGGTGGGAGGGATTGTAAGAAAGAGATTATGCTTCAAAACCTCAAAAGAAAAAAAAATGAAAAGAGCATGATAATCTACAAAATGACAAATTGAATGGTTTTCCTTTTCAGAAGCCGGCTTGTGAAACTGGACATCAATCTCCTGACAAGACCAAGGAAAATGAAATGCTGCACATTTCACCACTTATTTAGACCCCCAGAAGCCCATTTTAAGCCCCAAGCCCAAAGTGTCATGTAAATACACCAACCCTGAAGTATGTGTCCATCAATAACATATTTAGAAATTTGGGCTTGTTGGCTTGTTTGTGTTGCAAATTTAGAAAAGGGAAAAGAAGTTGGCTGGTTTGTCTTGCAAATTTAGTGGAATTTCCTTCTTTTTTTTCTTATTTGGATTTTTTAGGTATTTTCTTAAAAGATATACAATCATTTTTCTTAACTTGCATACATCACATTTCAAAAAATTTCTACAGTAGTACATTCCCATAACAACTCCCAAAATTGCAATGACGTAATTTCAAATTATTAATCTCTAAAAGTTTCTTTGTTCACTTAAAAGAGGAAATTTTTCCTACACTGACGGTGTATACACTATTATCGTTAGATTCATGACATGGTGTGCAAAAGTTGAATTTCAAATTCAAATTTTACACAGTTATCAATCATCCAACGCTGATAGTGTATACACTGTCAGTGTAGGAAAAATTAAAACCATTGCTTAAAGCCACCCAGCCCCCTCGCTACACCTAAACTTATTTTAGGTCACCATATCAGTTGGGCAACAGTGACCTTGCATGCAGAGTAAACTCAAATTGTAAAAAATTGGGGGGGGGGGGGGGATCGGGGGGAGTCAACTCTATTTTATTCATATATTTACTTATTATGAATTAAAATTTTCAAAACTTAGGAGGGCATGACCCTCTTCAACCCCCCTTGGCTCCTTCGTTGAGTAACAGATGGTTGGTGCACTTTATGGCATCAACAAATGTAATTGAGTAAGTTCCCAAAGTTTCCAACTTGAAATAGTTAGTGTACTATATTTACATTACTCAATGGTAATTAAATACTAATGTTGATATGCTTACATTACGACATGATAAGAAAGTAATGGATGTCAAAATTTTGTCCTATGGTACTGTACACAACCATATATTACAACATAATATTCTCCTTGATCCCTTGCTCAAAAATGAAAAAAGTCGTAGTCTGAAACCTTCTGATCTGGAGTCCTTGCATCGCAATAGTTTGAGACCTTCTGATTTGGAGTCCTTGTATTGTATGTGATCAAAGGCGTGAAAATCACTTGCGTCAAACATGGGATACTAGGAATTTGTCGTCCTTGTATTCTTCCAAAAACGTTGGAGCAATTCGAAACAGTATTCTTCTCATCACCTGAAAGAAGGTAGACGTCTTCGACTACTACGTCCCTGCATGGAACTGTCTCGCTGCATCTTAAACTGCTACATTTTTCTTTGATGTCCCAAGTACTTGTCTAAACTTGATGTCGTGAATTTGCACTGCTGAATCCTGAAACAAGAACTTTAAAAAAGTGAGCTCCTGACTGATAGATTAAGGTGATAGATTAAACTGTGTGATTTGAAAATCGTAACAAAGAAAAAAAGTTATAAGTTGTAACAAGTGCATATTAGCATCAGTGGAAAGATGAATATTCTGAAGAGAAAAGAAGAAATAACTTACCCGATCTGTACAGTTTCTGTGATCACAGTAGAATTGATCAATAATGATGGGGTTTGCTGCTTCATGAAACCAAATTCTTTCGAAGGTTATGTTCCTTGCATAACCTCTTCCTCCCTGATAGCACAAAATTATAAACAGATACTCGATCAGGAGATTATTGACAAAATAACTCGTAATTTAGACTCCATGTTTCTGTAAAAGAATATGGATAATTTCCAAAAAGCCTGTATTAATGCACTTGAGCAACTGATTAAGTACCTGCCATGATTTAATTCTAGCACCATTGGTTGATTTGGTGAATACAATATCACCGACGTAAACGTTTTCGACTTTGTGGTTTGCACCATCCTTGCCGAAACTCCCAATACTGTATTAACATTTATAGCCAAAGAAAAATAAATAAATAAATCAGCAACAAGCAACCTCTGAAATATTATCTTTGAAAAGAAAAAACAGAAAAGAAAAAGGCTTCATAATGTGAAACAAAGCATTGGCACTATTCTTAGTTTGATTCAGTTCTTCCACACCCGCTAGATTGCCTTACACAAGGATAAAATCAGCCTTAGGATCACAATATAAACTGACAACAAAATGTTTCAAATATTGCAGACTTTTTATGGTTTTCATTTCAAACAATTTGAATAATCAATGATTTTTTTTTTGTTTTTAAATTATCATACATGCATATAGTTCGAATCATCAAAACCAAGCAAAAAACCTGCCAAATCAACTTAACCAAAAACCAAAAAAAAAAAAAATATATATATATATATATTTCATGCCTGGATCTTTTCAACAGATTCTATTCCAAATAAGCAGGAAATTTGTTTTGCCTTATACCATTCCCAGGGCCACACAATATGTTGTTGACTTTCACATCTGCACATCCATCTACAATCGAGATGCAATCATCACCTGTGCAAAAAATAAATAAGACAACGTGATAAGTAAACAAACTGAACTTTTAATCATCATATCAATAATTTTCTATAGCTTTCTGTTTACCAAGCAGAGTTAAATTAGTATCACGTTTTAAAATAATGTTTATCATTACAGTATGAATACTTAATTCTTTGGAGTTTAGTGTATGTGCAAAAGGAATTAAGTACCTGTACTTTTATTGGAATCCACAATGGTAGCATTTGTGGCATCAATCTTTATCCTTGAGACAAAAAGTGATCTTAAATGATTCAGGATAATATGCATTCGAGGGTTGTCCTTGAAATTCAGATTAATCAACTGAACATCCTCCGAGTTCGAAATCTGCAAAGCCTGTTGAAAAAATATTCATAGCTAGTACTGTTATTATTTCTTTCTCCAAGCTTATATATATAAGATGTTTTACAAAGGACACCAAACTCACCGCTGGTTTCTTGAGACTCTGTAAAAGGACAAAAAAAAAGGGGTTAGTTCTAGACAATGAAATAACGAACGTCAATAGTGAACCTGACGAGAAAATATAATAGTACTCCTTACATGGATATTCCACCATTTGTCTCCTCGACCATGAATTCTGCCACCACCATAAAGTCTTAGTCCATGTACATGTTTGAAATGGATCCACTTCATCCAATTTTCGTCGCAGCATTTCCACTTTGAGGGATTCTCTGGTGCTCCAATTTCTCCTTTAATCTGCATGAATTTTAATCAGTAACTTTGATAATAATAGGTTAGTTATAAAAAAGAAAAAAGAGATGAGGAGAAAAGTATTGAGTGGTGTATACTTCAATATACACCAGTAGACTGTAATATCACCATGGCCATGTTATGAAAAATATATCCATGTCTCTCAAACTAATTTAATCCAATTCTCTAGTAAGATTCTAAGATATTATTAATTGTACCTTGGAGTTTAATCAATGTGATTAGAAGTTCTTAAATTTCTCCACATGAACAAAAAAGATTGTGATATCTTACCCTATGTAGTCAAAAAATAAAAATTCAATGTAATTCCCTGATAGGATTGTATATATTTACTTTACATCTGGGACGATTACACATATACCATGATTTTCAATATGGAAATAAGAGGCACTACAAAAAAAAAAAAAAAATCATCTTATTTCTTCTTACCTAAAATTTTGAGAGGTATACATCTTTGTTTTCAGATTCGGATTGAACCGGCCAGTTCAACTGATCGAATCGGACACAAGTCAGGTATTCAATCTAAGTTATTCTAAAACCCCCATTGGAAGAAGTTCAGTCAAACCCGATCAAAAATCGGGTTGAACCATGAACCGTGCAAACCGGGTTAATTTCCATTTTCTCATTTTGCTTGACTTTTCAACCGACCATCACCACCAAAATCACACCCCACTTCTCTTTTTCCTCATCCAATTTTCCTCCTCACTTCACAGAGACTTGACAGTAGCCTCATCTCCCTACGCCGGCAACTTCATCTCGTTAAGGTAAGTTTCTTTCTCTTCATTTGTCTTTTTTTTTTAATTTTTTTAATTTTTATTTATTGCAAGTATAAAAGTGTTAATTGGCATCTGCTTTGCTCTTAGGGATCGCCTCTATGTACTCATATTGTTTGTTTTCATACTAGTAGTAGTTAAAAACGGGCATCAATACAATAAGCAGAATAGTAATAATTGATACTACTATTTGGGAATCAAGTTTTGTATTAGTGTTTTTTCATTTTTGGCATTTGTATTTAGATTAAGCTTCGCATGTCAGAAGTAAGAACTTGCTCTAGGTTATATTTTGCAATAATTTGTGACATATGAGTTCTAAGAAAAAGAACTAAAATGTATATATTGGGCCTAGAAATTTCTTGAATAACTCAATGTATAGAAACTTAATATGTGAATACCTAAATAAATACTATGTTTTCAACTGAACAAAACTTGTTATACTTCAATTTGTTCTTTTAGATGATGTTGCTACGTCGAAGTTTCAAAGTGAAACAAGTTATTACAGTATTTCAACTTGAGGGAGTTGATGAATATACAAATAGAGGTGTACTTTTCATTGTCTTCAGATTTAACATGTATTAGATTTCTATTTAGTTTAGTTTGTTAGTTTCGATAGATTTGGAGGTTACTGTTCTTCATTTGTGAAGTTATTCTTTGGATTGTATTGTTTGAGTTTTCAAAGTTGGTTTTACTTCATGGATATGATATGTAGGAAATGTATAGGACAAAGAAAAACACCAAAATGTATATACTTTTCATGGCATTTCAGGGTTTATATATTTAATATATATTTATGATATCATGATGACATCATCTGATTGGACCCTAATCGAACCGGTCGAACTAATTGACCCCTAACCCTTGAGTTCGGCCGAGTCAACACCCGGTCCGAGTCTAAAAACATAGACATACATAGGTGCTTTCCTCTAGTAATTGAGAGTATATAATTTGGGTCGGACCAAAAAAAGAAAAGAGAGAGAGAGAGAGAGAGTATATAATTTGAGTGTGTACGATACTAGACTGTAGTGGGTTCAATGCAAGAAAAGTATCGACCTGACTCTAATATGGGTATCATATATGTCTATTTACTAAAACCGGTTTATGCATAGGCAGTAAAGGTTGGCGAGATAGTTTAGGTGAATTTGAAGAGACTACACAATCCAAGCCTGGAAATTACTAATTGTTTATTTTTTTTTTCTACCAAAGTGCAATTAGCTCTTTAAATTTCAAGGGCCAAAAAAAATGAAGGAACGAAAAAGAAGAAAGAAGAAAGTGCTATTTTAATCAAACACCTCACCTCAACATTGATGATTGAGGATTTGCAAGGCCCGCTGAATAACACAGGATGGATCAAGAACATCCCATCTGCAGGAACTTCCATAATTGGAGGAGAAGATGATGAAGACGTGCAAGTCGCATTCCACGCTTCCATGAAAGCCTAAATCAGCTCAGACATTAAGACAAATTAATTGCTCATGCAATATAGTTAATTACGTTTATAATCATCAGCATAGCTAGTATTTAAGGTATGGGCAATCTTAGGCCCTGTTTGGATTGCCATTTTCTGCCAGAAAAGTACGTCGTTTTCCGTGATCACATTTCCCTATTACCTTTTTTTCTCACATACATCAAATCGCTACAGTAATTTTTTCATAAAAAATGACAGAAAATGCAATCCAAACAGGGCCTTAGTATCATATATAGGTTTTTGAATTCATATTATTACATTTGTGTCATCTGTCTTGCCATCCCCAGCTGCATAATAATCACGAACATTGTGAACTGATGATGAATCAGACTTTGTCACCACGAAAGAAGGGAGAATTAATGCGACGATAATCAACAGCGGCAAAAAAATTTTAACTCGTCGATTTGTGAAGGAACATAGCATCCAACCGATTTGAACTACAAACAAGAAAAAGGAATGAAACCGATTTGCACTTACAACCGATTTGACTTGTCGATGTTTCCTTTCTTTCGAAGCAAATCGGATTCAGATACGGTAGGGCCACAAATACTAAACAAGTTTAAAAAGCTGCACCAAAACCCACAAAAATTACGATCTCATGATTAAAAAAAAAATGTAGTGAAAAAAATATCAATTCTCACAAGTCATTCATGCTTATAAGAGGAAGATAAGATTTTCTTGTAAACATATTCCGAACATAATACAAATATATTTGGTTACTATTAGTAGTAAATTAAACAAGCAAAGGTGTTAGACTTCTCTTTTCAAACGATACATTTTGAGCAATGATCACAAGGACACAATAATCAAGTCACAGAATTTGAAGCGTATGTTCATCCTTTGGTTCTTTTTGAATATGAATTAAACGTCAGGATAAGTTTGACAATAAAATGTTGTTTCTAATGGCAATTCACATTACCTTAGACAAAAGTAATATAATAAGCGTAAATTTTATATACACTGATAGTGTATATAATATCATTATTGAATTCATGATACATGTGCAAAAATTAAACTTTGAATTCAAATTTTACATAGTTATAATTTATCCAATACTAACATTATATACGATCAGTGTATAAAAGATTAATCCATATTATAACATTAAACCAAGGAAACTATGAACATATAACAAAGAATGCACAGTGGCTTGTATTAACTATAGTACTCAATGTTCACATCTTTGGCTTTGTTGTTCCTTTCTCAAAATAGAGACCGTAGACAATTAGACCGTTTTAATTGAAGTTCTAGTGACAAATATAATTTAATGCTTATATATATATATATATATATATATACACACACACACAAACAAAAGAAAAAATTGCTTTTGAATAAATAAAGAAAATTAAATTAAAAAATTGGGTAAATTACTTTATACAAAAAAAAAACAAAAGAAAAAATGATGATTGTGTGAATGCAGGTACATTGTTATTACCATGGAACACTAAAAGAAAACTTAGGTGACAAAGAGTCATTGGATGTCTAAAAAATCCCAAACCAGAATGATCCTAATATACTTTAATTAACTCTTTTGTAAAAATACCCAAAGAAACGCAATTTGATTGCAAAATCCATTTTGCACTTTTAAGTTTTAAATAAACCGTAAACTCCACTCGATCCAGCTGGATTCACCATGAGGTCCATGACCCAGTTTTGCCGTGAGCCCTATTAGAGTCAAATCGATAGCAATTTGCTTGTCAAAGAGGTCAAAAGATCCCAGCTACAGAACCAGTAACCCTCTAGTCGGACAGACTGTGGACGTCTGCGCGGAGATGTTCGATGATGCGTTGAAAGAACTGCGGAAATCGTTGAATGAGATGCATCATCTTAGACCCGACAAGGAATTTCATGGCAAGTCTAAAGTTGGCCACATGGGATCGAATCCCATAATGTTAGTCATAGTAGAGTTATAAGTCTTGTGTTGGGTTATTGTACGAAGTAGAAGTGGCCTCTAGCTTTGTCCTAGAGTATAGCCTCTGCGTCTGTCTTTTAGCCTTAAGAAGAAGTAGTAACCTCCGTTGGTTTTTTGTATGGTGTAGCCAAAGCCTCGTTTGATTAATAAAAAATTTCCCTTTGCTTCTATATCGTTTTTCTTCATTTTTTTCTGTGGGTTCATGCGTGTTTATTTGTTTGGATCCATCACCGTGGACCGACTAAAACAGATGTGTTTCGTCGTGTTGACTTTATTTTGGCCATGATTTGCAGATGCTTGGATTGAACCTCGAAAAATTGAGAAATTAAATTTGGCCTTTCTTTTAAGGTAAACAAGACTTTGAAATCTCAAAGGAAAAGGTAAACTAGACATTTAAACCTCTCATTGGAAGGAGCCAACTAGATGTTGCAGCTGATGGACTGAGCGACGTAAATGCTCCGCTGCGTCTTTGAACATGGCCACACAATCCTTCAAGGCAAATACAACTCCTGGCTCGGCTACCTTGCATACTTTACTTGGAGAAGTATTTAGCTGTTTCTGAGAGGGCTGCAAGTAAAACAATAACTATTACGAGAGGAATCGAGCTTAGTACATGATGTTTCAAGGCCAATTCTGCTAAATCGGAGCCCTAACATGAGGGTTTTAGGATAGACTAATTGACAGCCCATTGGTATGTATGAAACAGCAGCAGTAGGAAATCCGCCTTTCACCTGTTCTGTTATGAAGGTAAACTTTATAAAAATGCGCAGACAGATCATCTAAGACACACAATTATTGCTAAAAGAAGAACTTTCGGAAACTCAAAATAGTACAATGTTAAGTATGTATTACTTTCTAGATCATATATTTTAGGGTAAAAAACAAAAAAAAAACCCCTGTGATAAATCTAATACACAGAAAAGCCTCTCGTGATTTCAAAATATATAACACGGTACCCCGTACTTTGAACTAAATTATAAAGGTGACAAAATCCGTTAAACTTAACAGAAATTGATGAAATGACCAAAATGCCCTGATATAATTACGCAAAATACAGTTCAAAAAAATCATTTGTTTAATTTTCTAAATAGAGAGAATTGAGGGTTAAGGAGTAGAACAGGTATATTTGTTAAAAATTAGGTATAAAAATATTTTTTAAGGTTTCAATAAGTAATTTTCGTTAAGTTTAACGGATTCCGTCATCTTTACAATTTAGTTCAAAGTACGGGGCGTCGTGTTGTATATTTTGAAACCACTGAGGGTTTTTTTGTGTATTAGGTTTACCACATAGGGTTTTTTTGTATTTTACCCTATATTTTAGTAACCCCATGCTAATATGATATCTAGTCACTGACAAAGATATAAGCAAGTAGAGATTTATAGACAAGAAGTCTCTACTTTAGAAACAGAACATCTAGCTTAAAAACAAAACATATACATATACATATATATATATATATATATATAAATATGAATGAGATTAATTTCTAGTTCTAAACCAGCCCTATCCCTAATCGTTAAGCTCAAATGCTAGACATGGTTTGTCAAAGGTAGCAAGCACAAATAACTGAAAAGCTTGTTGCATTTGGAGCCACAAATTTCAATTGCTCAAGCAGCAAATAAGTTTCCAAATAATTGAAGAAACTAAGCTAATCCCCCATATGTCACTTGTATCAAGCAGCAATTTGCTGTTTGATCATGAATACAATAATTGACATATCAATGATTTCATCAACGAGAATATTTATTGCAAACAGCTAAGCATACCTCCTTTAAACTTCAACTAAAGAAACAGGAGGATTGTAACCCACAGCTTCTAGCAAACACCATTTTCCCAAAAAAAAAAAAAAAAAACCCTTAGAACACATAGTATAACTTAAACGTATACCTTAAAATTCCCAAAAATTAATCATATTGCAGAAACCTAGGTGTACTTGCAGAAAAATGGAATACATTCCAACATAAATGGGATGGCAAGAAATTTGGGTGGGGAACAAAAAGACAAAAGCGGCATATTGCAGGATACTGTTCTAAGCAGACAAATGGGCCAAAATTCACAGATAAGTGAGGCCCCTTGGAGCCCACTCTACATCAATCCAACAAGTCACAACAGTTCCAAGGGTAGAAGCCCATAAGTTAACCAAAGCAAAAACATTTTTTTGTCTTGTCGACATTTTGTAACATGAAATGCACCCACATGTTGGGCTTGGGTCCTTTTTTGTTTTTCCATGAATTCAACATAATTTCAACGTTTCCAGCGTCTCCATCTTCTTAGATAGGACGCTTACAAGAATATTATCAAGATCAATGTTGTATTAAATTTCAATGTCATAGTACTCGATGTTGCTCTATTTTAGTACAATTTTACATGCAGATTACTATAAATTTTGAAAACCATTTCCATTGAAAAGAGAGATACTTTTTAAAATTAAGCGCACACACGTAGAATGAGTTAAAATGACTTGTGTTGGTAATTACTATGCAGATCCAAACCTCCCAAATTTATGACAATTTGTTCATTTTATTTTGTTTTTCTTAAGTACAATTGTACAGTTAACAATATTTGTTTCACACTTGTAGTACAATTGGTAACTAGTATTGCGATTGTAAACCTTGGAATATTTGTTCTTGTTTTAAGAATTTAGCAAATAATGTTTCAGACTTATTTGAGATGAGGAAAAGTATATGAGTGTGTTTGGATACAAGTTTTTTTTTTTTTTTTTGCCAAATTTTATTTTTTTACATCATAAATATATCTTTTAATTATATTTTAATACTATGAATCGTCTTTCTGTCTCACATACATCATATCACAAAAAAATATTATAAAATTATTACAAGTAAATTTTGCAAATAATCTCCTATCCAAACAAGCCCAATGGGTGTATTCGTAGTTTGCTAGAATTTAAAAGGCCACAACTTTGAGAAGACCCATTAACTAATTAATATTAGTGATCGATTGTGGGGTTGTAATCTCCTATTTGTAAAATTGGGGATCTCCTGTAATGGCTCGGCCTGTCAATCGGGCCTAATGAGTCGGGCTTTGATGAGTTCAAGCTCAACTCATTTAATTTGAAACATTTTCGGGCTTCAGGTTATGAGTTTCGGGTTCGTAAATATGAAGCTCATACTCAACTCACAAAATATTCGGGTTGTGAGCCTTAATCGGGTTTAGCCCAAGCTCACTTTTTACTCCTTAATTTTCTTAATATAATTACTATAACTATTATGTTGTAAAACTAATTTAACATTTACAAGACTATAATATTAAAACTAAACATGAACAAATAATAGTTCTTAAAAAGTATATAAACCAAAAAATTTTTCAACAATATTTATATTTAATCCATTTAAAATGCATGAAAAATAGTAATAAAATATGCGATCATAAGCCAATACATCTTTAAAAGTTGAAACTTTTTTTTATAATCTTGTGATTTAAATCCAAATATGTTTGATGATTTTTGTGTTTGTAGACCAAAAAAAAATCAACCAATAATATGCTAATACAAAAATTTACTCAACCAATAAGAAAAATTAGAGATTAGTTATGCATTATTAATATTGGCTCTCAAGAAAGATCATGAAAGAGTCTTTAGATGTATTTTTATGTTTTGTAATTTATATATATATTTAATATTTAGTAAAAATATATTTGGATATATAATTATACATAATATCAAAATATAAATATTATATATATAGATAATTAAAGGGTCGGGCCTATATCGGATTTGAGTCTAATAAGGCCCAAGCTCGGCTCACATTTAATTCGGGCTTAATTTTTAGGCTCAAGCTCAGACCGGCTCACTAAATGATCGGACTTATCGGGCTTTCTGTCGGGCCGAACGAGCCGAGCTCGAGCTGGCCCAGCCCCATTGAGAGTCCTACTCTTCTCAGAGCTGGAGATCATATGCCCCACTATTCAGCTTGGAGCTTGGAGGTCTTTGTAATCCATGACCTGCTGTCCTCTATTAATTTCTGACTACAAAACTTGAACCCCTAAAGTCATGGATGATATCTACTCACCCAAACGAGCTATAATGTTTCTTGTATTGACCGTACACCACATGATAGTGCTTTTTCTAGAAACAAAACAAGAACTCTTAGTAACACATCTGGATAATAAAAACATATACCCTGGAAAAAAAAACACTAATGGGTCAACACATAGAGATGAAGGTTGAATATTATTTGGAAAGAATTTTAAAAGTCTGATATTGTATCAGTTTTCTCTGATGTGAAGTATGTAAAATAAAAAGGTAGATTAAAAGATGTTTAAAAAAGAAAAAAGACTAGTAAATGTGTTTATGATTTAACATAAGAAATGTTTTCAAATTACTCTCAATACAAACATGTCGATTTCTTCTTATTTAAGCAATTTTCCCCCTTCTGTTTTGGTACCATGCATACTGAGAGCATATCTATTGGAGGAAGTCAGGAGAAACTACAGATAGCCGACGTCAAAACATTGTTGCAGGAGAAAGTAAGCAATTGCTTTGGAAGTAATCAAAGATTTGTTTCTGATAGCCAAAGTTTTAGTATTTACTTTTCAAGCTAGAGACAGACGGGTTTCTCCTTTCTGGAGGATAGGATCATAGGAAGTTGGGACTGGAATTTGGGGGGACGACCTGGGCATTAGTCTACCCATTACTCGGATTTGCATCCCAAATATGAAGTGATAAAGCAGCCACATTACTGTGTTTCTTAATCATACGTTGACTACAGCTCATCATCATCATCATCATCATCTAGTCAATAATACAAGATGAATATTTTAAGGATCCTTCTATTCTCATCTAGTGAATAATACAAGACTAATATTTTAAAGCATCCTTCTCTTCTTTGCACCGGGGACTTATAGAATTAAAGATGGTTTTCAAGTTTTTTTTTTTTTTTTTTTTGAAGTACAAGTGTAGTTTTGTTCTCAAAAAGGGCATACAATATTACAATAGTCGATGAATGGTTGGTTTGCTGGTTAGGGTTAAGATTCTAAAAATTAAAAGTTCTAAATTCAAATTTTTTTCCCCTCTCCATTTCTTAAATCTCACGCCTCTTTTGTGAACAAAAATATTTTGCAGTAGACTTGCTTTTGGTGTATAAAGTCCTGTGCCCTAATAGAAATTTTAAAAAAAAAAACAACATATTATTTGTCTATTCATTGATTAAATTTCAATTTGTAGGGAGATACTGTCTAAGGATTCTGATCAAGCACACATATACGAAAAGGAATGCGTGTAATCCAGACTGAGGTGGACATTGAAGTAAAAAACCAGTGGTGCAAAGCAGTCCTTGGAGGCAAACAGCCTTCACAGCCGCACAATCTATGTACATACTAATATTCTAAATGCTGGAGATGGCAACCCTCCATCTGCCCTTGGAATAAAATTTGGAATAATGAATATATCTGCGTCAAGCAATGACGCAATCTGCTTCAACCGTTGCTTAAATTAAATGTCTACACACAATCAATAATTATAAGTAATTAATTAAGACGCTATGATATGGGTTTTTTTTGTGGTCAATACTTAAAGAAGCGGACATACTCTGAATTCATGTTCTTAATGGAAAGCTCAAATTCAAATTCTTTGACTTGTCATGTTCTTATGTGTGTTTTTTTTCCCTTTTTGTTTTGTGCCAATGGGTGATTCCTTGCCATTATTTTAACTTTTGTCTGCACCAACCTAATTAACGTCTTTGATGTATGGTTTTTAGTGTATTAATCTTGAATTGTAGTTATCATAGTTTGGAAAAAAGGACTCCCTATTTAAGTGGATTGGCTTAAGAGATATTGCTAGAAGATCCCACAAAAGGGAAAAAAAATGTATATTTAAATCAAAGTTTGGCAATTAGAAATCATTTTTTGCATTCTCAAAGTCAAATGTTGGTGATTAACTGGTAGGATTTTCCTTTAAATTCAAAAGATGCTGGAATGAACACGTCATATTATCCATTTACATCAATCCTAAACTAATGTCTAGGGAATCAAATTTCTTTCATTCTTTCTTTTTTTTTTTTTTTTTTGAGGTAGTCTTTCCATGTTTTAGAAAAATATACATAAAATTAGAGAAATAAACAAATAATAAGAAACTATTATGATTTACCCCAAAAAAAATCATTATCACGACCATAAACTTTGAGAACTTCACGTGGCAACCCACAAAACCAATGAGCTTTGTCTGCTAGTTTTGCTTTGTTTCCTCGGATGGACGAAGTTGAAAATTGAACGAACAACTGGCAAAGGGCTGTGGTCAGGAGCAATTTATTGTTTATCCGGAATATTTGGGTCAATCTTTTACTTTTTACAATTCTTTGTCTCTTTTGTAACTTTGGTCCATCATTTGGGTCAATTCTTGGAGTTATTGCAGCTCTAACTAAATCATCATCATATTTGGAGTCAGACAAAGCCCCCATTCTACTATAAAGTCTGCGGGCTGAACCTAAGCCCGTTCAAAAAGTTTGCTAAGTACGACAGCTATCTACACTGCAAGTAGGCGTTGAGAACAGGAGCAAATTTGGGAGTATCAGGAGATTAGGTTTTATCCATATTCATTGATTAGGTCAAGTATTTATTAATCAGCAGATTAGGTTACACAGCGAGTTTCCATATTTTGTGATGGACCAAATTATGTGTTAGTCTGTTTCCTTTTCTTTCTTTCTTTCTTTCTTTTAACCAAAACAAAAAGAAGCCAAGAATTGGATACAAGTGAGAAATCCCAAGTCAAATAAATCAGAAGATCTGTTTGTGTAGCATGGTCCTTGCTATTTAATAAGGTCACGGGAGTACTGCATGTAATGGCGTGTTAGTAATATCCAACATGATCGAGATGTGTGATCTAGAATTGCAAGAGAAGAAGAGTGTTGAAATGTCATTCATCCTTCTCTAGAAGAATAAATTTGGACCTTGATTACTATATTAGTCTTGGATAATTTTAAAATTGTTCTATGTCAACCATTTTTTTTTTTGAATATTAAATTTGAATGGGTTCGGTTCCGATTATCACCACCGGTAAGGACGTGTTTCCGAAATCATAGGTCATTTACAGAAATTCTTACAAATTATTCACCAATACAGTCCTTACTGGAATTCGAACACATGATCTTTCATGAAAAAATGACTTATCAGGAATCATAACTCGCTTACAGAGTCCTTACAAATCGTCTACTAATACAGCCCTTACATAAATAGCGCAATTCAGACACATAATTTTTTTGTGAAAAAATGAGTTGTTATCCTTGCCAACTTGTGTTGGCGTTCTATGTCAACCATACGTGCCTTTTAGCACTTTTTCGACTGAGTTAACAATAATATCTGCTACTAGAACCATACATAACTTTAATAGTTTATTTTGTTTTTGATGACTGATAGACTACCATATATAAGATGGAAATTTGATGTTTATAAACAGGTGATCACACAAAAGCATGGATACTTTTGTGAAACTTTCCCGGAAATTGATAACCGACTTACATGTACTATTCAAGACAATTAAAACCTGAACTTTTAATATCTATGAACAGTTGTCTGTGAAACTCCAGCTTTAAACTTTTTTGTGTTTAAGGTTCTTCCAACGAATTACTTCTCTCTCTATTGCTCTACAGGCATATATTCTAGAATGCTATACCAAATCGTCAAACGTAAATTCCAAAAAAGGTCTCAAGTTCTAAAACCAGCAAAACCATGATTTGACATGCATTGGTCTAAAAGGTTTGCCTGGGAGGCAGGACATTTGGCGTAACTTACAGAGCCATTGCATTAATCCATCCATATCTTACCAGGTGGCAGAAGAAGAACTCACTTGCAAAACCTATTTACCAAACAGTGCATATCACTTCACCTAAGCTAACTAAAAAGGCCACTTTGCATCGTTTTCAAATTAAGGCCAGCTAATGTAACATTCACGAGTCTATTCTTGTATATGTGGTCTAGGTAAATATGCATAACATAATATGTGTATATAATGCATACATACATATGGATGTCTGAAAATGTAATGGCTATGATGCATACGTTTGACATCACATATAAGTTTGAAAATTGGAATGGTTTCCATATTCTTGTTTCTTTGTGATCCGTATATATGCACGGAAGCATCATTTTTAGGGGTCAAAAAACTTAAATTTTAGTAAATTGACATTGGTGGGATGTATATTTATACTTTTCAAACATTTCTTTCACTTGGATTAAAATGAAACTTCATTTTCATTTCCTAAAACCCCATCCACACGTTGAGAAACCAACACAATCATAACGACGTGGTTTCACAATCAATTGGCGTGGCTTCATGCAAAACCCAAGATTTTCATTCGAAAACAAACATAAAACCCCTAAGATTCTCCACTGCTAATTAAAGTGGGCATCATTTTGCATGGCCGTGGCATTTTCATAAACTTAAGCGCGTTGAAAAATCTTGAAACACGTAAATTACTTTTTTACATGCAAATCACTTTTGTGTGCCCCTCAACCAGCCAAGTTTTTGCCTATATAAAGGACCTCATTTAGGCATCCTTTACACAATCATCATCCAAAGATACCAATTAATAGTTCATAGCAAGCAAAAAATTGATTTTGCATGGATAAGCTAGCTATCTTTGCGCTCTTTAGTTTTCATATTTTTGTTGCATCATTTGGGGTGGCAAAGGCTGCAACATCATCATCCTTTTGTAGCCAAACCCCCTATCCAGACCTGTGCAATTCTCTCTCAATTAACACAATGTCACCTCAAACTAAACTTGATCAAACTTCCTTCAATGTTCGTGATGCTGCCCTTAAGTTCACTCTCTCCCAGGCTCAATATGTCCAAAAGCTCCTCTCAACTATGGATTTGAGTTCTCTCAATCAGCTAGGCAAGTCTGCTTGGGCTGATTGTGTAGAACTCTATGAAGATAGCATTGATAACCTCAATCGTGCTATTACTTCTGCCAATCCTACCAAATTGGATGATGCTCAAACATGGTTAAGCGCTGCTATTGCAAATCATCAAACCTGCCAAAATGGCTTTCTTGATTTCCAATTGTCTTCGAATTTGCAATCCTTCCCATTTCTTGTGAACAGCACCTTCTCAAAGCACCTTAGCAATTCACTTGCCATCAACAAGGCTGCTTTATCAGCAGCTTCTGCACATTCCAGCACTCAACAAATCAAAGGCAGGCGATTGCTGAGTTCTAATGGCTTCCCAGAATGGCTTTCTGTTGGTGATCGTAAGCTTCTTCAATCATCCGGTGGACCAACAAAAGCTGATATCACTGTAGCCCAAGATGGTTCTGGCAACTACAAAACCATTGCTGAAGCTTTGGCTGCTGCTAAGGGGAAGGGTGGCAGAGTTGTTATATACGTTAAAAAAGGCATTTACAAAGAAAATGTCGTGGTAACCATGAAGAATATAATGTTCATAGGAGATGGAATCGATGCTACAGTTGTTACAGGCAACAAAAATGTTCAAGATGGCTCAACAACTTTTCGATCAGCAACATTCGGTGAGTTCATCATAAAGGTTTTCATCATTCAAGGTCCCACTGAAACTCAAAAATAGCAAATTTAAACATTCAATCAACAAAAAATCACTACATCAGTCATTGTTCCACGTAGACTTCTATTTGTCACATTCATTAACCTTTTCCTCTTTTCCATTAAGATGATTGACATAAAAATCAACATTTAAGTCACTATTTCTTCTCCTTTTTATTTCATTGGAGGATTCTTCTAATCCTCTTCCAGTTACAATTGAACGTTTGGAACTCAGCAATTTGCATATAGCATGAAAAGTAACTTGTCAAACATCCATGCACAATATTTTCGTCTCAACTCACGAGACAACCAACCCAAGTCATTACGCTCTGCTGTCAAAACCCAATATTAACAAATATTTTTGTAGTCAACTTGAGCATTAACTTAAGTTATCTTTTGTTGCAAATGTCAACAGCAGAGAACTTCTGCAATTGTTCTTCATTCAAAGAGATAATTGACATCTTATTATATTATATATACCCTACTCTACTTTTATCATAATTTTCGCACTAGCTTATCCTTCGAGGAAATAACTGACATCTCATTATGAAACAATAATATACTTAATGTATACACTTTCTCCTCAGCTATTACTGGAAGTGGATTCATTGCTCGAGATATGACATTTGAAAATACGGCTGGACCTCAAAAACACCAAGCAGTTGCTCTGCGCTCAGGGTCAGACTTTTCAGTTTTCTATAGATGCAGCTTCAAAGGCTATCAAGATACCCTCTATGTGTATGCCCAACGCCAATTCTATCGCGATTGCGATGTGTATGGAACCCAAGACTTCGTCTTTGGAGATGCAATAGTTGTCTTTCAAAACTGCAATTTTAACCTAAGAAGGCCACTAGGTAATCAAATGAACACTCTCACAGCCCAAGCAAGAACTGATCCTAATGAAAATACTGGAATAATTATCCATAACTCGCGAATCACTGCAGCTTCAGACTTGAAATCAGTTCAGGGTTCAATCAAGAGTTATCTTGGAAGGCCATGGCAAAAGTATTCAAGGACTGTAATCATGACAACTTCCATAGATAACGTGATTGATCCAGCAGGTTGGCTTCCATGGAGTGGCAACTTTGCTCTAAGTACACTTTACTATGCTGAGTATATGAACTCTGGACCTGGTGCAGCAACTGGCGGAAGGGTAAAATGGGGGGGATTTCATATTTTAACAAGTCCTGCAGAAGCTGGAAAATTTTCTGTCGGAAACTTCTTGGCCGGAAATTCATGGATTCCAGGAACTGGAGTGCCTTTCACATCAGGCCTGTAAAATAAACTAAAGTCACGTCTATTCCATTTTTTCATTACGCTATTACTGAAAGGTATTGTCATTGTCAATTCATCAAGAACAAGATTACTAGACTAGCATATCGATTTCATGCAATTGTCAATAGTATAAGTTTGCTCTGGTTAGCTTTGTAGATGGTGTGCCAAAAACTCCTTGTAACATAGAATGAAAATCAACAAATAAAATTGCAACTTTTACTTAATTTGTTTCATTATCATTGTGGATATATGATGTGCTGAATGGGACATAAACAAAGACTGTGCCCACAATAACAATAACCTATCTGGAGAGCAACCATAGCATTATAAAAGAAAGGCAACAGTTCAACCAGTAATCATCCAAATTTTTGTGAGTTGACTTTAAATCTTAAAAGCCAGCCATGAGAAAATTATTAATCTATCATTCGGGTCTTGCATTTGTCTATGCCAGTGAGCACTGGGCATCTTAAAAGAAAGTATTGACTTTTCTCAGTCTCCATTTTTTTTTTCTTCTTTTACGTAAAACTGTGATTTTCGTGAATAGCACACTGAATCTAATCCAAACTAACTTTAAAAATGCGCAGACTGACTCTAATCCAAAAGAACTCTATTTTATTGTAGAGTCTCCATTTTTTCTTGATTCTTTGTCTTGTGACTTCTTCTACTGGCCTGGCACCAAATATTTTACCATGTCATAAATAGACAATTTTCTGACAAGTGAATGATTGATTATTTATGTGCTTCTAAATAGTTTGATTTTATTTAAAATTTGTAATATAACTCGAAAGATTAAACTTTTATCCTGTGTATTTTGGACACATATGGCTCTGAATAAAGACGTTTGATTATTAACAAGATTAACGGGCCGGGTTTCCAGTGAAATATGCCTTAGCCTGTCTTGTTAAGAGTTCAAGAAATATTCACTGCATGCATGGAAGCTCAGGAACATTTCAAGATGTAATCCAGTCCCGTCAATATTTTGTATTTTTTTTAAAAACACTAGTTTTCTGTAATTTGGAAATTATAATTTGTGTGGCCCTGAATGAATTAGTTCAACTTAATTAGATGCAATTATTTTTTATCATAATTGTTCCAAATTAATGGGAAAAAAAAAAGCAAAAAATAACAAATCAAAAAGTAAAGACGAGACTCCTGGAAAGTGACTGGCGCATGCAGCTTCTCCTCAGCAAGTTTTCGATAAGGCATTAGTCAATAAACGTGTTATGTGGAGCGACACTGTAGCTAGGAGTACCAACTGGACTTGTTCTTATTAAGTTACGACCTGAAAGATTTGTCAAATAATTACACTTTTAATTGCCAAGGAAACAAAAGTTATTTTACGTCTTTTTAGTAACAAAATCAAGGCCAAGGAAACTCATTGGCTAAATAACTTTGACGTCAAGTAAAGGGTGAAAGGGAGAACCACATAATGGAGCCCATAAAAGTCACCACACGACGTATTTTTCCATATCGCAGTCTCATCGAACAAGCAGTCAAGGTGCAGCACATGCTAACAAACAATGACTGCAGTTGATTTATATTCAAGACAATATGGCACCAACGATTGCAACTGTTATTGTTTAAGAGATAATTTATGGGTTCCCTTCTTTTTTTTTTTTTCTGTTTTTTAGGTAGGAGCCGACCTCCAACTTACCGTTCCTGTCATCTTATCATCAAATCTAATCTTATCCTAAATGATTTCTAGGTTAGATTTGTCTTAAAATGGCAGTTCTTAAAATTGTATGTAGCAAATTATAAGGTGTATATAGTTTTTTATTCATAAGACTCGAATAAAAGTAATATCTGGTGTTTATATTATGAATGAAATTATATATAATTGTAAACATACTCCTTTTTTTTTTCTTTTGGTCAAAAGGATGATTGTGTTAATAATGCCCAAAATATATAATACATGGACAAAGGTCCAATGACTGAAGGACAAAGGTACTATGAGCTATACAAAAGTGCATACTAGCACTGAAGAACACAATTGATCAATTCTTCATCTTGACAAAGGCTTAAAGCGTAGATGCCAAGATATGTAGCAATATCATTCATCACTGTTACGTCTTTTTCTACATATACGCTGTATAATTTGTTGGATGTTCTTTAGAGATATATTGTTCATGCAACTCTTTCCTTTATTTAAATTTATACTAGGCTCTGATGAAACTACATATCTATACTTTTTGCATGCTGCTGTATTTGAGATCTCGTTTTGAAATAAATATTTTGATGAAATTATATATACAGTTAATTATTTTTTTCACATGCCGATTCACTTACACATGTGTCTAGCTTGTGAGTCTGTCTTGAAGGATATGATCTTAATTTATTGATAATATCACCCTTTATCTATTTGGGCTACGGGTGAACATATCATCCCTGCACCCTAATCCGCATTTAATAGCAGAATAATTCCTTCGAACTTAACCTTGTCTTCAAGATGACAAGCTTTAATAGCATTTCCATGTAATTAATAATCCAAAATATTAATTAGCACATAAATCATAGGTCTACAAATTATCAGGAAGTCATGGTTTCATATAAAAAATTATGAAAAAGAAACATTTATTTCTGTTTTTTTTTAAAAAAATGAACAGAAACAGAATGACAAGCCTCTATCTTCGAATGTAAGCCATACATTATTCTGACCTACTGGTCTATTACTTAAGGTGCTATCAAATAGTTAAGTGCATACTTTTTGTTAGTTAGGACATATTTAGCAAGTCACTTTCATATTTTGTCTAAACAAACTACGCCATCCATCGCAAATTAAGAGAAATAAAAGTTCATTTCACACATCCTCTGAAAACATAATATGGAGAAAACATAGACAAGAAAGAATAGTCAAATGGGAATTAATTCTCTTATTATTTCTCTAGTTTTTGTTGGACCATCAATTTCCTGGAATTTTCCAGCTTTTGCAGTTTCAGAATGTAAAAATCCAAATTGAAACGAGATAATGAGGTGAGTAATTGTGACAACTTTGAAAGCTGAGTGGATTATGACTTATATGTATCTATCCTAACAAAAACGAACGATTGTGGTGTAAGAGAATTTGCAAATTGTGTATTGGATTGGTCATTGCTGACAAGTGATTTCGATGGTCATCATGGAATATTGATTATAAGAGAATTGACAAAATATTCAGTCGTCCTCTTCCTTACACTTTCCCGTACTTCGCATGTCCTCACACCGTCATTTGGTGAACTCCTCCTCTTAATTTTTATCCTTCTATGGAAATGTAAAGGGAGAAAACATATAAGTTCAATTTACTCTTGAACCATCTAAGAATTAATCAGCAATGGTACTAAACCTTCAACAATCTAACTGCAAACTAATCTGTTCCTTCCAAACTTCCAACTGTGTGAGTGAACTCTCATCTATTTATATCTTAGTTCATTTGATCTTGCTATTACTTAATTATATCTTAGTTCATTTGATCTTGCTATTATCTTAACAAAGATGTAAAAGAATAGATTGGGATTTAGTTAATCAAACTTCTACATAATAGTTCCTTATCTTCTCTATAATAAGCTAGATTTTCCTCAAAAGTAAGACGTAAAAAAAGGTTTGCATGATGACTTAATACAGACATGCATAATGAATTATGCATGCAAAACTAAACATGTATATGCATAATTATGCATGGATGTATATGTGATAGATGAGGCTATGAATGATTTCTGGATTTCGAGGATAATGGGCAGGAAAATGAAGATGATATCATCCCTTTCTCAAATGACAGTCCAAAAAATTTCCACCATTCATTCTTGCTTGAGTCGCAATTGATTAGTACCTCATTGTCGTGTATTTCCTTAATCCTATTGGCTATGCGTTTAGCTTTTTCGCTAAAAGCGCAAACTTTATGCTTCCATGTCTTGATTAGATTGAGAAATTTGATAAGGAGAGGTGGTTAGAATTTGAAAGTGTGTTTCTCGTAGCTGGAAATTGACTAAAAATGTCATGTCCTTGTTTTCAGACGCAAATATGACTGTCTCTGTTAGCAAATGATTATATGGCTTCCATCATTTACCAAAAATAAATGGAATTAAATGAGTAAAAACACTAGTGGCTCTCGAGTAGTGAAGAACAGTAGGAAAAAGCTAAAGTGTTACGTCAATTAGAGTGTGTATACTTCAATTAGATAAATATGTCTAACTGCTTTTCTTTTCATGGAAAAGCACAATAATATGGTGATGGTGAGATTGTGTTTGCCTTATAGATTTATGTCATTCAAAAGACATCTTAGTGTTGTTATAGGAAGTAAAATCTTCTCCACAAGCGCTCTTTTAAGTTGCGCCAAATCTTCCTTCCATTTCTCCTTTTGAGCACACCGATCACGTAAAATTTCATTACGTAGAATTCGTGGGTTGTAGCTTAATTTTCATTAAAAGCAATTCAAAAGATTTGATAAAGTCCTTTTTTTTCTGATTAATTTCTTCCGCGTAAAAAATGGGTTGGACGAACCCAATTTGTAGAGTAGAATAAGGAATAAGAGCTTGTTTGGATTGTCATCTTCATCTTTTGTGGAGAAAATTTTGAGTTTTTAAAGAATAAGGAATAAGAGCTTTTGGATTGTCATTTTTTGGGGAGAATTTTCGAGTTCCCAAGTAATATTTCCACGTCACATTTTTCAACTACCAATTTATTTCATATATATCCAGGAACAGGACCAATAATGTAAATTTAAAAGGGATGAAATATATATATGTGCATATAAAGTTAATGAAATTTTTTGGAGAGTAAATAGCTTAAACTATATAGGAGGAGTTTTCTAAAATTTTCAAAATTTTAAGGTGAGAAGATAACCCCCTAGATTTTGTCTTTGACTATGCCACATCTCAAAAAGTACAATAGTAATTTTGTTTGTTTTCACAAATTCTTCTAAACTAATGCAATCTAAACAACCTCTAACGTAGTAATGGTTTGACTTGTCAAACCCAGTAACAGCAATTTTTCTCCGGTATTTGTTTCCACTCTAACGATGAAACCTAACTAGGTGGTCCTAACAAAAAGAAAAATCATCAACATGCTTCACTCAATTAGTACCAATAAAATTTAGCACTAGTATGGTAAAAATTAAGCTTTTTGGATCAAGCTACATCAAAGTTATTTTGATGGATCAAGCTCAGCTATCAAACAACCACACTCATTCGCCTAACTACCTCGCTTAATTAGTGGACCAAATTTCAATAATTGCCTTCGATTCATAGCGTAAGCTCAACGGTCTTACAAGTGTGGATCTAAAAAGATGAAAAGGCATGGATCCTTATCTATAGGACTAAAAGAGCAAGGAAAAGAAATGAAAAAGATGATAGTTACTCCATGTAGGGAAGAAGCGTATGAGATCAGAGTTGCATAAAATGGTGTTTGGCTTTTGCTCAATCGGGGATATATACCTATAAGAGGCATCAAAGTCAGATAAACACTGACTTAGCCTCTAAAGCATGGCTGGCCTAATTCCAGGTTAGGAGGACTGTCCTATGGGGCTCTCGTGCTCTTTGGGGTAGCTTTTCACAGTCATCGAGTCTCTCTTTTTCGTCTTAGTCTGAAAAGAAATGAATGGAAAAAGAAAGAGCCCCCCCCCCCCCCCCCCAAAAACCCTTCCTAAACAAAAAAAAAGGAAAAAGGTAGAAGCATCTTCTGAATTATTGGGTCCGTTCTGCTTTTTTACATTGGGTCAGCTGATGGACGAAATGTTTTGCAGCATTTATCTTTCTTTCTTTTTCTTTTTTTTTTCTGCCCTGTTAAGGTTTTGTTTTGTTGTAATTAACATCTTCGTTGAAGGGGTTGCAATGCGAAACTATTCTTGTGGATTGCATTAAGCAGTGATCCAAACGTCCACGTGACCACGTACGAGGACCACTTGAAATGGAGCAATGAGAACCGGATTTCGACCCTGTGAAAAGTAATGTATGGACGAGAGATTAGGGAATTGACCCTTTAATTTGTTCTCTAATTCGTACGACAAAAGTATGCACTTTAGTGTTTATCCATATATAAGATGCTGCTTCCATCGCTGATGTGGTGTGACCAACAAGTTATAAATTGGAGTTCAGCTGGCCCCGACATTGAGATAATTTGAGCGTTCAACAAGGAGTGAAGCAGAGCTTTCACTCCACCCAAGACAATGGACCCCTTCAGGATTGATGTCATGATACTATCTCAATAGTCACTTGGACTAATATTTGATCCAGAGCCAAAAGAACCGTACTGATCGGAAGCCAGAGCCGAAAGAACCATACTGATTGATGTCATAATACACTGTACTATCTCAATAGTTGGTTGGTTACCCGGGAATGTTAATCATCGGTTTCCTGTAAAATAATAAGACTTGATTATTCAGATCATCACCCTTTGCATTGCATTATTGTATGGAGATAGATAATGTCATACTTAATTATGAAAAAGAAGAATAAAGATTGGAATTTTTTGATGCATTTCAAAATATATGGGTTTGTTTCGAGGGTCCCAATTATCTTTTCTTTGATTCTGTGTGATCATGGATGAGTGTTTTATATTTTTCCTGAAATCTTGATTTTTTTTTGTTTTTTTTTGTTTTGGGCCCCAGCTCCATTTGTCTTCCGAACTATTTTCTTAAAAGAAAACTCTTCAAATCTTCGGATTTTATGATAGAAAAACAGTTCTTTCTTCCCCTACCGTTTTGGATGATTAAAAGAGTTTACCTTTTGTCCCTTCTTTTCCATTACCATACCGGGATTTTCTGAAACCATCTCCAGGCATGGCAGGGCATGGCATGACTAAAGAGTTGGGTTTACATTCCTCCAACACCTTACCTTATTCATAGAGCGTTTGGTGGAGGAACAAAAAGTGCAGGCGCTTGTACTTTCCGAACTTGATGACAAATGCCATGGTCTCCAGAAGGATTCTAATTCCAATGGAGAAGAATTCAAGGACATCGCTGTCATCATCAATATGGTCGCAAAGTTTGAAAACTTTGGCTTATACCAAACAGACATCATGCAATAATTCATTATGCATACCGATACCCTGCCTGAGTTACTTTTAAATCTGAAGGAATTTGACGACCGACATTAATTTTTCAAATGAGTAATATACCGACCTTAAAAAAAAAAAAAAAAAAAAGATAGCAGAAAGAATTCAAGTAGATTTGCTCGACTGTATATACAATTTTTAAAGTAAAATCAATGCGGAAGATAGGGTAAAAGAACAAATTATAAACTACAGCAAAAGAGACGCTATATTAAAGGCAATGAATGAGGTGCCAAAAGTTACCCGACCATCCAAAGTAAGTTTTACGTGCAAAACTGGAAACCCAAGTCCACAGATATTCTCATCAAAAAAATGCCCACCATATTAAGGCCGCAGAAATACAAAAATTACACAAGTCGATACATGCGAGTATCCATAGACTGGAGCACTACTGACTCATAACAGCAGTTATACCATTTATTTGTGCTGTAAGACGTACAATTTGTTAAACCGCGTAACAGTATGATCTTATGTGATGACTGTGGGGGCAGATCTGCCGGTGAATGCTTCCATCTTAGAGAGCTTAATAGCAACTTCCACCTGAGGCGATAAAAAACCAGTTTTAGAGACGAGGAGGCTGAAATAGATTCATGTTAGATAGGTATGAAAACATGCGCTGCAATATCTCACCAAAGGAGCAAGTGCTTCTTGAGAATCTCTCCCAGTTTTTGAAGAATCCTTCTCATATTGCTCGATATAAACACGAATAGTAGCACCCTCTGATCCAGTTCCAGAAAGACGGAAAACCTGATGCAAGAGGAAGGTGTGGTGAAGAGAGAGAGAGAGATACATCTACCATATGAAATAGTCAACACGGCTCATATCATGATTAATCGTTCCTTCTGTTTTCATTGTACTCTACTTGAAACATGATAAGAAATACTACCTCGTTGCAGTAATGCACTTAATTATTAGAAACAAATTTAGACATTTTTTAAGCTTCAAGGGCTAGGACTTTACCAATCGCGAACCATCTTCAAACAGATATCGGATACCCTGATGCTTAGAGATGGAACCATCCACTGGATCTTTATACTCAAACTCATCAGCACGATCAACATTTGAAACGTCTGAACATATCCCTTTTATTATTCTGCATTACATGAACAGGCAAGGTTTTCAGAAAAAAAAAACGCTACCTCAAACCAACACAAGCAATTGAATATCATCTGGTAGAAGTTCCCTCAACATTCAAGTTTCAAGCATTCATCCAAATCATTGGAACGCAAGGTATCAAACAAAATGATGCTAAAACACTCGTGCCACACAAATCATTTTGGCATGTCTCCCAAGTGATGAGCTAATTATATTGGAAACCATCAACTGACAATTCCCACATCTTTTCTCTTTTTTGTCAAACATTATATATGTATTTCACGCCTGTAAAAGGGTCAGGCTAATTGGTGATAATCTTTGATTCATGAACTTTATTCAAGTCGTTAAAATTAGCATCCAATGCTCATATCGAGTTTTGACAGTGTTCCTTTGATGAGAAATTCCTGCCGGGTGATGCAGCAGTAGAGATGAAGACAACTTTGTCCAACAATAACTAGAGTCACATTTGCCTTCCTCAAAGATAGGCAAGAGTTTCCTTAAAATGAGAACATATTCAGTGAAAGCTACAGAATCTTCACATGAAATGCCAGAGAGGACTTACCTTTCTCTTTTAACTTAACTGCAGAATATAAGCATACAAACAAACTTTTCGACACGAGCAAGGCAAGCAGAAGATACTAAGAGCATTATCTTCTGACAACATTACAGAGCCATCATTTGATTCCAACCACAGATAGCCCTAGCTAAACTCTGAAAAACAGTTGATATAGAATGATGACACATTTTCTCAACTGGAGAACATCTGCCCATCAACAGTCTTTTACTTGATTCAGAAGGCAGAGTTAAGAGAAATGTAGTTGGTTCACTTTATTGATACTATTGACTCACGCAAACAAGTACTTGATGCCCTTTAATGCTGAGAAGAAGTGGAGAAAACAAGGGTTACTTAGATTAAACGTGTTCAAATTCAGAGGTTATCAACCATGACAGTAGAAGATATCTAATGTCAGAAAGTTGTTACACAAGACTCTCAACCCATTTACATTAAGCCTAAGAAACTTGTCATATTCATTTTAGTGTTTCAAAAAGAAGCAGAACAAATCCTATTTAGACAGAGTAAAAGAAAGAAGCATACTCATTCACTTCACCGAGGGATGATTGCAGCTTGACCAAATGTGCCATCAAGTCCTTTGCACCACCTGCATCAACATTCTTGTAGAAAAAAAGCCACATTGTTTTAGACACAATATATTACCATTATATCGTTCAACTTACTTAGTCCGAATCAAAAATACCATATATGCAGGTTGCAAGAAATGAATAAGCATTTCTACATACTGCATGTACCTCGTAATCATATCGAGTGTAATAGTGGCGTCCATATACAGACCAATGCTGACGAACAATGTCTTCAACAGTCACAAGCTTCCCTCCACCTAAGTTATCTTTGTTTTTGTAGGCCAGTATGGATAGCCAAGCCAAAACAGCCCAGATTCCATCTTTCTCGCGTATATGATCCGAGCCTACCAGCGAACCAATTAAGTAGCTTATTGTTATTCAGCTCTTTAGTTGTTTTACAACTGATATAGCTCTTTTTGAACAGTTAAATCTTAAAGGATATGAAAAAGAGCTTACCAGTTCCAAAACTTTCTTCACCACAAACTGAACACATTCCAGCATCCATTAAGTTACCAAAGAATTTCCAGCCAGTAGGCACCTATATAAAAATAATAGTCAGAAGACTCATTGCATGGACAAGGAACTACACTCAATTCACAAAGATTCACTGCATAGGCAAGGAACCTCACTCAATTACCAACCTCCCACCTAGAGGTGGCAAAATGGGCGGGATGGGCGGGATTTGCTTGGGTTTGAGATGGAATCAAGTCATATGGGTTTGCGCCCAACCTTACCCATATGTTTTTTGGGACTAATTTGGGCGGGATCACTTTGGGATGGGTTTAGATTGATCCCGCCCAATACCCAAATCCATTTCCTACATATTTTTTTTCCTTTAATTCATTTTTTATTTTTTTATATAATTTTAATATTTTTGATTTATTAAATTTCTTTTAGTTTTATTAAATAAACATGCCAGTGCTTTATACTCAAAATTCCCACCAAAAATTGGATTAACAAATAAAGGAAAAGATAGATATACAGCCATATTCTAACATATATCAAGATGGCCAAGGTACTTAGGATGTTGAATATTTATCCTCATCATTGTCCAAGAATGACAGGTCTAAACTGACTGAAATGCTAGAAATTCTTGTGGATAATAACTAGGAAGACTACTAGATTATATTCGCTGGTATGACTATAAAAATTGTTAAAGATAATTTTTGAATCTAAGACTCCGTTTGGATTGACTATTTTTCCAAAAAATAAGTTTTTCAAATACAATGTTACAGTAATATACAATAACTCAAGAAACATCCCATCCATATTAGTATATCAAATATTTCAAAAAAAATTTATAGTAAAAATTTTTCATATACACTGTTACAATAAAATATTTCAAAAACACCCCCCCCAAAAACAGCTAATCCAAATGGAGCCCTTGCTATTTGAGCCCAATGGGTACCCAAGTATTTCCCACCCTTTCCCATTCATTAATGGGTATAGTTGGGATGTGTCCCAACTTAAACCCAATATCAAATTATAATACCCATCCCGCCCAAAGTTCTTTTGGGCATGGGTAGCCCATTGGGACTTGGGACAAATTGCCAGCTCTACTCCCACCCCAGTCCAACTCAAAAAATGGAAAACTTAAAAGAAGGGAATGTATTAAAGCACCTCAAAGAATTTCAGGTTGAGATGTTTAGCCACAACATCAAGAGCAGCAGATGTTGGCATACTCCTGCAAAGGAAAAGTTAAACACAATTAAAACCTTTTTTGATAAATTTACCGAAAGGTCACGCATGTCTGCATACATACATAGTGTGTGAAGTGAGAGCATGTATGCATGTGGATATACATCCAGCGATACCAAAAGGACATACATGTACCAGGAGAAAATTTTAATCATGAAAAAGCAGGATTGAAACACATTCAATGTACATGAAGATCAGACAATAGCAAGTCTGAGCAAAACCTGGCAACTCCTTTTAGACCACTGGAAAAGTAAGGGATGGCTTCAACAGCATTTGCAGCAATAATAGCAACCGAATCAGATGGAGTGACAAAAAACCTGACACCAAATGAATACAGTTTAATGTAATTTTGAGCAACATGACAGTTGTCACCAAAAATGAGTACGAAGCTACCTTTTCCCAAGGATCATGTTACGGTCAGCATCCCCATCAGCAGCAGCACCAAATTCTGGTGGCTCACTTTCATTGTTAGTCTTACCCAATCCCATGCGAGCAACTAACTCTTTTGCATAGGTAAGATTAGGATCTGGGTGCCCTCCACCAAAGTCCTCCTGCTCGGGTAGAAGTTATGAACAAGTCAGTCGAAGAATGTAATTCTGTTAAAAGAAGCGGGAAATATACAACAGTTTAACATTTTCATTTAAAGCAACAGTAGCAGGAAAATAAACTCAAGACCTTTGGTACGCAATTCAAAAGAGAGCTTTCTTCTGCACCAAGCTCTTCAACAAATATACGCTTTGCATAAACTCCAGCAACCCCATGAAGTGCATCATAACTGCAGAACATGACCAGCCGTTAAGCATCCAAACAATTGCGTAGAATAGGGAAACAGAGCATTTAGAATTTTACATATGAAAGAAGGGTATGACAAGCATACCAGAAAGTAAAGTTTGGAGATGATAGAAGCTTCCGAATAGACTCAAAATCAAATATGGACCTGTTATCAGATTAAAACAAGTTATAGACAACTTAAAAAAGGAATGAAAAATAAAGCTAAACTGGAAGAATCCCAAGCATAACAAAGCTGCTTTGAATATTCTCACAGAAGCAGCAAGGATGGCAGCATAAATTATTTATATAAGATCTCTGGTAAAGCAGTAATACATAAGGTAAATCTCCTATCTACTACAGATGTAGAGATGTTTGCAGCATACAAGCAAACCATTCACTCTTCGTACAACTAAAACAATTCGAAATGCTTCAAAAACATCCCACAAAAGTGGTGTGTTTAACTGCTTACAGGTATTATTGACTCAAGTACAACCCCAAACTTAAACAAGAATTAACATTTAACTTGTACATAAGATCATCAAAGATCTAAAAATAATATGGCATGCATGCATGATATGCTAATATAGAACTCAATGAAATCTCATATGCAAGCTGCAGAAATACCACTCATCTTCAGGACATAAAGGATGGGAATGCACTACACAAATGTCTTTGAAATTTTTAAAAAAAGAAAAAAAATAGTCATAAGCTTCTACTACTCTAAGAAGATAACATACTTCATCAGTTTCACATAATCAGTGGTTGAATCAAAAACATCAACGTCAAATTGCCCCTCTGGACCAGTAAAGCTTGAAACACCTACTGTACTGATGTCCACCTGACAGAATTTCAAATCATGTTGGAATATCAGATCAATGAAAAAGTAAATTGAGTCCAAGGAAAACAGACAAGATTTAAAAGCACTTCATACATCTGGCAATCCTTCTGCAATCAAATACTCCTTTATTGTTTTTGTATTCTCATAGATCTTATCAGTAACTGACTCTGGAGCAGGTCCACCATTTTCCATGTTGTATTTAATTCCAAAATCCTGCAGTCAAAATAGTCCACACAACAAGAGATGACTTAATCATCATTCAATTTGTTTCTGAAATTCCTTATTCCAGGATATATGTTATATGAGTTCTACAAAAATCATTCTCCAACTAGGCAACCATAATGGCGTGCCTTCACTAGTATTCAAATTACAATTCAACTATTACTGGCTAAAACAGAACCATCAAGAAAATTAGGTATTTGCAAAAATCAAAGAACTTCACTGCAAAATACAGAAGTAAGGTCTTCATTCCCAGGTCATATGCCTTCTTTTCCCTTGCAACGTGTTATCAGGTATCTACCATTCTCATCCAAGTAACTAATATACTTGTAAGTATTAAGTCTAATCCTGACATCTTTTGTGTTCCCATCCAATTCTCATCAACTAGATAAAGAGACACTAAGAAAACAAGAGCCAAATTCTATTTTTTCTTTACATGGACAAGAACAAGCCATAGACAACATTCACAATTCTACCTTGCTTTTAACACTTTGTTTCCTCCATCAAATTAATCAAAAATCTGTAGTCATTAGTTCCAAAAGAATTTTCTAAACAAGTTATTTCCCTTTCTCCAAAAATTAAATTTCTGTCTCCAACTCTTCGCAGGTGTCAATTGACAAACTCTGCACCTCTTCATCTCTCCAGCATTTTTGACTTGTATAACTGTACAGTGAGATTTATAAACATTGGCCTAATTTAAGTTTTCAAGTTTTCTACATCCCTAAGGTTTTTTTTAAGTGGGTGGATTCTATCCTAGTAAATTTGCCTATACAGAAAAGCCTTGCTCAACAATGACTAAAAGATTATTAAATATGGAAATGAGGCTCTTGAAAGAATTTCTTATCAACATGAACAGAAAGTTTAACACCTAAGATGACGAAAGCTAAAAAAATTTTCTCTCACGCACATCACCAAAACCATTAAAGAAAACCCTAAAGCAAAAAAGAATGAATGCATAAATAGACTCCTTAAGAATGAAATGCTCTTTTCAGCAAGGCATGTACAACATCAGTACATTAAGAAAATACAGCACAAACTAACCTCATGGGGTCCACCAGGGTTGTGACTTGCAGTCAAAATAAATCCTCCATTTGCCTTAGATCCCTATATTCAGTTGAGAGAGAGAGAGGAGTATCAGTGTCAACATTGAAATAACTTAAACATTTCTGGAACATTGGGGGAAAAAGTCATAGGAGAAATGCAAAGGAGATACTCACATCATGGCCAACTCTGTCACGTATAACAGCCGATACAGCAGGAGTAGACAACAATCCATTCTGACCAACCCAAATTCGTCTTACTCCATTTGCAGCTGCCATTTTAATAATGATCTGACACATATACAACAGAGTCATTTCCAAAAGCAAGCCATGCATGGTCCGCAGTTCTGCACTTTCTAGCCCAGCAAAAGCAAAAAAGCCCACACTGAGGAACAAAATGTTTGAACTTACATGCAAATGCAAGTTATATTCTGCATCTAAAATCATATATTATTAGTTGTTGCAGCATGAAACTCATAAGCCTAGTTATATTTTGCAACATTGACTTTTTAAGTTCTTTCAGAGAATCAATTAAAATACACCTTCAAAACAAGACTCATCTCCTCATGATAATAAAGTCACAGCAAAGGAAACAAGACATGTTTAACATCAAGAAGTAACATCAGAGTCTGAGATGTTAAAATCGTCTTCTATTGAATAGTTCATGGTGTGGCAGGTCCCATGTAACGAACTACATAGACCATTCAAACTAAAATAGAAAAGAGCAGGGCTCTGAGTGCGTACCATTCGTGAATTCAGTGGCTGGATAATTGAAAACTTAAAATTTGTAACCGCAACACTAGCCAGTGCTAATTAATTCATGAATCGAAAGAGTATCATCCTAAAATAAAGCACTTTAACATGCATAAAGCTGCACACTTTTCAAGAACTTTACCTGGATTGCATCCTTTGAATAGTATCGACCATCACCAGAAACAACCAGTGTAGCACCTGGAACATGGAGAGATGCAGGAAGAAGATGATAAATCAAAAACATATATCAGAGACACGGATGTACTTCATTAAGAAAGTTTACAGTCTCCTTCAACTTCAGTTACAGTTGAAACAATACAAATTAGATACAGTTCCGTCTAACACCAATTAAGAGCAAAGCATACAATCTTGTTTTGGAGTTAGTCAAGCTAACTTTCTGCTGCCAATTAAGAGCAAAGCATACAATCTTGTTTTGGAGTTAGTCAAGCTAACTTTCTGCTGCAATTATTATTACACCTCAGAAACTTCAGGTGGCATGCATTGTTGGACAAAAGGAAGAACATAATACTTTCTTCCAGCAATATCAATCTCCTGAAGCTTTCAAACATTCAACACAAGCACCTCTTGTATCCCTAAAATGTGCAATCGCTAAGCAAAAACAGACCAAAATCATGTTTCACCTGCTCTGAGATGATACGAATACTTGTATCATGAATGCTTTAACAGATGGTTTATCTGAACACTGTTCTGAAGTAAGCACTGATTGATACTAATATTGAGGAATGCTTTATCTAGATTATACCACTGTAAGGGTAGATTGCCACTGGATCTCTAAATCACCATTCCCACCAGAAAACTATCAAAAATCTGCGTTCCTTAAGCGTGTACCTATTGCTGCTACATTTCAGCCTTGTGCGTGAACAAGATTCTATTGAATTTGGTGGTGACATGCACAGAAGCATCTCATTTTGCCTTCACTCAACAAAGACAAGACACAATAAATGCAGAAATCATAAAAAGTTTCTTCCTTGCAATCAAATTCACAAAAAGTTAACCTTGGAGCCTTTGACATTTAAACTTTGAACATAAACCCAGCAATCTACAAAAGGTACCAATTGAACAAACTAAAAGTAAAAACCCAAATCACCTCTGACTTTATCAGCTCCAAGGGCATAGAATGTTGACTGCACAAAGTTGTGCAAGTAATGAGGCTGAGTAAAAACCTTCACCTGCAACAATCCAATCATGATCACGTTACATCAGAACAAGCCAAACGGAATAAAAGACATTGTGAAAGGCTTTATTTGTTCATATCCAAAACAAATCCAGGCTACTGCAGTCCGTGAGATCTGCATTACATAACATATTACACCACTCAACTAAGAAAATCAACTTTCTCTATAGCATATTCTGCAATTCATCCATTGATTAATAAAACTCACGAATCAACCAAACCGACCACTTAGTAGCCGAAAAGCAAAAGAAAAAGACAGAAACTCAGGTAATCTTCCAAATTTCAAATCGATGCAATGCAAATGCGATGCAGTAACAGATCATAATCAACACAAATGCATATGATTCACGGATCCAAAAAGAGAAAAAATAGAAGTTCAAATATGAACAAAACATGATCAAATTAAAAGAAATATCGATACTACTAAGACGCTAAGATCATCATCATCGATAAAAATGATACAATTTTTCAATAAATTTCATAAGAATTAAACTATCACGGTTAATGATTGGATTCGTTTCCATTTCTTTGGCCGAAGAAAGAAGGAAGAAAAGAAAATTATTAAGCAAACCTTCTTGCGGAGGCCGGAGGTGCCAGGCTTCTGGCCGTCGAACGGCGTAGTTTCAACGCGAGCTACCTGGAAAACCACCATTGTTGTCGTCCTGGTTTGTTTGTTGTTGCTGAATTAGGTTCAAAACTGCAAAATGAATCAGAGGTTTCCAATCAGCATATCCCTACTGATTTATACGCATGAGAGTATATATATAAGGATTCCGTTGGAAGTGAGTGTGTGAGAGGGAGAAAGCACGTGGCACCTGAGCTAGAAGAGATGAGGGAGTGACGGGTGTGAGAGAGATTCCAGAGGGAAAAGGAAAAGGAGGGAGAGCAGTAATATGTACGCAAAGAAAAAGGAACGGAATGAGGTGCAGCTAAGAGGATGGGGAAGAAAACTAGGGAAGTGACTCGGATTATTCTGCGTGCGATTTTGTGGCCTTAGTATATGCCACAATTTAATCCTCTTCTTCAGTTTGTATTAGAATAGATCCCAATTTCTTTTGCAGTATTTTTAGGCCATGTTAGGCTCACATGTAGATGGTTTTTGTCTGGCCTGCCCACAATGTCAAGTTATCAAACTCTTGTGGATTTAGACTGTTAATGAATTTGAGCTAGAACAATTGACAAAGCTTTTGGATTGTAACTTTTTGTGCAAAAAATATATTGTAACAATGTTGGATCTACGCGAGGTGAAAAGATAATTATAAAATATGTCGAGGAAGTATTTTAAATTTTTTATGATGGCAGGTCCATAATAGGTGTTTTCAAAATTACCATAATAGCCCTAACGTATTAATATTTTTTTCATGTAATTAGACAGTCCACTCGTAATCTCTGGTTCATATGAATGTATCACATAATTAAACATTTAATGGAAACAAAATACAATTCACTTGTGGAATAACTAATTATGTACTAAACACAATTATAACATATTAAAAATTAAATTTAGGTTTGCTTGAAGGATCTAGAGATGAATAGAAGAAAATGTAAATTGGGTTTAAAAAGGATTGGGTTGGTATCGGTAATCCAATTTTTGAGGGATAGGATGTTTTATTGATGTTGTTATTGAAATTATTTGAGTTCAACAATACAATTTTCTTTAATTTCGACTGAGGTTTTAGAATTTAGTTATTGATGATAGTAATGGTCATGGTGATAATGGTACTAATTTGAAATGAAGTAATATGAAAGGTTTAAAATAATAGATATGAGAGTTCAAAATGAATTTGAGATTTTGTGCATGTTCCATAATTTTTAAACAATTTTATAAGAAAGTAAAATGAACTTCATAATTTCATGAGAGCATTTTGGGTTATTCATTCAAAAGTTTGACCATTAAATAGTTTTTGTTACGAAAACGGTAAATTTAGGAGAGATATATGTAATTTTTCAAACCTCAAAAAGAACTAAGGGAAATTGTTAAAAAAATCTCAAGTAAGGTTTTTGAATTTATCCCTTATTTTTGAAATGAAAATATAACTTATTTACTCATCTAGACAGTTGATACTACAAAAGTTCTGTCTAGGAAAATATATCTGGTTTACACTAAAAAGTTCTCGTAGCATGTTCTTGAATTACGTGCATTGATTGTCCAATTTGATCCACGGACTGCATAAAAACATGCCTGTAATGCACTAAAACAAATTATGAGCTATCCAATCAAAACATGCAACGCAGTGTTTAAAGCTTCAAGCGTTGCGTCATGGCAGTTTACGAGAAATTGACAATAGAACACGGACATGTCATCGAGATTCGAGAAGATCCAAAACGCAAACAGCCTAAAGTACCCAATCAGATACCAACCTGTACTAGAGCGAACTCAAAGACCAATCCAATAACACCTTGTCTATTATTTGGGCGCAGGTAAAAGGATCAAATCCTTTTATCTGCATTTTAATTTAGGATTTCCCCAAAAAAATTCGTCCCGTGCATCCAGCTGGATCGATGGTGATTCAATTCCCTGAATTCCTCCCTTGATCCCCTTCTTCCCCTAGTATAGAGTAAAAGTAGTTGTAGATTAAAATCTATCATATCCGACCAAAAAAAAAAAAACACATTGTCATAGCAGCGAAACGTTTTTGGAGTCCAAATGCAACCCTCCCCTAATATAGAGTAAGAGTAAGTCTAGATTAAAATCTATTGTGTTTGGCAAAAAAAAAAAATAATAATAATAACACTTTGTCACAACTGCAAAACGATTTGGAGTCCAAATGCAAAATGCTACCTTTTGTTTTGTTAACTTATTTGGAAGCATTTAACTCTTAAGGGTTTATTTAACCGGTGTCGGCGTGTATTCGTTAACACATTTAAATCACATTTAATCTATTACGTGAATATATATATTAATAATTATTATCATACTCTATATTTATCAACTTTTCCAATTTAGCATTCTTTTTTTTTCAAAATATTTATCTAAATCACACTTATCCAACTATATGAATACACATACTAATAATTGTGGGTTTGTCTAACGGGTGCTCATTCATTTATAAAAAGGAAAATAAATAAATATAAGGGAAGGTATATAATATTAAATAGGAAAAGTATATTAATGAAATGAAGGGTAATAATTATTAATATATTATATGAATATTAGATGTGTTAACATGTACCTAATAGGCATTCGTTAGAAACATTCAATAATTATTACCCATTTTGTATTAATCAACTTATCCAATTTCACTTTTTTTTTTTCCAAAATATTTATTTGCTTACCCTTTTACATGAATACACGCATTAGACAGACCTTGTTAAAAAAGATCTTACAATCAGTGAAAAAATACTCACTCTTGAAAAATCTTCATTAGAAAAATGGTGCAATCAATCTAGCTCCCTTTTTTGACCTGTTATTAGTGCAGATTTCGTTGTTTAATGAAATTGTGGTGTGTTTAATCTGGCTCCATCTAATAAACACGTAATTAGCTTGCCGAATTTATTATTGTAAACTGTCCTTCCCCATATGTCTTCATAGTAGTAGTAGAATGAAAACGCTTTGTTGATAAAACTGATGACTTGAAACCAGCAAACGAGTCCAAAAAATCCTAAGTGCAAACCATAGCGAACAAACAAAATGTTATGAAAACAACTTCAATCGGCGAGAAAACGGACAATGGACTCATGGACCATGTTTAATAGTAATGAGTTAGAGGTTAAATCAGATTACTACAACTAAGTGCATTTAAAGTTTAGCAGTAATAAATATATCCTAGGCCTCGTTTTCAAAGACCAATGATTAGGGGCTACTCCGGACTGTTGTTTCTGATTGGACTAAGGTTCTCTTTCATTCATGTGAAATGAAACAAAACCGAAAGCAACAAAATATTAGTCAGCTATGAGAATTTTGTTAGCAAAACAATATGCAACATACAAGATTATTTGCTGATATAGATATATATATATATATATATATATATATATGAAGAATTTTAAGGTTTTTAACTTTGTAAATTAGAACATTAAAAAAGCTAGCTTCCAAACTCTATTGTCTGGAAAGTGAATTATTTGCTCAAACTTATTTGTTTAAGTCATCAACGCATTTCTCAATTACCTTTTTTATTTTACAGATATTTACATCAAAAAAAGTGCTACAGTATTTGACCATATTAACATAATGACGTTGAAATCTAATCTCCACGTAAATATTAAAGCTGATTGGAGTAGGATTTGTAAGTAATTCATTTATTGGTAGTAGGAAGATTAAAACTGATAAAAACAAGTTCTTGGATCGGTCTATTCTATTTTTTCTAAATCTATCTCTTTTTTCCATCGATAGAAAAAGAAACACACACAATTAGATTAGAAACACTCAGGAGTTATCGTCAAATTGGGTCCAAAGACCGATCTAAGTTCTGAATCCATCTCAATATGGCTTGTTTTGACAAAATAGTCTGCTAAAAAGCCAGTTAGCAACTGATGAGTCATTCATCAATCCAACTTTGAATATTTGTCCGCAACCAACCATTAGGACATGAAGCCAACCAAAAATGAGGAAAGTGACAGCGATGTACTTTCGCCTCCTTGGTTTAGTTCCCATTCGTGTTTGCCAATGGATTCACGATACTTAGGATTGAAGTTTTGTTACAGTTGTACACTTGTTGTTTTTACTATTCACGATAATGTGTAGTTTTATTTGATTTGTGTTTGCGTATCTTAATTCAATGTTATGCAGGTGAATGTACATTGAATCTTGAAAAAGCAAAAAAAAAAACTACTCCCTCCGTCCCACTTTGATAGTCTTGTTTTCCTTTTTTGTCTGTCCCAAATTGTAGTCCACTTTTCTATTAAGAAATGTAGTAATCTTTCAAATTGTCTAAAATACCCTTATTAAATATCTTGTTATTAATACATTGTTATTAAATACTAACCCACTACATTGAATACATTGAGCTATTCCAATACTAACCCATTAGCTGTAACTGATATTAATTGGCACTCTTCGTGATTAGTATAAGGGTATTTTAGGGAATTATTACTCTAAATTTATGTTTCCAATCAAATTAATTACACTTTCTTAATCTGTGTGAAAAAAAAACAAGACTAACAAAACGGGACGGAGGGAGTATACTAATTGTGTTCAATTATGCCAAAAAATAAAGCCCATTAATCCCAAATTTGCTTCAGCAAAACCCGTGTTTGGCATCCATATGGCTTCTCAAACACAAGCCTACTTGCAGCAATGAGTAGTGTTTCTATACGAAAATAGTAATAATCAAAAAAACCACCAATGAAACTAATGACATGACTAAAATATGAATTGTGGCCTATATTATTGTAACTTTTGCAATTAATAGTTTTCATGATATTAGATAGGTTGAACTTTGAAGCATGTATTATTCTTTAACCAACCCAGAAAGGAAAAAATTCAAACTGCCATACATCACATAGTTATGATATATGTTTTTCAATCACCTTTTTGTCTCACATATATTACAGTATATTTTTCTTTAAAAACTTCAAAAACTTGCAAGCTTTAAAGCAAAATAATAAGTTGGGTTTAAAGCAAAATATATATTTTTGTTTGTATGGATATACTAAGTTGGGTTTTTACAGAGAAAAGCAAAATAATATACAACTATATGAGTTTGGCATGATCGTTTGATAAAGAGTTTTTATAGAAAAATATACTATAACGATTTGATGTATGTGATATAAAAAAAAAATTGAGAAATGTAATTTACAACAAACGTAAAAATTTTTCTGCGAAAACTAACAATCCAAACGACTTGTATTGATTGAGAAATATATTCACAACAAACATAACAATTTTTCGGTGAAAACTAACAATCCAAACAACTTGTCAAAAAAGGAATAAAATAAACCTTTACTGTTAAATATCCATCCAATCAATTACTGTCAATTGAAAATATGATCTCACTTCAGACAAACCTTCTGAGACGAAGACATAAAGCAAGAAAATACTCTACATTCTACCATAAAATAGCAGCAGCCAAAATTAAACACCTCCATTGTTTGTTTTTTGTACCCATCCAATTAAATTAGCGCCCAGGTTTGGTTCCCATCCTCAAAAGGAAAAAGAAATACTCCTAGCAGCGTACTAAAATTCAAACCCGAGGACTTGTTTGTCCCATAAAATTCAAACAATTTAACCAAAATTCAAATGCTTTGCTCTCCCGCTTCAACCAAAATTCAGACCGCCAACAAAACCCCCCCCCTCCCCCCTCTTTTCATTTTCCAGCCTGGTTTTTTTCTCCTTTTGAATAAACACAAGGCACCAACCCCATTTCAGATCTAACCACTCACGTAATGATGACAAATCCAATTAAAGAAACAAATAAAGAGCCAAGTTCACCCATGTCCTCAAAACCTTCCTCTTTTAAATTTCTACTAGTACAATTATCAATCAATGCAGAAGTAAAAAAAAAAAAATTCCCAGAATGTCACTTTTTTACAAGGAATAAAAAACACAAAAGAAAAGAAAAAGAAAAAGAAAAAGTAGGAAAAACAGAATTAATTTAAAATAAAAGAGGCTAAAGAAGCCTCCCTCAACTGCCGCTCCATTAATTAAATTTACATACATCGGCCCAATTACATCGTCACAAAGTCACAACAACACCCCCTAAAGGGCACCCCTCCTGTCTCGGCCCCATCCAACCAGAAAACACGGCCTAAATTAAATTAACCCAAACTACAAGGACTAAAAAAATTAAAAAAAGGAAAACTCAAAAAAAAAATTTAAAATTTAACCCGACAATTAGCACTACGACCCCTAAAAACTACTTCGCCTTTCAATCAAGCCCCTACGGTAGCGGTCGCAGCAGGTTTCACTTTCGGCGGCCTTCCTCTGCCCCTGGGAGCCCCACTCGGAGCTCCGGCGGAAGTCGAAACAGGCCCAGCTCCAGTCTTCGCCGCCTTGGGAGGCCGCCCGCGCTTCCTCCCGGACCCCGTCGAGCTCGGAGCGGTTTTCTTCTTCGGCGGAGCGGGAGGTGCGAGGGGATCCGTGACCTTGGGCGGGCGGCCGCGGGGGCGGGGAGGAGGTGGGACGTAGCCGGGTGGGAGAGCTGGCTTGGGCTTGGGTGGACGGCCTCGGCCACGGCGGGGAGGGGCATTCGGGTCCGGCTTGAGGTAGTTGTTTTTGAGCATGGCGAGCTGGCCGGTGGCCTTCATTCTATTGAGATGGTGGGTCAGCAACGTGGAGTGAGCAGGGGGGAGGTTTCCATAGGTGGATTCGATGTGCTTTGAGATTGTGGATTTGTTGGAGCCGTTCTTGTCGTTCAATGCTTCGATTGCTGATAAGATCATCTGCCAAAGGAAAAATCCAGATTTAACGAAATTATCAGTCAGATTCTTTTGAGAAAAGTATGTTTTTTAAGCTAAGAATTAGGTGAAAAAAGGTCATTTTGGCCCCCAAAAAATGGATAAGAACAAGAAAATGCAGTAAATCTCGGGAGTAAATGCTGGTTTCTTAGCAGAAAATGGGAGGAAAAAAACAAAAAAGAAAAGGAAAATGGGGGAAAATGTTGAAATGGGTTCCCTTTACTTCCCACCAAAAAAAAAAAAAAAGAAAAAACTGAAAATTTTTGGGAAAAAATCCCAGTTGAATTTCAAAATTTTGAAACTTAACATAAATTTTTTTAAACAAAAAAACCCCATTTAAAACCCCAAAAAAAGGAAAATAAAGTAAATAAAGTTATTTCACTAGGGAAAAAAAAAAAGAAAAAAAGGGTTTGATAAATTCACCTCAGGGTAAGGAGGGAGAGCTGGAGCTGGGGCTGGGGCTGGAGCTGGAGGAGGAGGAACTGGGGCTGAGCAAATATTTTCATTATTACTTTTGGGCTCTTCAGTAGCCATGCTGCTACAGGAGAAATTCCAGAAAATTCAAAGAAAAACGCCACACAAAAAAATTTTTAAAAAATCAAAATTAATTTTTTTTTTCCTTCTAGGAGGGAGGACTGAGGAGAGGAAAATTGGATTTGGATTTGGTTGAAAGAAATACGAAAGGATGAGATTTATTTAAAGGGAACTGTGAAACGAGAGAGACAGAGAGAGGAAAGAGTTATGTAGGGAGAGATCGGAAATGGGATCGTTGAGGAGAAAGTAAAGAAGGGGCTTCAGACTTTCAGTAGTGTTTTTCTGAGCTGATCCAACGGCTGGGGAGTGGCTATCGGGGTTTTAATCCAACGGTTTTCGTTCCTTTCAATTTTCTTTACCCGGATCGATGACGTGGCTGTCCATTTCTTTATCTATTTCGAAATCTTCTTTTTTACTCTGTTGAAATTACCAAAATGCTCCTCGATTTTAATGAATTCAACGTAAGGTTTTTAAAATATTGCGATGAAATCAAGTGCACGAAAAATTGATCCCACGTTGCAACGTGTCGAAATTTTATTGGATGGATTGAAGATAATCCAATGGCCTAGTAGGAAACCTGGGAGTAGGTGAAGAAGGGTGCAGAGGAGTATTATCTAAGGGATCTTCGGTCTAACATGCGAGTGCGTGAAACTGGGGTCCGCATTCGAATGATGGAAGCAGAGGGGACCCACGTAAAAGGGGTCGGGTTTGGGTCAATTGGATTGGGATTTTGGTGGGGGAGTTTGTGATATGGTGTACTTGAGGAGCACGTCGCTATAGTAAGGAGTAATTTAGGTGGGCCCAGATTTTCAATTGGTTGGCTGACCTGAGTTTTGACTTTTTGAGAATTTTCAATTGAGATGTGATGATTATCACAGCTGTGGATGTGGGGATAAAGATTCAAGACGCAAAGGACCGTACCATGTGCTTTACTTCTAGGAAGATGCCTTGGATTTAGCAGATTGATACCTTGATGGTCCCTTGATGATGTACTCTCTTTAGTGTCTACGAGGGCATGTTTGAGTAACTCTAATCCTGATTACAAGAAAACTCTTTAACTGCTAATGGAGCATTGGTTGTAACAACTAACAAGTTGGAAAAATCCTACGCTAAACTACATTTCGATTTAAAAGACAGACACGAATTAGATGATGATTTACCTTCTTAATTAAAGGAATTCCCTTTGCGTCTGACACTTAAAAATACGATAATTTTCAGTCACATTTTATGCTTGAAGTCCTACATAATTACATACATTAGGTGTTAGTGAATATTAGCACACTGGTACGTTTCAAGGGTAGAGAATTTATGACTCTAGCACAATAATTCTCTTAATTTTCAAGTATATAGATCTAGGTGTTAGAGATTTTTGGTTCAAATTTCGGTGCCGAGTCTTCCGCCTTTCCATTTTTTAAGTTTCACTTCTCTCTAGAGAAATTTTTTTTTTTTTAAAAAGGGTACACGTTTTATAGAGGATTCTTTTATTTTGAATTCTAAAGGCGAAGGTGTATTTTGCCTTTAAAAGTTTAAAGTTTTTACGTAATAGTAGTGTATGCACAACAAAGGGTGAGGTTAATCTCAAACTTTGATAGTGAACTCCACCCTCTTTTCTTGTTTACTTATATAGGAAAAAACCTTTAATAAAATGAAAGAATGTAGTGATAGGTGAAACGTGGGTAAAAAATATTAATCACGAAATATGACTAGTACAGAATTAAGCATTATTGTCAAACAATTGTCAATTTATAAAACATTTTAGTTTATAATGAATTATGTCAATTTACTTAGTATATGTTATGAGACATATCTTGAATACTTTATGCATTGAAAACTTAATATGAGATTTGATTGCCACATAGTATATATATATAGTGGTAATGATTTTGGTCACCACTTAACTAAATATCAAATAAATTGATTAAGGAGCTATCAATTTATGATCAAGTTACTTAAATTGATTAAGGAGAATACATACAGGTTTAGCATTGAACAGTATACAAAAGTTTGTACAGAGCTGTCCCTTGTTGCCTCTTTTGGAGAACCGCACAAGTTTCACAAGGCAGAGAGCCAGAGTAGGAACCATGTTGAATGTCTATATTCTGAAGCCAAAATTTTTTTAAAAAAAAAAGGATAAATGATTTGCCAAAAAATTTTTGGAATAATGATTCAGGTTCAAGGACGAAAGAACAAAGAGTAAATTGATGTTAAGTACTGTTCATAAACAACAACTTAATAACCAAGGAAAATCTGCTGAAGAAGAGGGCCCAGGCATGCTTGTTATAAAAGCTCCCCAAATCTTTCTAATCTTCCTGCTACAACACAATGTGCAAAAAACTCGAGCTCAAGTACAATGGCATGCAGCCAAGTTTTTGACCATATCTCTAGCAATATGATTTGACTCTGTTCTATTATCATTTTACCTTACACAACTCTATTTCCATCTAATCATGAGCTTCTATCGACTAATGAATTGAAAAAATAATCACACAGACCTATTATGCACAAAAGAATTAGCAAAATCTTCTCTGAATCAAGTGGAATGGTGCATGGGACGTTTTCCTTTTCGATCTGATCTTGGATTCGTTAATGCTGATGTGGTTGTTGTCGCGGTTACGCTGTTTGTTTTGGTTGTGGAGGTAAACGAATGAGAGTTGGAGGCACCAGAAGTTCCTGTAGTGGATGATACAGCAAGAGGCTTGTGAGACTTCCTGTATCTGGAACCAGGGTATCCAGGTCTTGTTGGCTCTTCCAGAGTGCCTGGCTTTCTTGACAGCATCACCACAACACGACGCATTTTTGGCCGTAAACGCGGATCAGATTGAACGCAGAGCAACCCAATCTGTATGCAAACTGATATCTGATCAGGATTCACTGATGTTACCAATGATGGATCCACAATTTCCAAGTGCTTGCCTTTCTTGTAAAGCTTGTAGGCCTATCCAGAGTAAAAGTTTATTCAACAGACATCTTCCCAAACTTATTTTGCTCGATAAAGGAATAATGATAACTAAGTGATCGCGAGTCTCTTTACGTTATAGAAGCACCATGTGGTAAACCATCAACAAATAACATTTAACTTGCAAGTAGAAATGTTGCTTTTTGAATTTAGCAGATCAGATAGCATAGATGATGAATGAGTTTGAATAGCTGAAACATCTCCCAGAGTTATCCGACCTAACTGGATTCATCTGTCTCCTTCCTCAGAAAAATGTCCCTTTTAGAATAATCCAATCTTAAAAGCACAAGTGAAAAAAGCCATAACAATAATTGTGAGAGCAGCTTTATTTATTTATTCTAGGTCTGGTATTAGATATCTGCTACATTTACCTTTAAAATTTTAAAAGAAGCTCAAGTACGGCACATGAAAGTTCATTAATAAGATCAAGAATTACGTTTATTAACAGCTTCAACTTTGTGAAGACTTTGAAAAAGGTTCACGATTTATCCCTTCTTTTAACCAACCATTTTCCACTTTTACTATGTGAAACAGATCCTAATCTGCAAATTCCTCCGGATGGTAGATTGAGGACTCAGCGCAATCACTATGTCAAAAAGCATAACAGTATCAATCATTCTCTCAAGCTACAGTTTCTCTCTCTCTCAAAATATGAATATATATTAGTAAACTGCTTAATGAACCACACATGCAAAGTTTAAGTAGACATTGGCCAGGAAAATTAGAGAGTCATGTGTAATATATATTAAATAGAAGGGAAGAGAGTTATAAAATCTAGATAACAGAAAATAATTGCTTTCCTAATATAATCTTGGGATAGGTGGTGCAAAACTCTTACCCATTCGAGAAGGCTCGTGGACTCAGTATCTCTGTTGAAGGTAGAATTCTTCTGACCACTTATCAGCTCCAGAACTACGACCCCAAAACTATATACATCTGCCTTTATAGATAGATTTCCGTGCATGACATACTCTGGTGCCATGTAACCACTGTGTCCAAGTTGAACAAGAAGGTTATAAACTTCGCAATCTAGTAGCAAGCTAGAGGAGACTGTGAGGGGAATTTGATCACCAATTCAAATGGCTGAACAACGACTCACAGTAGACTAAAATATACCGAATGGAGTGATTACATACTTGGTTCCAGCTGCACGGGTGTTAACATGCGTGCCATCTTCGTTGAACAGACGGGCCAAACCAAAATCAGCAATTTTGGGCAAATATTTATCATCCAGTAGGATATTGCTAGCTTTTATGTCAAGATGGATGATGCAACTATGTGCATCTTCATGAAGGTATAGAAGACCCTTGGCCACACCCACTATGATGTCATGCCTCCTGTTCCAATCCAGTGCATCTCGTCCACTAGACTCTACTTCAAAAGCATTACGGTCAATGTCAATAAACCAACAATAACATCTTAAATAGTATTTAAAGCTTCCAAATGTAAATCATAAGAATGGAACATCTGAATGAAATGAGTATCTTTACTATGTGGACCAGCAAAACACAACAATTTGTCATTGTCAATATTGTTTAGGCATCAAGCTTATGCAGATATTGCTGGTCTTTGGAAGCAAGCACACAACTTCTTGTTGTAGGATGGGGCTTGATACATGATTTCAAGTAAAATCTAGGCAATGTGGAGAAAAATACTGCAGCAGTTATCAGTTAATTCGAAATGGACTATTGATGTCGTCAGAGAACATCAATAGTTATGCCAGATAGCCTGGAGATTCAATTATACCCAAGGAGGGTAATGCATCATCAATGAAACAGTTCAATCAAATAAAACTTAAATCTTCAGACACATTCAAAATGCAATAGCTTTGAAATTACTCTGCCTAAAGCAACAGTCAGCTTATCCTACAACGTTCCTTATTCCTCACTGTTTTGGTTCTAAAATCTTCCCACTCATGTCTTGAATTTCGTAGCATTATACTTGTAGTATTATCCAAAACTGGTTGTCTTAAATTGTCCTTCAGTAAATCTGGAAGCCGTCAATCAGTCGCTCAAAGAGAACTAAATGAACTCCACTTAGCACAAAATTCTCTTTTCAAAAAAAAAAAAATCTGTTTTTTGTTCCAACAAATTTTTGAGGCGAAAAAGAATGTGAGATGAACTCCACTTAGCACAAAATTCTCTTTTCTTAAAAAAATCTGTTTTTTGTTCCAACAAATTTTTGAGGCGAAAAAGAATGTGAGAAGTAGTCCATTATTGAATACACATAGATACAACTATGGAGTTGAAAAATGGAAAACAACAGTCATTTTGCAATATTTAGCAGGCCAAGTAACTCAAGTGGAGCTTATTAATACCTGGCCAATCCTAATTTGATTAACAGATGGCTAAAATGTTGAGCCAAAGCTTGCTGGAGCATTGAATCTCTTAGTTTAAATGGTCAGGGATATCAAGCTCCAGTCAACTGAGTGTGTGCCAAATCGTATGAATCTGACTATATGCCCAAAAATTAGTCAAGCATACCAGCGACAAAGTTAGCATTTGGCCATTAAATAGAACAATCTTCCCAGCAGACATAAACTGATGCTTAAACGATTGCTTTATAACACTGCCAAGTCCACAAATTCCCACTCATATGCGGAGGAACAAAATCACACAAACAATATACAACTGCAATAAACTCAAAGACTCAAATCACTAAACCTTCAAGTTCGATATGAATAATATGAAACACAGTAATTGCAGAAGTGGACGCCTATTCTTATAGTTCTATACTGTAAGAATTCCACCGTGTCTTTCATCACTACAGCATGCATTTCATCTAAAATCCAATGATTGATTTCACTAATGGAGTAATCAACACATAAATTCAACCAAAACTCGAGAGGCTGGCTAATAGAACTTACTAAAGAGAAGCTTGTCAAGGCTTTCATTCGCTACAAACTCATAAACAAGCAGTTTTTCAGGACCATGAGCACAATATCCTAACAAATTCACCACGTTTCTGTGCTGGACTCGAGCCAACAACTTGGCCTCATTCATGAACTCTTTCTTCCCTTGCCTAGAACTCTGTGACAGCTTCTTCACAGCTATTTCCCTCCCATCATCCAATTTCCCCTATTTAAATAAAGAGCCAAAAGCAAATCCATCAACCAAATAAAATAAAAAAGAGGGAAGATATAACCCTCCAACCAAATTCATTTCTTTTTTGAAATTTCCAAAAAAGAATTAAAAAAAAAATCAAAACTTGATCACTTTTCCTTGAGTTCTCCCCTTTTGATGAAAACCCAAATCACAAAAGACAAATTTGGATTGAAATTCTAAAAAAAGATTAAATTTTGCTGATCATTACCAACCTTGTAAACAGGGCCAAAGCCACCTTCACCAAGCTTATTACTACGATGGAAATTCTTGGTAGCAGCAACAAGAACTTGAAACTGGAATTGCTTTTGTTCTTGTGCTGCAATCTTCTCCAAATCCTCTTCTTTTTGCCCTGTTTGATTAATCAAAATTCAAGTCAAGCAATTCAAGAAAACATCCCACAAAACAGAGTAAAGAGACAGAGCAACTATAAACCTTAATTGAATAGAAAAGAGATTCTGATAAGTGAACCAACAAAAATTTTACCTCTACTGTTCTTTGGAACAAAGGCTTTGATGAGGCCCTGGAGAAAGGCCTTTGACTTAATCATGGCTGCTTTGCATTGCCATGAAGAATAGAAGAGTCAAGAAGCAGCAAAAAGGTGCGGTTTGAATCTTGCGATGGGTTCAGAATTCTTATAATTTTCTAATTAGATGAGCAATAGTAAGATTGAAAATGTCACGTTGATCTCAGGTTAAGGTTAATGTGTATATATAAAAAAGGCCCAAGGAAAATGGAAACGCGGGCAGTTAGATATCTTCAATAAATTGAACGCGTTGACTTCGACAGTCTGCGGTAGCCCAAAAGTCAAACAGTCGCTAATAATACGAGTGATATAAAGAAACAAAAAGAAAAAGAAGAAATAAAGAATTTTATTTATGAGAATTTGGGTAGAAGATTATTTGAAATTTGTTTTGGAATAATACTGAAAATATTTCAAATACTACGTTTTATTTTTTGTTTTAAAAATTTTAAAGAGCAAAAAGAAGAAAAAATTTGAATGTGTAAAATTCATTTCTTTAAATTTGAAAATTTTGCTATGATCTTTACCTAATTATACTGCTCTTATCCAAACTTCATCTAAAAATACTCTGCTTTGCTCCCAAAATTTCACCTATGTGATATTGGACAAAATATATTTTTAACTGTGCTTGGATAGAAGGTTATTTAGAAAAACTTTTAAAATAATGTGTATACAAAAAGTGTATACGAATTCTCTTGTAATTTTTATTTCTCATTCTTGTATATGTTCTTCACATGGACGCATAAAATTCCTTAAACATATCTTTAGATTTAAGCATACTTTTTCTCAACTTTCATATTATTCAACAGAATGTAAAAATTACACAAAAAAAAAAAAAACAATCTTTGACTTGAATAAACTTCTCCAAGAAATTACATGCATTCAGGACTTTTCTTTTTTGAATTGAACATGACATATTAAGTGACGCGTGGTAGTTGTAGTATGAAGAATGTGGGGAAGCCATAATGGCCACAGAAAGGTCCATCATCAGGTATGCAGAAAACCAGATAATGACATGACGCCCCGCCCATAGACGAAGGTTGAGTGTGAAATAGCCAATCCCATGAACACGTTGGCCCAATAATCCTTTAAATCAAAACCACGGGTCAAAATAATTATATCAAAACTATCGATAATCCGATAGGTTGGACATTATGTATCCTTTTCTTTTCCTTCTTTGTTTCGATGCGGGATATTTTACTCCTTTTCTCTAGATCTTTGCCCTTTCTTAGAGTCCGTTATAATCCAAACTATTTATTGAGTCGTATACAAATTCTAGAAGTGACAACCTTTACAATTATAATTGTAACTACATACTTAGTCGTGCGCAAATTATAAAGGTGATTCACTCGAGTTCTAGAGATGATTCCGGTCTAATGTGACACTGTCTCTAGTAGATTCTAGAGGTAGTTTCAATGATTGAATGTGACACTTAATCATGTATAATACTTAGTTCTTACACTCATTTGCGTAGTCGAAATCATAATAACACTTGATCCTAGATTTATCCAGCACAGAGATCACGCATGGTTAGCTTTGATACCATTTGTAATGCTCCGCGCCCAACGGACTGGTTCAATAACCTTTTAAATTAGAATTACTCAAAATGATTAATCCAAAATTAAACCTGACGAAATCTTACATACCCTAACCTTTTCCTTCTTTGTCCCGACGGGGGACATTTCATCTCAAACTATCCTGTGGGTACAAGACATGTCAGCCCATCGAATTCTTTCAAGCTTTTTCTTTCTTTTGGTTTGAAGTTATTCTGTAGCAGGTTAAAACTTTAAAGAACTATTCAAAAAAAGAAGAAACGAGGATTTGTAGATTAAAAATCCCACCAAGGATTTCGGAAAAGTCTGTAAATGATATTTCTGTCCAAATGCTTAGCCCGAAAAGAAGAAAACTAGATAGCTTCCCGCACAAGAAAATTATGAATGCGAACCTGTAATGCCAAAGAGAGTTATTGGCAGGCTATGTTATTTGGAAAGGGAGAAATGATGATTTGAAAACTGCATTTTCGGTGCTGAAAAATGATAGAAACATATAATTAACTCCTTGGTACAATAACTCTGGGAATTTTCTATGTTGAAAACAAGGTAAAGACATGAATAAAGAGGCTCAATAGCAGTCTTTTAATTCTGTGTACCAGTCAAGAAGAATATAATCCTAAGATTACTTTACCAAGGTGGATTTTCCACGCTACGAGAAATGTTTGTATAATAAAAACGCGAACAAACAGCAGAATAAGCTATTCTAACACATATAAAAATATGTGGAAAGAGGAGAATAAATATACAACAAATACTCAACTTAGATGCTTTCTCTCAAATCCATTTTTCAACACTCAGTTCAATTATTTAAAACTCAACTCAACTCGATTTTTCAAGACTATACTTTTCTCAACTCTCTCTTCGAGAAATAATCTACTGGCACTACTGTGTATATATAGATCTCCATGTTACCTAATATAAACCTAAAAGATGTTGGAAACCGAGAGTGATTTAGACTTGGACATTTCCTAATCTCCTATGGAAACCTAACCTAATCACATAGACTAGTTAAACGCAATTGACCGAGGACTTGACTTCATGGAATTTAAGGAAACTATAGTAAGCCTAGACACCAAAACAAGAAACTAACACAATTAGGTAATAAAATAGTTTAGTTTAATTTTCTTCATTGCCTTCCTTAAATCAACTTCATCATTGTGATCATCTCCAATGCTATCTCGAATTTGGATCTTCATGAACGATCCAATCGCTGCATGAATAATGTGAAACACCAACTTACCATTGACATTCAATTTTGGCTTCATACGTGGTAGGAGGCAAAGCTTGTATTTAAATATGAAGGACCAATTTGCTTCGTTTTAAATGTGAGGGGCAAAAAGAATATTTTTATGAAATGTGAGGGATGAAACATGTCATTTTTCCAAATTTAATTAATTGAAAACTAAGGGTTTAGTGCTTGAGAGTTTCAGCACTATTTCGTTCTTTTGGAGAAGCAAATGGATTTTAATTAAGATTTTTTAATTGCTTTAATTTATTTGTTGGAAATATGTTTTTGCGAGTGATCTATTAATTCTACCCCCAAAATTTGTAATCGGGTTGTTAGATGGTTTGATTCACAACTGATAGTTTATTTCTAGAATGTAAAAACTTGGGTTTTTAAATGTGAAGAACCAATTTACTTCGTTTTAAATGTAAGGGATGAAAAGAATATTTTTACGAAATGTGAGGGATGAAATAGATCATTTTCTCATTAAATTTTGTAATTGACTTTTTAAACATCTATTGTTGGATGAAAGACATGTTTTTGTATTGAAAGAAGCTTCTATCAAATTCCTATTGGGGTTTTTCTTGGTCATCATAATAGTAGGGATGTAGATTTAGGGTGAGGGGATGTGAATTTAGCCCATGATCTTTGACTTGAATAAACTTCTCCAATAGTTACATGCATTCAGTACCTCTCTTTTTTGAATTCAACGTCTTCATACTCTTTTAGTAGTATTATCAAAATTCATGGCACTCCAATTATTGCCAATGTTGGTCCATTTCCTTTTCCGAAAAAAAAAATGGATTATCATTAACAAAAAATGACTTACAAATAAAAACCTCCCCATGCACTGGCAGAAATCAGAGGTTAGGATTTGGGAGGGCAAGACTAATGAAGATGTAACTTAAGTAGACACTCCTAAATTTTTGTAAAGAACTTAGGAGGCAGAGTTCAACGTTTATAAAGGAAATAAGTAAAAACTGTGTTAGTTCTTAAAGAAACATGAAAGGATTTTTAAAATCATATATGTCAACATTTTAAAATTTTTTAGAAAATGTAAAAGAATTTTAAATCTTGGGTGCCCTTACCAGCGTCGCATGCACTAATGGTCATTGTAGGCACAGGACAGCACTTCAGAAATTGGAGAAAGAGAAAATTGGGAAATATAATTGAGATAATGAATGGGATAAGGACATTGAAGCTGACCAAATAATGTCGAGTGCATGAATGACGAACAAGGAATGTGTTCAGAGCTTGACTGAATGACCAAATGTCACTTTTGGTTTCCTCAGACAATAATAGATAGAAATTATCATCTTTTGCGCAGAAAATAAGGGGAAAAAAAATTGTGTGTCGTGGTTTTCTATGTTTACGCTCTAATGTCGCTGTACAAGTGACTAACCTGTCCATTTGGGTAAATGAGTCATTATCGGAACTTTGATGCACGGCAACGATTTTCTTCTCAAACGACAAATAGACTTTCCACTAATTGAAAGACTATAAATGTTCACATGGAAAAGGATAAATCTATTATTTTCTTGTTTTTTTTTAAATACTGTAACATTAACGCTAGTCATTTGCAGTTGTCGAGTAAGTTTTGATCCAGTAATTAAAGTTGAGATCCTAAAAATTAAAATCCTGAATTCTAATCCCCCGATCCTCTCCCTCAACTTCTTAAATCTCATCCCTTTCCTATTGAAATTTAAAAAAAAAAAAAAAAGTCATTAGGCAATTATGCTGTGCTACACATGATGCATGAGTATGAAAATGAAATGAGTGCTATAGACGCTAGCTTTGGTATCTGGCACCAAGACTTTTCGAAGGAAATGGCACCAAGACTTAGAATTAAACTTGTACTCTTACAACATTTTTGGTGTTTGCTTTTGACCCCAATGGCCCGGCGCTAGAGCAGTTATTAGGTGTAGAAATATGCTGGCGGTAGCCCTCCTCCAGTCGCCAGTCTATTTTGTCCTCCGGCTGCGCTTGTATTAAACCAATCAAACATATCCAGGTAAAGTGGCTAGAAAAGCACAAGTGCTGTTGTTTACAGCTTTGACGCCTGGTGCGATCCTTGAGGGTAGATGCAATGGTCCCATTATACATTGTGAGTACAAAAATGACTAAGCATTTACTAGAGAAAGAGTGTGATTCTTAGAAGTTGCTATTTATTCTGAATTTAGTGTTTACATGGTTAATTTTGAGACTCAGAAAAATTGCTCCAACAGTTAAGATTCACTACTATATATAAGTTTCAATTAGTTGTTCTTTAGCTTTTCTTCTTTTCTTTTTTTTTTAAAGTTGTTCCTAAGCTTCTCGTGCACTATTATATACAGGTGATCCTGGCACATTTGATGTGTGTGCACTTGCTAAGCTTTTGATTCTATTATTGAAGAAAATGAATGAGAATTAGTTTTACGTAAAATAAATTTTTTGGGGTCGGTTATGCATAAATAGTTAAAAGCCTTAGTAGTAGGAAGTTTTTTTAATGTAGTACTCTCTTTTTTTTTTTTCGACACAGGGGTGTTCGAAACCATTGGACCCGACTAATCCCCTGCGGCTGTGAAAACCCCGCCCCAAGATTCACAACGCGTTAGCTCCCCGGGGGTCGATCTAGTGACCTGCCCCTTATGAGGGGACTACGGAAACCAGTCGATCTGCCCGGGGGAGAGCTTAGTGTAGTACTCTCTTTGGGTAGTTTTTTAAGTAGCATTGCGCCTAGTGAAGTAAGGGTAAACATTGGTAAAACATTAAAAGTGACGCTCATTTTTAACACCCAAAAAAAAAAAAAAGGGTTGTGGAGCTTTCTGTGTGGTAAATATATTAGGCTACATTTTCTTATCTTTTACACCTTGCTGGCTTTTGATTTTGATTACAACTCCAACACCATCACAAGGGAAGTTTTGGCATTTTCAACCTGAAAATTTAATGATTGTGGAAATGCATATGGTTAGGTGAAGTATGATGTTACCATTGTAGTTTCAGATTGACTTCACGCTTTCGGTCATAACATATTAGACAGCCAAACTAATATAAGCGTGTAAAATATCATCGTCAAGACTGATTCAATTCATGTCTCAATTAAATAAGGTTCGAAACCTCCATACTTACATTAAAAAAAAAAAAAAAAAATATATATATATATATATATATATATATATATATATATAAATATAAGCAAAACTTGTTTCTTCCTTGTTTGTATAAATTTGGAGAGAGTAACTTGATGGAGATGCTTGTTTGATTTCATCATTCTGGTGATTCATTTCGCAAAACTTTGATATCTATATAGTTAGATGAAGCATATGGTTAAAAATCGGAATAATTGGCGTTACACTTTTTCTGCGATGGAATGCCAATGTAAAGAAATCATTCCTTCTTTGTACGGGTTTGGAGAAAGTAATTTGGCGTAGATATATTTTTTCGGGCAAATTTCACTTTACCCCTATGTGATTTAGCATTTTTCACATAACCTCCCTATGGTTTCAAAAGCTATACACAACCCCCTTATGGTTTGGATTAAAGTGTCAAAGTGACGGGAATGATCATTCATAACGGCGTCACCTAAAATTTCAAAAATACCCTTATGTAAAGTTGAAATTTATTTATTAACCAAGGGGGGTTATGTGTATATTTTGAAAATCAAAAGGGGGTTATATGGTAAAGTATTAAACCATAAAGGGGTTATATGGTAAAATATAAAAATCATACGGGGTTAATGTGTCATATATTTATAAGGGTAATTTCGACATTTTTAGAAGTTCCGTTACGAGTGACTACTTCCGTTACTTTGACACTTTAATCCAAATCATGAGGGGGTTATGTATAGCTTTTGATATCATAGGGAGTTATGTAAAAAAAAGGTAAACTACAGGGGGTAGAATGTAATTTACCCTATTTTTTTCTTTTGGGTTAAGTTTGAAAGTTGATAAATTCATCAAAAAATTCATCTTATCACATTCACAGACAATATATAGCCATTGGAACCAAATCCAATGAACGAAACCCAATGCCATGGCCCATGGAACATGCGTATATTGACCAAGCACCATTTAGCAATTTCACTGACATTTAACTAGAAAAGAAACGTGAGGAGACGAGTCCCGGAAGCATTGAACTCGTAGATTGACCAAAGAGGCTGCGTCTTCCATTTTGGACTTCAAAAAGGCAAAACCCATTAAGATATACATATATTGGCAACTAAATGATTCAGATTCGAATAGTTGGAATAAAAAAAAAATTACCTTTGAAGATTTTTTTTTTTTTGTAAGTTATATTTGAGATTGTGCGTATTTTTGGAGTTGTTATTGTAGACTCCACAGTCAAAAACAGTTTTTTTTTTTAATAAAAAGAATATTCATATGGAGTTGTTATTTAAATTTTCTAGATCAAAACAATTTAGCGACTAGAACTTAGGCAATATAATGATTCACTGACCAAACAGGAGGTGGATAACTCTTTGTAGAAAATACTTTTTGGTGGAATTTAGTTCAAGAATCGAAACAACTAATTATAAGTGAAGCCCAGCTTCCAATTGGACAAAATTGGAATTTATTTTGGCATTATAAGCACTTGGATTGAATTTCCAATACAAATTTCACAACAGAACAGAGCAAAGCTGCCTAGTAATTTAACACCAAGTTTTAAGTAAGTTAAACAATGTCAAATTTTGTTTACCGAGTAATCCTAGAATTATCCTACATTAAAGGTTACAAAAATGTGTGTTTGGATTTTGAAAAATTGCTATGTTTTCCGTAAACACATTTTCCAATCACCTTTTTACCTCACATATATCAAATCACTACACTAATTTTTCTACAAAAAAGCCCAGAATAATGCAATCTAAACAAAGCAGTGCTCATGATGCAATATCAATTGGATTGATTATCTTTTGTGCTGAATTTTACACTGATGGAATTGCAGAAGTACGTATGAATTTTTATGATGTCATTACCCATTTTTTTGGTCAAGAAATATGAACGAATCTTTACCCCATTCACGTAAGAGTAGAAGATGTACTTTAGTTATTGTTGTATATAACATTAATCCATACTTAGTCATGCTCAAATGAAGAAAATTTCTACGGTCAATACTTACAACATATTCATATATACGTATGCTTTGACAAACTTGTATGTAGGATTTTTTTTTATTAATGTCAAGAATAGATAAAAATTGATGTCTTATGCTAGAGAAAATTTCAACGAAGAAAAAAAATATTAATTAGGGTTTCCTTTTTTTTTTTCTTTTTGCTTTAAACTTCTAGAAAAAGTCGTTCACAAAATAATATGTGACCATTTCTCACTCCGCTTTTCACATTTGACTTTAGTCTGTTAACTTAAAGCTCTTAAACTCAAATTCATAAAATAACCAAAGTCAACCATTATGGTTTAGAGTCTGTTTGTTTCAATGTAAAATTTTTTACCGAGGAGAACATTTTCAATGAAAATAATTTTCGTGAAAAAAATTTCATTTCCCTTTATTTTCAGGTGTTTGGTGCAGTTTTATGAAAATGTACCACAAAACTAAAACCTACAAGAAGAAGGACTCCTCCAATTACCACCATCCCATGTACATTGGATTTACTATCTCAACCCAGAGATTCATCCAATCTCCAAATCTATCAAACTCTAGAATTGGGAATTCATACTTTCTCAAACCAATTACACAGCATACCAATGAAGATTCAAATTCCTAATATGTCAACGAAAATTGCTTCGGTAATTAAAACCCTATAATTGATCAAACATCATATGGAAAAGTAGCACTTGAATTCTAGTACAAACTTTTCTGCACAATAGTCTTCCAAATTTCTCCTTCACTTTTCCAAATTTCTCTCACCCAAAAACTTATCAAGACCCACTCTTGGTATGCATTGTTTATGCTGGCATGGGAGGAAAGGAGTCAGGGGCGGAGCCAGAAAAAAATCTTAATGGGGGCAAAAATAACATTAAAATTTTTTATCTATTCTTTTTCTAATTTTTTAAGCAAAAAAAAAGTCTCATGCATAAAATCACCGTTTCACAAGTTAAAATATTTATCAAATAACCCATTTATTAGTTATTACATTAACTAAATAATTTTCAAATTTCTTTAAAACGGTAATAGTCTCATGCTCTAGAAATATATTTGCAAACAAATTTAAAATAATAATAATAATAAGTAATTGTTTAGAACCTGATTTTGATGGTCTCCTAAAGTTGGTGAAAAGAGCTGCAAAATGTGATAGATCCAAGTCCTAGAAGATCAATTGATTCTGGTGCAATATCTAAATAGGATGAAGTGGTCAAAAGAAAGAGTAACAAGCTTTGGTTGTGGGAAAAAAAAAGGACTCTCCTATGTATGTTAGGAAGTGGGGACAACCGAGAGTAGGATGAGGAAAGGGAAAGTACATGATAATTGGATGAAGTGATAAAAAGAAAAAGTAGTTGGCTTGAGTGTGGAAGAAGAGGAGCCGGTTGTGAAGGGAAATGGGGGACCACAGGAGTAAAGGGAACTTGGGGAGTGGGTACCAAAAGAAATGACTGATATAATTGGTACTTGGCCCTGTTGGTGGGAAAATGGGAACTAGAGGAGGAAAGTAAATGATATAAATTTTAGGGTTAATTACATTTACCTCCCCTGAGGTTTGACCAAATAACGAATCGATCCCTGAGATTTGACCAAATAACAAAAAGGTCCCTCAACCGTTAGTCTTTGCCGTTGACTGTTAGGGTTAATTACATTTACCCCCCTGAAATTTGACCAAATAATGAATCGATCCCTAAAATTTGTCCAAATAACAGATTCCTCCCCCACACTAACTTCTGTAACTTATATGTAACGGAAATAGCCAAAAGTCTGAATAACCCTTATTGATTTCCATCAAATTTTTGACCTATCGATTTTTGTGTTTTCAGAAAAAAATTTTGGTTAACAGATAAAATTTTGAATCCAATAAATTATTAATTTATTTAACAGATAAAATCAGAGTAAATTTTGATAGACCTTGTAATGCAAAATTTGCCATACACGTATTTTGTAATTTGGTGAAATAGTGTGACAAATTTTGGATTACATGGGGTAATACCCATTATCCCATAAAATACCAGTGCTTTACGACTTTTCCCAATTATATGAACAAAGTACCTATTTTTTCAAAAAATAATTTATTTAAAAGATAAAGTAAAATTAAAATTTCTAGCAAATAAGAGGGTTGAAAATGTAGTATGCATTTTTTCTTTCCATAATGTACTAGCTCCTTATACTTTTCCTATATTATATAAATGAAGTACCGGATTTCTATTGGCATTTTACTCTATTTATTAGTAACCCATTGTAAAACCAAACTAGCAGAAGGCTTTTCTACACAAAACACTTTGTCATGGCCGATTAAATAGTCAAAGGATATTTGAGAATTTGGTAATGGTCTCATTTTTGAAAATCATGTCCGTCTCATTTTTGTGGTGGATTGAGTGAACCTTACATTGCTTCTATAAATTTTCTTTCATCGCTCAATTGTCGGTTTCCTTTTTTCACTCTACTTTTTTTTTCCATTTCTTTCTTTGCTTTTCACATTTTAATTTCTTTTTTGTTTTCTAAGCTTTTCTTCTTTCTTCATTTTCTTTCTTTTGTTCCTTTATGCGCATATTTTATCAAGTTTGATTATTACATGCTTGGTTTTTTTCTTTTATACTGGTTAAAAACTGTTTTATTTAAGTAATAAACTCTTTGTTTAATTCGTTATTATTGAAACCACCTTCGATTTTTTTAACGGTAAGTTTTCTCTAACTACAAGTTTTACAAAGAGGGTAAATATGATATTTTACTACTTCTATTTAAGTGTCTTTGACGAGATTACTTAAAAAGGAGATACATGTAATATTACCACACCACAGGGATTTAAAAGTAGTTTGGTCAAACCACAAGGGAGATAGATGTAATTAATCCTTAAAAATTTGATGGAAATCAATAAGGGTTATTTAGATTTTTGGTTATTTCCGTTACATATAAGTGACAGAAGTTAGTGTGGGGGAGGAATCTGTTATTTGGTCAAATTTTAGGGATCGATTCGTTATTTGGTCAAATCTCAAGGGGGTAAATGTAATTAACCCTAACAGTCAACGGCAAAGACTAACGGTTGAGGGACCTTTTTGTTATTTGGTCAAATCTCAGGGATCGATTTGTTATCTGGTCAAACCTCAGGGGAGGTAAATGTAATTAACCCTAAATTTTATGACCCATTCTTTCACATTTTTTCTTAAAAAAATTCTGAGAGCACCTTTAAAATTATATCAAAATTGTAGATGTATTATAAGAATTTAAGGAGGGCAGTGGGGGCCCGTGTCCCTAGTGCCCCCACTTTAAATCCGCCCGTGAAAGGAGTAGAATTGGCGAAGATGAGGAGGAGGGAAAGGTGGTTGACAATGGTATTTTTCATTGCAGGTGTAAGGATGCATTTTTAACGATGGTCTCAGTTTGGTATTTCTTATTGGGAAAATCGTCCAAAACGTCCCTCACATTTTATAAAATGACTTTTTTCGTCCCTCACTTTTAAAAGTATAATTTTATATCCCTTACATATTCACATCGGTCAAATTTAGTCCCTAACTAGGTTTCCGATCATTTTTTGGCCGGAATCCATCATGTGCAAGGCACATGATTATTTTTGAAGGGTGAATTTGTCAAATTATATTTTACATAATCTAATATATAGTCCTCCACATTTTATAAAACAAATTTTTTCGTCCCTTACATTTTATAAAATGATTTTTTCATCCCTCACATTTCACAAAATGAATTTCTCCATTCCTCACATTTCAAAAAATGAATATTTCCATCCTTCACTAATTATGTGTGTAAGGGAAACCCTAAAAAAAAAAAAACATGTGTGTAAATACAATTTGTTTAAACACATGTATATGTCTATTTGATTTTGCTTAATAATACAAATAACATAAATATATGTATGTGTCTTTTTTATTTCACTTAACAATATAAATACCATATATTATACGTGATCATTTGATTTCATCTAGTATTAGCTAGTAAAAAATTTTGCATTCATTGTCAAGTTGCCCAATGAAGCTATTTTCGGTCAAAATACAATAATAATATGCAAATTAAGATTCTATTGGTAAATATTAGTCATAATCATACAAAAAGAGAAGATAGCCCACAAGTTGGGTCCAATTACATGTGTTTATGCTATTATTATTAAACAAAATCAAATAGACATATACATGTGTTTAAAAAAAATGTATTCATACACATAATTAGTGAGAAATGAAAAATTCATTTTTTGAAATGTGAGGGATGGAGAAATTCATTTTGTGAAATGTGAAGGATGAAAAAAATCATTTTATAAAATGTGAGGGACGAAAAAATTTATTTTATAAAATGTGGAGGACTATAGATCAGATTATGTAAAATAAAATTTGACAAATTTACCCTTCAAAAATGATCACGTGCCTTGCACATGATGGATTCCGGCAAAAAAATGATCGGAAACCTAGTTAGGGACTAAATTTGACCGATGTGAATATGTAAGGGATATAAAATTATACTTTTAAAAGTAAGGGACGAAAAAAGTTATTTTATAAAATGTGAGGGACGTTTTGGACGATTTTCCCTTTCTTATTTGTTATGAGTATTTTGATAAGTAGGCGCTGAAATGATTGATACGCTAAGTTTGATGGAAATTAACTTCCGTATGCCTGCTCCGTAAGTCATTTTACATCTTGTAGCGTAAAAGATTTTACACTGGAAAATATTTTCCCCACATCTTTTGCTGCCAAACACCAGAAAATCCGAAAACTATTTTCTGGAAAATATTTTCAGTTCAAACAACCAGACTCTTAATCAAGAAAAAGTTCCTTCTTAAAAATTACAAAAAAAACTTTCCTCTTTTTTGGGTGGAATGGCAATATGATATTCAATTAAAGAACAAGAAAGAAAATGGCCATTTACATTTAGGCCGATACTAAACAAGTGGACACAGGGACTTTGGTGCTCAATTTGTTAAAGAAAATTAAGCTAATCCTCCAACTAAATAACAATTGAGAAAACACATAAAATCATTACACAAAAGGTATCCATCAATCACCAAAAAACAATAAATTGTTCATACACAAAGAGGATAAATGGTACTGATCATTGTTATTCTTCTACAGTTCTAGTAGGCCATTAGGAATCTATCAAAATAAAATATTTGCAAGTACATATTACTAAAACACTGTCTTTTTTTTTTTCTTTTGATAAAAAACATTGAAATTTCATTAACTTTCCAACAAATTCACCATTAAAAATGGCGCGAAAAAGTCTGAAGGATTTCTCCACCAAAAGAGATGATCACGTATGAATTTAAAACGCTATCTTAAATAACTCAATTGGGTGCATAATTCCTGCTAAACATTAGATTTGCAAAGCATATTCCCTAATGATTACCCTCGCGATGATGATTGGATTAAAAACTGTTTCAAGACGGCGGTAGCCTGTGGAGAACTGGCCTCCTTCATGACTCCATGTGCAGCCTTGCTGTAGATAATGCAGTCGTACAGTTTCATGCAGTTTTAATTATCTGGTAGTGCTCCCTCGTTAAGTTTAGGCAGAAAGTTTCCAGAGTTGCTTAAGGAGCAAAGTTGCCAACAGGAGGATTATCCGTATCAAAGCCTTAATGATTAATGAGTATTATCAACTAAAAGAAACATGCAGTACTGACCTGCCATCAGATCAGTGATGTAGATTAAATCGTGTTGGACGATTTCCAGTAATCTGCTGATGAAATTTGTTTTTTTATAAAAAAAAAAAATTATTTGCGGAGTCTTTTTCGCATGATGGGTTTTTGAGAAAAAACTTTGTGGTATACAATTTGCTTGGGTAATCTGCATCTCAAGCAAATTGTTACGCGCAGGGCATGCAGATTGCCAAAAAAGGAACTGATTGGTTAACATATATCATGTCAAGTTTGGTACCAGAATGAGACACAGTGTTACATTCTACATCAATTAAAGATGGAAAAGAAGAAAAGGAAAGAAAAGAAAAAACCCCACATAAAGTGGTATAGTAATTCATCAAACAATGGCCACAATTTATTAGTGATTCTACACCAAAGATAGGGGTGAAAAGACGTGATAATTTATCAGATAGTGCACCCCAATTTATGCATGTACCTTTTACGAGAAAAAGGAGAAACTACATGCAGTGAAAGTTGAGGCCAGAATGAGGGCCATTGATGATTTGATGGTACTATAAACCTTTTTGGGATCATTTTTCTCTTGTACATGAACAAAATATCAAGGAACATCACTCATTTGACAGAACGATTTTTCTTGGGTTCACTACTCGTACATTTGATTCAAGAAAGAGGTGGATTTGATTTAGTAAAAGCAACCAGGCACCATTCCTGATTCCCCTCCCCAACCAAAAGAAGTGTGTTTTTTCTTTCTTTAAGATATGCTAAAGCAAATGGTAGGACAAAACACGGCCAGCTAGCAGAACATGTATGTGATATGTCTGATATTATGTTGCTGTCTATCACATATTCACATATTCCTAAAGAAAAGGCTTTTTCCACTGTCACTACACATAAAATATAATCACAAGAAATCATTAGCATCTTCTATATGCAAAGCTTGCATCTTTAATCATTCTGTTAAAACGCTGCCTTAGCTGTAAAACCATTTTACTATTCTGTTCGGTTTGGGATTAGTGATTGAGCTTTTAGTTGCATGTTCTTTTCAGTCTATACCTAACAAAGGTTGTTTATGCTTAAAGCATAATCAATACTGACAGCAACTCTTTTGCTTCCTTTTTTCAAAATCTAACTATTACTGTCCTACCATGTCTTGTAACAAGTCAAACCGATGAAGAATAAGCAGACCATAGTTAACAATGCTATAAATCAGAAAAATTTATCTGGTTTAGAACTAGAATATTAACTAGGACGAATTTCACAAGGTAATTTGTGATACAGTAAGATATATATATATATATATGTTGGCTTGGGACTCCATAAGCCTATATTCTGAGCTGACCAAAGTTTCCACCATATCAGCTGACAACTTCTTGCTATAGACAAACATATACTTACTTAAACACTCATTTTACATACTTACAAGTGGATACAGAGAGTGGATACAGAGTATTCACCGACTAACTTTGCCCTTCATATAATAAACAAACCTCTTGATGAAACGATGCAAAGATGAGATAGGAAAAGGGAAGTTTTTTACTCCTCTTTCCCTTACCTCGAAAATAATAAAACTAAAACTGGAAAAAAAAAGAAGAAAGAAAACAAAAAAACAAAAGCAGGATTTGCTACTCCTAAATGCCTAGAAATAATCTAGTCCTACCCACCTGGCACTGGAATCTTTAGTTGGATATCTCCAGCTTTGCAAGCCAGGACTTTTCCTCACAAAATACAAATGACAGGACGGACTCGTTCACTAGACTACACACAGATACATTCATCTTCCCCCTTTCCCTCAAAAGGAGGTGATGGACACCGCCCCCCACAAAAATTTGGGTGTATATTGATGGACTCAATAACCAGGGGAAACAAAAGAACAAAGTTCAGGCAGACACTTCAACTTCCTGTCCACCAAGATTTCCAAAATGTTGACCATTGATACCAGGAGCCTCCTCTTCCACTGAAGGGACTTCCCATGACAGTTTCACTTATGACTGACCCAAAATTTTTTTGGAATTTCATACAGCTATCTCAATGATGACCAGAGGATCATCCTCTGCACTTCTTCTTCCCTCGCAAGTCCATTGCTGCAACTGAACCCCAGAAATGCCGTCTGATATGCATTGACAAATTGGACAAAGAATACATCAGACAAATGTTTGTGTTCACCAACGTATCAATGAAAGAAGATAGTAAAATTTAAAATGACATGTATGGGCTAAAGGTGCAATATTACCAACCATCTTCTTTGGCATGATGTTGAAGTTCAATCTCATACTATAGCGCCATCACTGAAGTTTCTAGCTCGAAGCTCAACATTTCTCAAGTCTCGAAGATGTTGTAGTATTTCTTGAAGAAGATCCATTCCTTTGTCACCTTTCTTCAAGGAACTTATGCAATGTTTTAAGAACTCCCTATCTGCTTCAAGAGCTTGTAGCCTTTCATACAGATGATCCACCTCTTCCTCAATGGCCACGTTCTTGTCTTCCACTTCTAGATTTCTCATATCCAAATCATGCACCCCATTAGGATGATCAAAACCATTTAGATCTCCATTTAGTTCCACGTCTCCATTTTCATCACTGATTGCATCAAAAATAGGAAGAAGGCTCCTGCCTTTTATAGGGGTAATTCTTCTTTCATGGTGGTGTTTACCATTGATCATTTCCTTTGAGTATCCATTGACATGGCCATTTACTTCACCATCTACATGACCACTTACTCCATTTTCTTCATGCAAATGTTCTAGAGGTCTAACATCCTCAAAGCGTTGTTCATCTTCATTATCCAAAGTCACAAGCTTTGCTTCTAAAACCTTTAGTTGCTCTAGAATGGACAGCCTCTCTTCCTCAAAATCAGCTAAAGATTCTTCCAGATTCAGAACTGCATCCACAGGAGTGTTGTGGTGATTACTGCACTCATGATGACTATAATAGCTATCGTCTTCCTTTGCTTCTTGATTCAGATCAATGGACAACTCATCACTATCCTCAGCATTGCTGCATGAGGTTGAGGAGAATCCACTTCTAGCGCTTCCATCCTTGCTTTTTCTTAACAGTCTCATCCTTTCTTTTGTCTCATATTCCACTACTTTCCTCCTGCATATCTCCAGTTCTTTCTCTAGCTCCTGCTTTTCCTTTTCCCTCTTTACCATAAGCTCGTTTAAAAGTTGCAAAGCTTCTTGATCATATTCAGATTGTTCTTCCATCATTCTTTGATACTGCAAAGCTTCCATTTGCATTTGTGCCTTTTCTTCCTGAAGTCTGTTTATCATTGCCATTGTCTGATTAGTAGCCACTGCAGAAGCACTTCTTTCTTCTTCTAATTCGGCATATAAAGCTTGTAAAGCTTTTCTTTCAGCTTTTAGTGCGGTCTTCAGGCGTTCACTTGTCATGACACCATCACCGCACTCAAATTCACTGATGACACTTCCATCTAAAGAATCTTCAGTTCCTGAATCCTTCTTTTCAAGTAGCAGCAGTTTCTTGTGCAAAGTATGCAAACTGTCAACAGAGGTCGGCGTATCAGGAACTTTACCTTCTTCAATCCCATTTAAATCTGGACAAAATGATGATTGATTGCTCATTGTTAGCTCACTCAAATCAACTGACGAGGTATGCAATTCTATTGTCGATCCCAGAGCTTCCTCAGTACCTAAATAAAATACAGTTTGTTTTGGATTTCATTAGCACCTTGTCAAATAAAAAAATACACGAACGAACAAAGAAATTAGCTGTCAAATAATGTAGGATATACTTTAATCAAAGCTTACCATGGTCAGAATCGACTTGCATAATTGCCAAACTTGAGGAAGGATCTTTGGGTGTACATTCGTAGGAACTAATAATATCTTGAAGTTGAACATCGTCTGTTGCATCCAAATCAGGAATTTCAGTACCAATTGAGACCTCTGCATCAGTCTCATTAACTTGCACTTGAGAAACTTCTTCAAACGCTACATTTAAGGGCAAATAATTTCAATGAATGTGTATAGTTGAACCACACACAAAATACATGAAGTCATAGAAAAATGAAATTCACAGCACATTCAAGATTGTTAACATATTAGTAGTACCTGGAGGAAAATCAATGTGTTTGTCTTCCTCTTCTGCTGCTAGCATTGCTGGAAAATCATCCGTTTTTGGAGATGGAGTTGTAACTTCAAATTGTTCAAACACATCCCTTGGTGAATGAGATTCAACAGCTTGGAAAACCCAAGAATTTTCATCCTCTTCCATTTCCACAGATTCGAGTATAGCGTACTTGGGCTCCTCTTCACTTCTATAGCTAGACATTGCTGCCTCCGACCCCAATTCTCTGCACTTATTTTCCACAACCATTTCAATGTCATCCTTACAGTTCACCTCAGTCTCCAAATTTGTTTCTTGAATATCATCATGGGTCTGATCCTCATCCTTATTTGTGTAAGTCATCTGATCTTCCTCAGTTGCTGAATCGATCATATCAACTGGAACTAACTTATTACCAGTGTAATCAAAAAAGAATTCCAAATGGTGAGGCAGGATTTTGACAGAGGCATCCTCTTCTAGAGAAACCTGAACAGATTTATCCTTCATGGTAATTTTTTCATTTTCCTTAACAATCAGTTCTTCCTCCTTTTCCACAGCTTCTTCTGTTTCTTTCAACTCGGAGATAGGCAGAGAAACAGAAAGATTCTCTGCTTCTTCCTCCATTATGATAAAACCATCACAAAACTCAGAAAGCATCTGATTTTCATCCTTGTTTCCAAAAGCAGGGCCATTTTCACACTGATCAGTATTGAAATCTGATCTGTTTTTCTCCAACAAATCGCTGCCTTCTTCCTCAAGATGATGACCTTCATGTTTAACCTCTGTGATCAAACTTGTTTTCTCATCGGAATATTCCAAGACATCCCAAGAAGAAGACTTGATCAGAATATAAGAAGAATACTTATTACTATCCGACTCTACACCACAGCAAGAACACTTCAAATTCACCTCACCTGCATTCTCAAGCACTACTGTATCATCATCTCCTCCATCCCTTTGAACCATTCCCATTTCTTTCATCCATGGCAATAAAGTTAGATTCTTTGCCCGAATTTCCGGTCTCGAGGACAAGCAATCCTCACACATATCCTGCGACTGAACCAACTTTTGATGGTTTGAACAATATCCCAATTGAGAAATCTCTGCAGCATGAGCCTCACAGAGAAGATCTCTGTGCATGTTCTTGTTTTTTGCTGGCTCAAAGACGTGATCAACTCTAGAACACCAAAGGCAGGGTGGTTTTAGCCCAACATATTCAGCAAATTTGATGATCAGATAAGAAAACAGAGAATTTAGCAGTAGCAGAACTATCAAAGTCCATTCAAGAACTGCATAGATAAGAATAAGTGAAATCTTATTGGTATTCCTCTTTACCATAGTTGCAAACTTATTTGCTGCCATTTTTTATGATCAAATTCTTCAACATACACCAGAGAGAGAGAGAGAGACTGGTTTTGAGGTGGAATGGACAGAAAAGAAAGAGGTAGCAGAGAAGAGAAAAGAGGTAGATCAAAGTGATGAATTTATTTTAGACTAAGAAAGAAAGGGCGGTTTGAACAGAGAGACAGCCAAAGAAGACAATCTATAGAAAAGAATGAAGTGACATGATTGGAAATTAAAAGAAATCAAAGAAAAGCTAGAGAGAAAAAAAAAATCAGTGAACATTAATTCTTGGGAAATTTTGGAAGGAAAAAAAAAAGTCATACCTATTAGAGGCTCTAGAGTCAAATTTACAAAATGTGAGTTTATTCTAATAAAGATTTATGAGTTATATATTGTGGTGTTGTTGAATGTAATTTGTACGTATTGATCAATTATTTTGTGATCACAAATAAAAAAAATAGTATTAGGTTGATTCAATTGTGAAATGCGAAGGTTACTAGCATTTTGATCTTTGAGAAAAATTATTTGCAAACCATCCCACATTCAACAACTAAAAAAGATATGCTTTAGATTAGTCTAATTAAGAATGGGGCATTTGTTTAATTAACAAAAGTGCATGCTGTGGGCAGATCAAAAAGAAGTTGCATTTTTTTTTTTATGCAATTAAGAAAAAAAAAACAACAATTAGTGGTTGGGCAAATAGGCAATGAAACCCGGAAGGTGAGAGAATTAACTTTGGATCCAAACCACCTTTTGCTTTGCAAATCCCTGCCCGCTCCACCCTGTAATTTTCTACTTTTGGGCATCAAATGACGGAGCCCACCAACCAAGAAAATGGGTTTATGGGCCCCCACCCAAAGTAAGGTACTGGACCCATGAGGATGCCAGATGCTGGAGCTCATCATATCTGTCTATCTTCTCTTTTTCTTTTGTGTTTTGGTCAATAATCAAAAAAGTAGTTTTTGTTTAGTATTTTCATATTCCAGATCCGTGCGTTTTACAAGGAACTAATATGAATGAGATTATTCAGTACTGGTTTTTGAAAAACTTGGCTCTCCCGCACACCTTTTCAATTTGCAGCCACTCCGACCATTCTCTTTTTTTTTTTTTTTTATATATAATAATGTTTTTCTTGTTTTGGGATACATTCAATTCATGAAATAGACACTAGCTAGAACAAGTTATGCACTGAAGAACACAGGCAGGATTAGCTTCGATGTGTAAATGTAATGTATGTTGGTCGTGAAAACCTTGGTCTAGTGATTCCAAGATCTAGAGGTTTTAGACTCAAATCCCTCTTTTCTTATCCGTTTCTTGAATCTCGTGTATTCCCTACCACAAATCTACTGAAGTAATTTCTCGTCTTGATCCTTGATTTCACAATTAGTTATTCATAAGACCGTTAAAAGCATGTGTAAATTGTATTAGTTGAGGCTTTGTACACAAACATAGGAGTGTCCAAGAAAATGTTTGTTTTTATTAGCTAGATATTAGTACTAATAACAAAAAAGTCTTTTGCAAGTTAGTGCAAAAACAAAATTGATGCATGTGTTTGTGTGTGTGTGTGTTTACAATGTATTTATGTAATGTTTATTTATTTTGATATTTTGATGTAGCAATTAGTTGAATCTGTGAACTCCATGCTTTTTTTTTTCAACAGCCTGAATCAGACTTTTGTTGTTTTATAAACCTAATCCCAGAATTAACCTCAAAAGCCGGCAACTCTTGAGGCAATCCCAGGGACTTATATCCCAACCCAAACCCAACCCCAACCCCGATGTGGGACAAATGTACCTATAGGGGGGACCTGCTGCTAAGTGGGATACTACCACCCAATACCCTTTCAACCCTGAGGCAATTTGTCTTTTTTCAACAGCCTGAATCAGACTTTTGTTGTTTTATAAACCTAATCCCAGAATTAACCTCAAAAGCCGGCAACTCTTGAGGCAATCTGTGAACTCCATGCTTTGATTTGATTGAAATGTGTATTCGTACTTGTACTAAAATATTCATTATGGTAGTACAAACTCTGTGTGTGTGTGTGTGGTAGCACTAATAATTTGAAGGTCTCCCTAACTCAGCCACCCTTGTCAAGGCCACTCAAACTAATTAAATGAAACAAACAGTTCAATCCAGGCTGGTTGGCGAGGCTTTTTCAATTTTCAAGCTTATTTAAAACAACATGGAAATCATTTATGGTTGTTAGTCTGAATTTTATTAATGAGGAGAAGATAATTCGTTTGCTTCAATTATTTTTGTAAGGGTTGTCAAAATTTTGATATAAACTCAACCCACAAGGAGTTATGTATTGAAAGCTACTAGGTTTTAAGAAATGTAAGAATTTATTGTCTAATATTTATATAGTATTAATTTTCTATATATTGCCACTATTGATTAATGCATAACAATTCATCTAAATTTAAATTTAAAATTGAAATTTTCATGCATCCAACCGTGATATCATATATGTTGTTAGTGCATATAAGATTAACTGTATTTACATGTATTGACTAAGTCTATATAATAGGTTGTTGAATTTAATAATCCAAATTCCAATAAAAAAGCGATTTTTGTGTGGAAGAACATTGCTAACTATTACTTTCAGTTTTTAAGTATGCCACTGGCCACATGGAATAAGATTCAGTATAAAAATATTGTGATGGCCATTATATTGCTGCAATTAGATATTGTACTTTGCCTAAAATCGTATCATTGCAACATATGCTTTGTTCTGAATTTGAGCAATAAAATTTTTGCTGCCACATGCTTAGCAAATGTACCCTCTTCATGGTGGATACAGTCCGAAACCAAAGCCCTAATACTATACAGTGTTGCCTGAAATACTATCCCCACAAACCTCCTTTTTTTTTTTAAAAAAAAAAAAAAAGAAAAAGAAAAAAGTAGGAAGAAAGAAATTTTAAAAAAAAGGGTATTTTGTAAATTCACTATGTATAACCTCACTTTATTCCTTCCTCTTCCAAATGCTTTAGATTCTATAAATTTATTGAATCATGTATAGTGATTTAGTATTCAATATCACTACTTTGATTGCTAAAGGCTATACATTTCTTCCATTCCATCCATGTTATGGTACGTTTGGCTAGCATAAAGGCTAGCAAAGACAAAGTTCTATTGAAATTCGCCCCCTTTCTTCCAAAGTATTGAACAACTTTTATGTAAATTATTGTAAAGGATAATTTTATATATCTCCCTTCAATGTATGATATATATATATATGTATGTATTTTGATGACATAGCCTTCCGCTTTCTGCATTTAATTAAAAAGAAGCTCATTTCTTAGTAATCCACATAAGAGGAAAAAAAAAAAAAGTAATGCATAATATGCAATTATGAAACTAAAATTATGGAAAACCAGATAAATATTTTTTTTTTGCCAAAATGTAATATTAGCCGGTAGTTGTATTGACAATTTACTTCCATGATTTAATTACCAAACTAGGTCTGGTCTAAAGTCTCTTTTTTTTCCCCACACGCATTGATTCTTTATAATTAAATAATCAAAACTCCAAAAAAAAAAAAAAAAAAAACAGATGGGACCTTAATCTCAATTAACATTACATCTTTCTTTCTTTTTTGCTTCTCTATACAATTCTGTTAAGGCCCATGCAAGGCAACTTTGAGATGGTCTTAGTTTTTATAGCTTCCCACATGAATAATGGCAATTTCAAAAAAGACAGCTTAATTAAATTACTTAAATAGATGAAGTAATCTTTGGGTAGAATCCATTGAATGAAGGACCCAATGATCATCATCTACCCATCTTGCGTGGTGCCAAAGACATCAACCAACAAAACTATAAAATAAATGCCTTTGTAATTTGCTTAGTGCTTGCACAAATTAATGTACCACATCTTTATCAAATTTGGGACCCTTTTTGGTTGTAGCCAATAATAACACTAACCCTTGATCGAAGTTATCAAATCCGATTTAGGCCAAGAAGCAAATTAAAGAATCAATTTTCAAGTAAAGATAAATTCTTGGAAGTTGATGATGGTTAAATTGCCCTATATCCATGCTTCCTTGGAAGCATTGATATCCCATGCTAGCACGTCTTTTCACTTGAAAGAAAGTCATTTTGCCATGTTAATTAATTTACAATCTTGATGGTTTTAAACCCATTAAAAATTCTGAGAGATTCTATAGTCCATTTTGAACATTGTATCCTCAGATTAAATTTATTTTAGATGGTGAAATAAGTGTTTTGAGTCCTTAAATTGTAATAATTTTAAAGTAATATAAACCATTAATTAACACCATTAAGAAATATACTTAACCTTCAAACCAATTACATGTAGGTGTAATTTCATTTTGCAACTTATAATTCATCCAATGTCATCCACTTGCCAAAATAGTACTTTTTCTAAAGATATTTTGCCCTACAAGAGAATAAGATTTATTTGTTTGAGAAAATCTAAAATTCCTTTAGGTAGGGTCCCAATTTGGTATTACTGCTCAGTTGAATATTTAGGAGCACATATTAACTCTGGTTGTATTATATATATATATATATATAAAGGATAATTTCATTCTAATATCTACACTAATAGCAACAAGTACATTGAATATGACACAGATATATAAATATAAAATAGATTTAAAAAACAGTAAACTTAATTATAATATTGAACTCCAAGAGTATTTTCCACCATCAGAAAAATATCACTGCAATTTAATAAATCTGTGTGCATGTTTTCGAAAAGCTAAATCTAATAAAAATTGTTTCAAGTTCAAACAAAAATATATTCTGACTTCTAGATCTATAAAATCTCTAACCTCACCGACTTAAAAAAGGAAAAAAAAAATTTTGGCCGTATTTAAACCTTCGAAAATGCTTCATTTTATTTTGTTAGTATAAACATCAACTTAGAATCAAGACAGTGGAATAACTTAACAAGCGAAAAAATAATAATAAATCATCCAAATCAAATTTGGATCCATAGAATGTGAAACAAAAGAAATCATTTTGCAGCCAAAGGGAAAGGATCTGAAACGGCATGATTGCAAATAGGAAGCGTGGCGTTTACCCTTGTAAAGCGTAGGTCCATCTGTGCCAAAAACGCCGGAATTTGAGTTGACAAATGACATTTGCACACGGGGTAGAAAAGGCGTGTTTGGAAAACCGTCATCATTCGGTATGTTGGAGTTGGATAAAGATGGAATTCCGTTTCAACATAAATCAATAATTAATTTCCGCAGGGATAACTTTTCATGTCCACGCTTGTTGCTCATTTTAAAACAATACGAAATAATTTACAGAGATTGGAATGCAGAATTGGATTGTATGAACAAATTAGTTTCTGATATAAAAAAAATTAAGTTTAATTGAGACCTTACAAGTCAATTGATGCAGCTACTTTCGCAACACTTACTATCTAAGCAAGATTTTTGTGATAACTAAACACTGGATTTGCATTTCATTTCTCAAAAAAGCTGCATGCTACCGGCCCACTAAAATTATAACCCCCCCCCCCCTCACAAAAAAAAAGTATTTTCATTTTTCATTTTCTTTTTGGTGTTTTTTTTTTTCTAATTTGAGGTTATGTTTCTTAGCTAATAATTTTTTCTAATTTTCCTTAAAAATTAAAGATAAGAAACTAGTTTTTTGACCATTTTTGGTTTTGCAATATTAGCTTTGCAGTCCCAAATGAATGAGGTGAACGTAGAAGTGATAATTATCAAATGGCACTATTTCTTGTTAATGACACTCCAATTGTTAATGATAATTGGAGTGACATCAAAAGGGTTCTTAGCAAAAATATCTGTTTAATATTAGGAAAAATGACATGTTTCATCCCTCACATTTCTTTAGAATATTCTTTTCATTCCTTACTTTTTAAACGAAGTGAATTCATCCTGACATTTAAAACTTGAAATTATTACATCTCCGAACCCAACTTTCAATCTGAATCAAACAATCTAATAACTCGATAACAAATTTCGATGATAGAATTGATAGATCACTCAGTCAACTCTATCACATTTACACAACATTTATTGAACCAAAAAAAGGAAAAAAAATTGTAGCATGAAAAGGCCGTTCTTTATCTTGGAATAGTAGGGTTTCTTTTTTGGATAAATCTTTTCATGCACCGTTAATGTATATACTTGCGAGTCTAAATGTATATCACATATATAAAGTTTGGTGTTTAAATTAAAATTAAAATGATATTGCAAGGATATAGACCCGTCAATATATACAATGATAAAGTAAGAGAGATTAATCCTTCTTTTTTATGATATAATTTTTTTTGGATTCATTCACGTGAATATCAAGTTGAGTTAATCAAGTGATCTATCAATTATACCTTCAAAATTCGTAATCGAGCTGTTGAGTGGTTGGATTCAGATTGAAAGTTGACTTTAGAGATGTGATAGTTTTAGTTTTTAAATGTCAAGAACGAATTCGTTTCATTTTAAAAGTGAAGAATGAAAAAAATATTTTTATGAAATATGAGGAATAAAACTGGCCGTTTTAATTGCTACTTTTCTTAAAGATTTTCAATTTCATAGCCTACATTTCAACTTATTAGATAACTAAAAAGTCCATTCCGCATCAGACTGACCTAGTCCAGAACACACTAAAAAGACAAACTAAACAAAAACACAATTTTTTAATTTAAAAAAAAAGCACAAATATGTTATCCTAATACTCTATTTCGTATAGATTCCACCTATAAACATGTCATTGCAGGCAAGCTTACGTCAACAGCTCCAAAATGCAGATAAAAGAAACAAAAGTTGAGTAAAAAGGACTTTTTTTTATATATAAATACGCTTATAAAAATACGCTAGCTTCCTGCACTGTAGGTAAGGGGAGGGCCTCAAGAGATTCTGGGGTAATTCGAAGGGAACTGAATCACCATCGAACCAGACGGGTGCATGACACACTCACCTAAATTTTTTAAACAATGCCACATTTAATTGTGACAAATTGGTGGGAGGTAAAGTTTGAACCCTTATCTCCCACCTCATCAACCTTTAATGCATTGGTGGTGGTCACCAGCCCAAAGGCGGTGGTTAAGGAAAAAGGACTAGTTTCATCCATCAATAAAATTCTGAATCTGTCATATGTGAAAGCTCTTTCCATTTTGTTGTCTAGTGACCAGATAGATCGAGAAGAGTGAAGTGAAAGGAACAAATGGAAAGTCTAAAACATGCTTGTGAAGCTACCTCTCACCTTCACAATTTCTTGCATCTTTTCAATGGGAATTTTCAAGATACTTTTCCCCTTCAGTGAATTATTAATCACTTTGAAATTCCTCCAAGATGGAAATTCCTTCCAGCTGCTTCTTGATGCTTGCAAATTGCACGCAAGGTGTAACCTTAATTTTGTCAATCGTCTTTGTCAATCTTAGACCGAATATTCTACTATCCTAGGAACTTGTCCAATTAATTGTTCTTCTTAATGACGGTTGACATTGACCTATGCACATTAAAAGATATATAGAGTTGGAAGTGATGTCCACCAAAAAACTTTGGCTCGTGAATGGCCCAAAAGGTCACTAAATAAAAAATGCAAATTCAATCCAACAAGCAAAAACCATGATAGAACTTGGGTCCGCCCATGATGATCTAACCTAAAAAAGAAATGAAATATGGCATTTATCGTGTATTGGAGTCTTGAGAAGGTCTTTATACGTTTTCTACTTCTAAAGTTTCTCATGCTTTTTTTCTTTAAAACGATGATATTAGGAAAATAAATGGCATCAAGAAATACACAACACATGGATTTTCTCAGTAATAAATAGTTTTTATCGAAGCCTAATAAGGGCAGGGACTTAAGGGCCTCATTGGTGGATTTGCTGAAATTAAGAACAACCTCAAGAAATGATCCCAATTTTGAGTGTGATATTGCCTTCATGGTGGATGGCTGAAGAAGTACTTATGAACAATCCGTCAGCTTTCATTTGATGAAGCTCCATGGAGGGTGGGGAGCACTACTAATGCATTCTTTTGGATAGAAATTTCAATTCAGCAGGGAGCTGATTCAAGAACCCTTTCGGTTTCGATCATTCACAAGTTCAATTTTGCCTTGATGGACTGAATTGGCTTCCTCCCGGACCAAGGGGAAATTTGGACTGCTTTTCTTGGTTGCTCACATCATTGAAAGTAGCAAATTTGATCTACTAATTGTTCTGCAAAATTCTACAGGTTGAAAGCCAACAAGGGTATATGCCAAAGAGATTGATGACTCTAAGCTATTTTCAATTGAGTCATGTTTAGATTGTATCCGAGTTCAATGGGAGATTACTGCCTCCTTTTTTTTCCATTTATTATTGGCCTTATCTGTAATTTTCAAGTTCTTTGACTTCCATGTATATTGAGGTGATATGTTTCAACACATTTTTCTCCTCTATTCAAGTAAAGAATGTTTCCAAGTCATCAAATTTCGTTAGTTAACTTGTCCTTTGTCTTGCTTTGTCTCCATACAGCGTTCAATTTTAAAATTGAGAGAGAGAGATGATTTGCAAATGTTTGGGCCTTTGACAATATGGACAACTCAGCCCTAAAAGTCCATTAGTAGGCTATGTAGAACCCTTTCCAATTATCTCAACGATGAGGGCTGATACTAGATTTTGGGAAATTGGGCTCCAAAAACAAGTCTGATGACATCTCGTGCACAAAATGCCACTTAGGGTCTACTTTGCTCGTGCTCCAACAAGTCCAATTCCCTCTGAGTTCAATCTTCCTACACCCAAAAAAAAAAAAAAGATTTTATTGATTAATAAGTTAATCTTATATATACTGATAATGTATATATCATCATGTTTAGATGCATGACACATATGTAAAATTCGAATTTTAAATTCAAATTTAGATTATGTGTCATGCATCCAATGATGAAAGTATATCGAACAGCGTATAGAAAATTAATCCTTGATGAGTGAAGTGTGTATTAGCTATCATCCTATAGGCCTCTTTCACTATTAAAACTGAGGGTATTAAACAAAATAAATAAATAAATAAAACTCAGGCGTAGCAGTTACAATGGAACCTGAAAAACATACACAGGTTTTGCGAGTAATCAGCCAGCCTACACATAAAACAATTTTGGACCATATTTGATTGTCGGAACAAAGTCGATGCCACATAGAACTTGTTGACGTGATGGTGAATTAATTAACTCACTAAGTCTAAGTCCTCAACAATTTTGGACCATATTTGCTTTATTATTAGTTTATCACTCTTGATTAAAAAGGAAAATGGATTTTATAATATTGCTTACTATTTATTTTGACATGCAGAAGAGAAGAGTCTGTTGCATCACAAACACATATTTACTTGCACCACAAACACAATTTTCAACACATTTTTATCTTTTCAATCATTTTTTTATCTCATATATATTACATCATAAAAAGTGCTACAGTAATTATTTTTTAAATAATCTCGAATTCAAACACGCTCGAAACACATTATTCAAATAATCTCCTTTCAATTCAGTAATCCTTTCATATTTAAAAAAGCTCTCTCTCTCTCTCTCTCTCTCTCTCTCTCTCTCTCTCATGCTTGGTAACCACAATAATAGTTTTTTTGTATGATAAAAAGCTATCTTGTATTTTAGGCCCAAAAAACAAAAAAGACAAAGCTAAGAACTATTTTATCATAAGCGAGTACTCATGATCTATTGTGGGAGGTCTCAAGAGACTAACCAGTATCTTGTGTTTTGCTGTCGAATACTCTTTCACAAGTTAGGAGACAGCAGTTTGAGGCTTATCTTGGTACTTCAGTGTTTGTGGGCGGCGAAAAGAAAATCTTGGCTCACAAATCTGGTTCAAGTTGATTGGAAGACTTTTTATAGTAGCAGCCTTTTTACTGTGTTAAAGGAAGCTTTTTGTAAGGATGCTGATATTAAATTGCCACGGATCTCATTCAACACAGAGTTCTCTCATGTAAAGGTTAACAAAATTAGCTGAGCAAACTATTCAGCATCTGCAAGGTAAACAACGTTTACACCAATGATATAAACCGATTTAATTCAATTGGCAGAGATAATTTAGCACTTATTAATCGTGTAATCAGCCCTATCTAAAGAGTAGCATCTTCATTATCAATCAACTACCTTTACATTCTCAACACAAGCTCGGGAAGCAAGCTGCAAAATCATATACTATCATGTGGATAAAATACACAAGCCCACACTCCGCTCTCCATTCCAAAATGTACCAAAATCAACTAAGCCCAATCGGCAACATTTTGTATTATAGAAGCCCGGTGCTCCCAAATGGATTGGTTGTCTGGGGATGACCAACAGAATTGACAGGAAATGCAGTAAAACCAGCATCTCCAAAGGGATTTTGTTGGCTCATCATGTAGTGTTGCTGCTGCTGGTTCTGTGGATAGACAGGTTGGAATGGACCAAAAGGATTTGCCTGAGGCTGAGGCATAGCACCCATTTGAACTGAATGAGGAGGAGGAATGTTATTTGACACTGCAAATGGATCGTGCACTTCAAACGGATTCGGGGCAGGTACTCCATACATTGGTTGCTGGGAGGCTCTATATGCTCCATCGTCATACAAACTATTGAGCGTGAGCGTGTCCAATCCACCAGCCTGCCAAAAAAAAAAAAAAAAATTTGCAGAATGCAACTTTTACAAATTGGATAACAATCAATAATCCCAAGTCACAATCAGAAGAAGCCATTTAGCTTAATGCTGACATTTCTATCTTTATCAACATTGGACATCACAAAGAAATCTCAGAGTCACGATAGTCATTTCAAGAAATTCAGAGCTCAAATTAGTGGTGCTTTATTCCATAATCTTCTCTTTCTTATCTGCAAGTACTTTATCTTGACTTAAAATACCAAGTTTGTAACAGACATCATTAGACCTCACGTTTTGTTTCTAGCCAGCAGAACTGATTAAGTTGTCCAAAATATGTCATAAAAGCCAAACAATATCCAGCAACTATGGTACAGGATACAATAACGACCAACCTTTCACCCAACTAATCCATGGATTTGGAATCACATTGCTACAGAAAGGAATAGTAACAGTACAGAAGGCATACCAACTGCCTCTCCTGGGAGGACGATAAGTTGCTGCTGGGAGTAGTTACTAGGGCAAGTTCCCATCCTGTTGGGTCAAAGTCTTTTATTGAAGCAGAACTAGAATCTGTCGTACCTACATTGGCATGCATCATATGTTTAGTCATCAACTCAACAAGCAATAAAATTCAGACATACAACTCATCGGAGAAACTATGCAGAAATTACATACCGGATGGAACTATGGCTAAAGCCAAAGCATTACTTTCCTCAATAGCAGATGCATCAGGTGAAATGGCATTTAAACCCTGAGAACGTCATATAAAAAATGAAGAAATGGAAACAGTGAGTTCATCAATAAGAAATGAACATTAGTGACTGTATAAAAACATATGAAGGGATAAGTCTACCAGCAAATCATCAGGATGCAACTTGTTCGCAGGTGGGGGTGGTGGGGCAGCAGCCTCAGCAGTTGAGACAGCAGCATCATCTAAAGGCACTGGCTTAGGTTCATCAGGTTCCTCAGAAGGTAAAGGTTCTTCCTGGGGTTTGTAGGTCAACAAAAGTCTTTCTGGGTATTCCTGAAGACAACAAATCATTGAAAGTAACTTCTCTGCAAAAAAAAAGTTATTTGATTATAGTTACTCCATTTGCACATTTAACAAGCATACTGACCAAGGGCTGCGCCGGAAGAGACACCATCTTTGGTGCTTCTCTTATGTACTCTTCCATCGTCACAAGAAAGGATTGTGGCGGCTGGTGACAAAAAATGACGTCATGCTGGGATCCTTCATAAGAATTTATCACTATAATAATACCTACTCAAGAAAGAAAAGTATAAACTTCTACCTCTCGCAACACAGGAAACTGGAAATTCCTGGCAAGTTCTAACCCTTTGCAAACTTCATAAAAATCAGAAAGGCTTGCTGCCTGCAGAAAGATCCCGCTCATTGAGTGATACTAATGCCAGCTAAGATCCTCTGAATTCCAAACAACTTTGAAAAAAACATGAAAATTTTCAAATTTAACAAAATCCAAGTTAAGTTCAGAAACATCACCTGCTGCCCAGCTCTTTTATATATCTCAAGGGCTTTAATTGCTTCATGTCTAGGCATCTCAAAAAACTGATGGAATTTCAGGAAAAAGATTTAGCGGGCAAAAAATAAGGAGAATCTTTTTGTCAAAAGAACATCTCAAAGGCACAATAAAAAATTCACCTTGTCAACAAGATTGATAATCCCATCATTTACAGCACAATAAATTTTAAAGCTCTCCTTGAGCACCTGGGAAAAACATATATCCAAATGAACCATAAGTAATATACAGAAAAAATCCCATTCAACTGCTATATTCAACAATAGACAATGTTTCCCAGCACAGGTGCAGTCTATTTTAATTTAAATTTTGAAATCAGTTATCTGTTTATACCCACGTAAAGCACAAGAGTGCAAGTACCATAGGGAGGAATTCCACTAGAGCGGACTTCTGAAGCATGGTACTTTACAGATAGAAAGGGTATTTCCTTCAACCATACTTTTCTTCACACTACCCCAAAACAGTTTTAATTTCTTCAATCTCTTGGTGACAAGAGTCTCGAGTTATATTTTGGAGCAAATTTGACAAAATTCTAACAAACAGGATAAATTGAGAAAATTCATATTTATTTAACAGAAGCTAAAACACTAAGATAAAACGTACCAGAGCTAAGGCATACTGAATTACATAATTGTGGACAGCTGCTCCTTCAGGCTGAAAAATGAACCAGTTTCTTAGTCTTAGTTACCTATGGCTCTTAGACATTTAAAATCTTCAAAAGAGCAGCTACAGAAACAGACAGTAAAAAACGACTAAGATTTAAAAAAAAGAACTATCTTCTAAAGAGTCAGAAAACTACCCGACATCCAATAAGACGATATAGCAGCTGCTGCAAAGAGGGTAAGTGCTCTAGAAGCTCTTCGCTTTCCAACTCCCTTGTTCTGCTGTAACCCTGGGAACAAGGGCAAGGAAAATGACTTGAAGACCAAGAATTAAGACACAATAAACACAACTTTCAGTCGACCAAACATCACATGTTCTTATACATCAAGGCTTGGTCCTGTGAAGAAGGAAAAGTCTGAGCATACTTTTATCTTGTATTACTCACTATTCCCACAGAACAAAATCACATAGTTGAGAAACATCTGAATCCCTATTGCAGAAGAAAGAGAGAAAAAAGAAAGAGAAAAAACAGAGCCAAAATAAAAAGAAAAAAGCCTCAACATCTGAATCACTTTTGCAAAAATATAAGAGCCAAAAGAAAAAGATACAGGAAAAGAAGGAAAAGAAATTGTCATCTTAGATTCAAGTTAGCATCAACTCATGTAGTCGAATCTTTTCTTTGAGTTGATTGAGGCTGAAAATATCATCCGCTCAGAAGGTTCTACTAAAATAGAATAGTCCCCCAAACAGATCTTCAATACTGAAACAATTCCCATAATTGAAACAAAGAAATTTTAATTATCAAACACTTCCACAGTACTTGATAGCTCAAAAGAGAGATCTCATTAAGATGAGGCACCAAATATTCTTTGAAAACAAGCAACAAATTGCCTATTCTCTCTCAAACATGTCTAACTGCATTCAGACACAAGAAATGCAATCATAACAGCTCCCTTAAGTATTAGAAACCTACACAGACAGAGAAGGGGAACCACAAGGCAAAGAGATAATAGACCATCATGTGAACCACATACCTTTTCTTGTCCTTGGGCTGGCCTAGGAAGACGCTCAGCTTCAATATCATACCTGAGAATCTTAAAGCATTCAAGTCGCTCTTCCAGAAAGAGAGCATAAGTGCGCACCCAGCCAGAGCAATCCCAAGCTAGAGAGAGAAATAAGAATAGAAGAAACCAGGATCAACTTAGAACACTCAAAATTAATGAATCTATAGTCAAACATAAGTTAAACAAACATTCATCAAAAAGGACATAAAAACAAAGGGAAATAATAGACAAAGGTATCCTTCAGTACCAATAGGGCTTGAATCATCCTTGAAATTGGACATTTGTAGTACACGTCCTCTCTGCTGGAAATTCAAAAGTTCTTCCCGGAATGTAGGATCACCTTCCCTCAAAGCCCTATGAATAACTATCAGTGTCTTCAATGCTACCTGTTAATACAGAAAAAGACTGTTAACAGACAAGACATCACTCTAACCAAACCAATGAAACAAAAATCTTGTCCATAAACAAAATAATAGCAACACAAACCTCTCAAACACACTGTTCTTCAGTCTCTTTTGTATTTTTAATTTATCTTTATTTTTCTAAATCTTTTTTGATAAGTCACACTGCAATCTGGAAGGATTAAGACCATTACAGTGTAGATCTCTTCTGATCACACCACCAGGTCTTTGGGATATCATACCTTCTAGAGGTAATTACTGTAGATTCACAGAATAAAAAGACTTCAATTGCTTTAAGTAGAAATGGACACTAAATCACACCCATTTTTCATCTCTACGTACAGTTGGCAATGTATAACATTTCCACCTAGAAATGCAGGACCAGTGAACAACAAAAGAAGGTGATGACTTTGGTCTTAAAATACTTTTTTAAGTTTACAAACATAAATATTACCACAGCAACATATGCACTACAAGAGAATGAATCAGATGTGAGACAACTATCAGCACAGCCCATAACCGCAATACATGAAAAGAAGTTACTTTCAATCGCCCAAGGAAATCATATCTTGATGCTTCAAAGTGAAAATTACATGGAAGAAATGGAATGTAGAATCAATTTTCTTAAAACTCCTTGTCCTATGTACTATATGTAAACAGACTCCAACCACTTGAAAATTTTGACCACCTTCAAGCTAAATCATTGTTCCTTGACAAGATGCCATTAAGCTAAAGGCCAAAAGACTCCACAAACAACATACCAAAGAAGAAGAATTATTAGCCATGGGCCAGATTAGCCAAACGAAAAAAGGCTGTAAAGCTAATACATAAAAACAGTATATGATATCTCAATGACCACAACTGAACTTCAACAAGATGTCAAAGTGATAATGGGTTAACAATATTCTTTGCATTGTCAAATCCTCAACCAGTTAAACTACATTTAGCTAGGGAAATAAGACTATAACTCCAATGAATTTAGATTTAACCATTACTTGAACAGATACGTAGCATAAATGAAGTGAGAATCATACAGCTGAACTCATATTAGAGTATCCTTTTCCACAGCCCATCTGCCCACCAAAAAGAGAATGACTACTATCCATGAATAAATTTTGTGGAAGCAAAGCTCAAACACTCAAAAGATATCAACCTGAACAAGGTATCCAGAAATGGATGTACTCTAGTAGTTAATAGTCTTCTTTACTCGTCATAGATAGGGCCTAGTCTCACTTTCTACAGTCCCTTCCCCTCCCTACTTCTTCTTTTCTCCTCCCTTTGTAAAGGTCTGACAAAACACTGATCAAATGCAACACCAGCAAATAAAAGATCAGTTAGGTGCTGGACTTGACCAGGACCTTGACAATTCACTCACTTTTGATCAGCAAAAAATGCAACTCTTGTTTCTTTGCATAGTAAGAGGAAAAAAGAAGGGGGGGGGTTCACCTTCACCAGTGAACTAACATACTTAGACTTTAAGCGCACTGATATTCTAAATCAACTGATAATAACTACCTAATTCCAAACTTTGAGCACACCGGTATTGCAAATCAAACTAATAACAACCATCCAACTCCACATTACAGTCAAAAGCACAACTAACGCTACTGAAAGGGTCAACCGCAATACTCAGCTAAAAGCATGATGAAAAATTGCAATATACAATGATCACACAAAGCTAAAACATTTAAATTATCAGCAGAAAAGTTCATACCGTCCAATTATGCGTCTTTGCCAATCGCCTAGCAAGCGCATGTATGCAGTATGCAACATCAGCACGCGGTCGAACAGCTGATGTGGCAAGCAAAATTTCTGAAAGAAACAGCCAAAGCACAGCAGTCCAACCAGCAGTTCAGACATTTTGAATCTCACAAACAATAGCAAACAATCAAACTAAAAATTCAAAAAAATCCATCAAACTCTCAGAAACCAAACCCCAGTTCCAAAATTATTTTTTTTCCTTTCTCACCAAAGGCCAAGGCCAAGGCTAAAATTCGAAAGCCGCAAGCAAAAACTCCATTTCCCCACAAAAATATCCAACATTCCATTTTGTCCCAAAAACTCGAACCCCAAGTGGAAAGTTGACATATTGCTCGAAAAATCGAAAACCCATGTAAAAATCCACATATTCTCCTCAATTAAAGCAAAACCCACAAAAATCTCAACCCAAAAATCGGATCTATTAATCCAAAAAATATATATAAGTGTTAATAAGTAACAACTCACTTCTAAGATGCCTTTCTTTGGGCGGACACTCGACATGATTAGTAGCCTTAACAATCGCCACATCCAAATCCTATATAAAAAGGAAAAAAAAACCCCAAAATTTGTTACTTCCGATAAATCAATCAAGAAAACTGACGACAGCCCATCAAATAAATCTTAAAAGGGTACCTTAAAATCGCTATTAACATGGGCAAGTCCAACTTTTGTTTGGTCCTTAAGTGCACCATAGGCTTTTCTCCATGTCTGAAGCGTCCCCATTTCTCTCTATTGATAAATAATACCAATAATCCTTCCCTCTGAAACCTTGCCGCGGAGATCGCCTAACCTCTCCTTCAGAATCGGGTAGAAATCGCTCTCCCTCGTTTTGTTAGAGCCCCGGAAGAAAAGGAGAGTATAGAATGGGAGGATTTTTTCTTTTTCTGTTTGTTCGGTTGACGGAGGAAAGAGAGAGTGGGGTATAGTTACTGTTACTGCGTGCTGTGCGTGTGATCTGACTGTTTGGCAATGAAAAAAGTTCAATTTGGCGGCCCCTTCCACACAGCCAGAGTATAATGAGTCATCATTAGTACAGCAAAAATTTTTGGGACCCATCTTAATTTTTTAATTTTGCAACTTTTTGTAGCATTAATAAAATAATTTAAAAGTTCCCAATTTTAATTCGTGTGATTTTTTTTTCTTTAAATAGAAGATATTGATTTACAATTCCACTCATCTTATCATACTCAACCTTCCCCGTGCATTGAGTGATGTTGTTGACACTTAAATTTTATTAATAGCAAATTATGTCATGTTGTAAGTTATGAAAAAAATGGATAATACGAAATGTTTCATTAACAAAAAGTGGAGTTTCATTATTATTAATATTCTGTATTTCTAATACAGCACTAGACACTTGGTGATAAATTAGAGGAAAAATCGTCCAAAACGCCCCTCACATTTTGTAAAATAATTTTTTTCGTCCCTCACTTTTAAAAGTGTAATTTTATATCCCTTACATAGTCACATCGGACAAATTTAGTCCCTAACTAGGTTTCCGATCTTTTTTGGTAGGAATCCATCATGTGCAAGGCACGTGATCATTTTTTAAGGGTAAATTTGTCAAATTATATTTTACATAATCTGATCTATAGTCCTCCACATTTTATAAAATAAATTTTTCCGTCCCTCACATTTTATAAAATGATTTTTTTCATCGCTCACATTTCACAAAATGAATTTCTCCATTTCTCACATTTCAAAAAATGAATTTTTCATTTCTCACTAATTATGTGTATGAATTCATTTTTTTAAACACATGTATATGTCTATTTGATTTTGCTTAATAATAATAGCATAAACACATGTATGTAATTGAGCCCAACTTGTGGGCTATCTTCTCTTTTTGTATGATTATGACTAATATTTACCAATAGAACCTTAATTTGCATATTCTTATTGTATTTTGACCGAAAATAGCTTTATTGGCCAAATTGACAATGAATGCAAGATTATTTACTAGCTAATACCAGATGAAAATCAAATGATCACGTATAATATATGGTATTCGTATTGTTAAGTAAAATCAAATAGACACATACATATATGTATACTATTCGTATTATTAAGCAAAATCAAATAGACATATACATGTGTTTAAACAAAATATATTCACACACTTTTTTTTTAGGGTTTCCCTCACATACATAATTAGTGAGGGATGGAAATATACATTTTTTGAAATGTGAGGGATGGAGAAATTCATTTTGTGAAATGTGAGGGATGAAAAAATCATTTTATAAAATGTGAGGGACGAAAAAATTTGTTTTTATAAAATGTGGAGAACTATAGATTAGATTATGTACAATATAATTTGACAAATTTACCCTTCAAAAATGATCACGTGCCTTGCACGTGATGCATTCCGGCCAAAAAATGATCGGAAACCTAGTTAGGGACTAAATTTGACCGATGTGAATATGTAAGGGATATAAAATTACACTTTTAAAAGTGAGGGGCGAAAAAAGTCATTTTACAAAATATTAGGGACGTTTTGGACGATTTTCCCTAAATTAGAATGACATGAGCATTAATTAGTGTCAAAAAAAGTATTAATTAGTGTTAAATTCAGCACTTGTAAAGATCCCTACAAGTATTGGATCGTCTAAGAAAGAACAAAACATCGGGAAAATATAGGAAATGTGTGGATCTATTGTATTAACCAATTGAGATTGATCATTTTCAATTGAACTTTCTATTTAGTCAACTGAGATTTAAATTGACTAGAAAAGGGCCATCCAATTTTTGGAAAGTGGCTACTACATAATACATGGTTCACATATAAAGTTTTGGGTTGAATATTCTTCCAATTGATAAATATGATGAGAATTGCATGAGTGATCTTCATTTGTGGTCTCCAAAATATTGAAATAAAATAAGAAAAGTGAAAAAATTATAAGAAGCCCTTATGAGCAAAGTATAATAGTATTGGATATTATTTCTCTTATATTATAAACATGTTTTTCAATCTTTTTTTTATATTTTTAATTATTTTGTTATCTCACACACATTACTTCACAAAAACGTTACGATAATTATTTTAAATTATATTCAATTCAAACACACTAATGAGATGAAAATGTAACTACACCTCTTACACGAGTTTTTTTTTTTTTTTTTTGAAGGACCTCCTACATGAGTTTAATAGTATTAATTTGACCATTGATGACGTAATAGTAAAAGAAGATGTGTTAGTATAATAATTTTGAGGGTATAAAGAAATTTTGAGGGTACAAAATAAGATAATATTTTGTGCGCATATGTACAGGTTGGAGCACATGAGCCACACAACTGGAACGATCAAAGAAGCCTGCACAAGAAGTAATCACTGCTGGCTTTCGATTTTGGAATCTTTTCTAGACGTCCGGTCGATAATTTAACATGCTTCTCTTGGTTAATATTTTTCAGCTTTTGGGAACGCTTTAGTGCAAGAAAGTAATGTGGCAAGCAAAGGTTACGTAGGAGGGCACAATTAGTCAAGAAACTAATCCCCTTATGATTATTGGACTCCCTTATGTATAAAGTCTTAGTGAATTTGATGCAAGAAATATACATATCAAGATTCAATTCAAGAATCTTTAATTGCAAATTATTTTTAATTATTCATTGTTAGTCATATTTGATAATATGCATGTAACTGAAAAGAGTTACTTGGGTCCTTCATTAAGCGGAAAATATAAAATGATATATATATTTTTTTTGATGCTACATGTGATTTAATTCCTAATGATAAATAGTAAATTTTAGTGTTTTTCTTTAATGAAAGCGTTGGTATTAAATTAACTAAATAATGTAGTAAATAAGGGGCAATGGTGGAATCATATTTTCTTCTCTCTTCTAATGTCACTGTTTAATCATTAGTTGAGCCTTAATGTTATAAGGTAATTAACCTCAAGGGAGGTTAGTGTAATTTTCAAAATCTGGAGGAAGGCCAATGAAATAGTTAAAAACCTCGAGGGAGGTTTCTGAAATTATAGTGAATTTGATGCAAGAAATGTACATATCAAGATTCAATTCAAGAATCCTTACAGTACATTGTGCAAAATTACACCATATTCATGAATGAACTAACAAGAAATGAATGCATGCATAATCTTCCACTTCATACCTCTGGGTTGGTACAGAAGAAGAATAGTAGGAAAAATGAAAGGGTTTTCATAAAATAAAAAATGCGATTTACACATGGTTTTGTTGAGTAGGCTGTGTCATAGGTTACATAAGGCAGGCTCGAGTAGTTGGGAGTATAATCAATTAATCAAACCCTTCAGTTACTAGTAATATGAATAGGTTCAGTTGTATATACTTACCATTCAATATGAATATTTTATTAATCCTTCTTGTGGGATTCAAGAAAGGGACAAACAAGATAAAGAAATTAAATTAGGAGAGGATTAATTACTCCCATATTCTATTGTTCATCGAATAATGTACACGTGCTTCCAATAATAGGTGGAAAGAAACAAAATATCAAATTGATTGATCACAGAAACCAATCTGAGCGGTCGGCAGCAGCTGTTTTCTTGCAGCTTTGGTGATTCCACCGCCAACTTTAGCTTCTTTTCTGTTCTTTTTTTTGTCTAAAATGGGGAAACATGGGAAATTTTTCTTTTTTTTAAAAAAAAAAAAAAAAATTTTGTTTTGATTGAGAAAGCAAATCACCATTGGGTTTCTGCATAGGGTTGCTACCAAAAGAAATTCAAGTCATTAATAAAGAGAAAAATTGATGAGGATCGAGCTGTTATTAGTGATGTGCATATCTGCTCCTTCTCCTTTAGACAAATAGATATCCAAATTCTGTCCCTTTTTTTTTTTTTCAAGCATATTGAAATTTGTCCCTCCAATTTCTTTAGCAAAATTTTTAGTTTACTCTTTCAAGTCACATCTAATCCCAATTTCTGCAAGCAATTTTTGATACCAAAACTTGCAAACTTGACCGCTGATACGTAAATTCAATTGAAAAGTCTCTGTGTATATACCAGCACAATTTTGGAGCTTGTTCGGTTTGTATTTTTTGGGAAAGTTTTTGAAACTATTGTGGAAAAAAAAAACTATAACACAATTCTGAGATGTAATGTTTATAAGATAAATAAGTACTTGAAAAATAGAAAAAAAAAATATTCTGTAAAAACTCAAGAATCTTTTTCATAAAAAGTAACAATCCAAACCGAACCTTATCTTGGGTGTACCAATTTACTGTTAATTTGTTGTCATTTTCTACGTCAGATTGAGAGGCTTTACCATCATCTTTTAAGGCTTGCCTCCAAAAGCACATTTGTCCGTGGAAAAAGGAAAAAACAATGTATAAGTTTGTCCGTGGAAACTTTTCTTTTGCTTCCTATGATGATGGGTACAAAACTTCTGAGGTTTAATTAAACAATTTCTTACTTCTATAAGAAAAGGAAAAAGGAAAAAACATTGCAGGGGGTTTCTGAGATTTGTGGGGGGGTTTTTATCCCTTAGTAGCAGCAGCCTTACAAGCTTCCCTATTCTGTCTATCCCGCATCGTTCTTGGGAGGGTTAAGGGTTGGGTAGTTAAGTCCCCAGATTTGCCTCAAAAGTTGCCGGCTTTTGAGGTTAAATTTGGGATTATGTTTAATTAAACAATTTCTTACTTCTGTAAGAAAAGGAAAAAGGGTACAAAACTGTAATGATGCACGTCCAAATGAGTATGGCCTAATCTAATTATGCAAATATACATTTGAATTTAGAATTAGATCATGCATAATCTGGACTAATATTTTTAAAAATTGCTCTTTGAGAATTTACTTGATTCAAGAAGTTGTCCAGAGTAGCATCTAAATCAAAACACTTGGTACGTTAAGGATGTTCAACAACCTTTTATGAAGGGTTTTTTCTAATGCATTCTTCTGAATTTGTTGCTGAAATACTCAACCTCTGCAAGATAGAAGTAAAGCCTTTGACCTAAAAAAAGAAAAATAAAGAAATTAGAGGTCTCCCACCCTCTTATAATAGTAATTGGAAGGAAGGAAGGAAGAGAGCAAGAGTCGAAAAGAGGATGGCAGTTTCAGTAGAATTCTTGAAATGAAAGCAATTGTCGTGACATATGATAGGCAGGTGGATCAATAATGAACGATGATACAAGAGTTGAGTTCAAGAAATCTACCAATCCATCCAAGATTTCGTGTCCAACAAACCCGATTTGCTGGCTGAAGGAATAATCAGAAAACAGTACTAGCGTCACTTGCCAAAAATGCAAGAAAGGATTCGACCATTTCTGGATATTTGATGAATTATTTCTCTTTTCATCGCACTGTCATTAGTGAAATCCACAATGTCTTAGTTTACTGGTAAAAAATTATAATAGAAAACAAGATACTCCCTCCGTCCCACTTTGTTAGTCTTGTTTTCCTTTTTCGCCCGTCCCAAATTGTAGTCCACTTTCCCATTAAGAAATGTAGTAATCTTTCAAATTGTCTAAAATACCCTTATTAAATATCTTGTTATTAATACATTGTTATTAAATACTAACCCACTACATTGAATACATTGATTACATTGAATACATTGACTACATTGATTAGCATAAGGGTATTTTAGGAAATTATTAATCTAAATTTATGTTTCCAACCAAATTAATTACACTTTCTTAATCTGTGTGAAAAAAAGACCAAGACTAAGAAAACGGGACGGAGGGAGTATATAATTAATATTTCATGTGGAACTCGTGTCTTGAGGTGTTAATTTCTTTTTATAAAATTTATAGTTAATTTGAGAAAATATTTAAATGCAGAAGTAATTAAATGTGGATTTATTGCGTTCACACGAGAAGTTAGATAATTTACGTGTATTAACAAGTGTCACAATGAAAAAACTAAACTAGTCATCGATTGCCGTAGACAAAAATCCCAATGAGGTGATTGCCGTTTAAAGGGAAAAAATGAACAATGCCCTGTTTGTTTTAACGGGTTATCAACTCATAGCATTAGATCTAGTCGTCCGGCATTAAAGGTGGAGACAAATGTAGCTGTCAAAGGGTCTCTGGTCAATGGTCATAGAACAAGAATATGTTTTTGTTTGGCTTTGGCGGCCTTTGCTCTTCTTCCCTGCGTAGATTTTGTTCATATCCTCCAAAAATAACTACTAGAACAGTGGAATTCAGCTGTTGTTGAAAAAGATAATAAATATTGACTTGTTATTCATGACTTTTCTCCCATGTGGACTAAGTCTAAAGACTTTTTCTTCTTTTGGGGGTGGTTTTACAACAAACGACAGTTGTTAACCAACTTTAACACGCTCTATTTCCTACTTGTGTGGAGAAATTGTCCAATCACCACCTTCTTAATTAAGTAGAGAAGTGACAATTTCTTCTACTAGGTTTTTTGGATTGTAAGGCTCCTCAGACCATTGTAAGGCTCCTCATACCCCCGACTTCTTCAATAGGTTCAATAGATGTCCAATGACGGAGTCAGGATTTTTTTTCTTGGAAGGCCAAAATTTTCTTAATATGTTATGTTCCAAATAATTTTCATTCATTTAAATATATGACATCTAAAAAAAATCAAATATTAACTTTAATTATAAATATATATATATATATATATAAACTCTCGTAATAAAAATTAAAATTATAAAAAATTCGGGGAGGTCATGGCCCTATAGATTAACTTGGGGGGGGGGGTCATGGCCCTATCAGTCCCCCTTAGCTCTGTCATTGCAGGTGCTCACATTTCATGTCACCTTATCTAACAATCTAAGAATTAAGGATCATGATTGTTGTTTGTTCATGCAAGTTATTAGCTTTGATTTCAAGCAAATTTTAATTCCAGATTCAGCAGACAAACTGCAATAGAAAGAGATTGCACGTCACCTCTTCTGATGATCATGGATTTGAAGAGCCATCCGATTTTCCTACTAAAACAGCAATGTTACAAGAATCACTGTCAGATGCATGAATCAGTGTCCCGTTTTTAGGTTATATAGCAGCATTTCCATGATAGTAACATATGGTAGATTAATTGGAAACTCTGTAACATAAACAAGTCAAAAGTAGAATGAATACTTCTTCTTCGTCTTCTTCTTCTTCTCTCTCTCTCTCTCTCTCTCTCTCTCTCAATTTTAAGGCTGTGCTTCTTTCTATCAAAACTGAAGTAATTTTTGTATAAGAATTGTCTACATTTAAGAGAATGAAATTCTGCAATCAGCTGAATAAAATAAGTACGGGGTAGGCAATGAAATTCATGATCAGTATGTAAGGCGCTTCACCTGTGATCTATACATCCTGCTTCGAGTTATCAATGGGGTTTGGAATTCCACGATTGATTCTCTAACACAAAACCAAAAACAACGAATGGAAAAAAGGTAGTATATCCTAAAAAAGATGCTACTAAGGGAGTTATAGATATGATTTTTCCACTAGAATGAGGTATACTAATACTACAAATGGAGTTGAATTACATGAAGGTGAAACTCAGCACAATATATATATACACACAGACATATCTGGCTCTTTGCAACATAGTTGCAGTTTTACTAGAAGTGGTTACTGAAGACCTAAATGATGCTTTATGGACTATGGACTTTCAAAATGTGAATTTTTTAGTCAGCCAGATATGGAGCGTAGAACTGCATTTCATCAATTTTACAGAGGAGAGTAAGCTTTATCACATAATGAAGTCATCAAGCAAAGGGGTGTCAAATGGAAGCTTTATGATCCCAGAAGCCACGAAGAATGCAAAAAGCCACAAAGGTAGCATCCATTGAAATGTAAACATCAGAATTGGCTTCCCTGCAAGGTAACAGTAGAGTTAAACTGTCTTTCAACTGCACAAGACTAAATTTTGAAAGTAGCTAAGGTTCCAACAACTGCATGAAGATCTTAAGTCGGCAATATTCTTCAGGATAGCCAGATATAAAACAGTGCAATTTTTTTTTGTTCATGCAGTCTGAAATCTTTTCTTATGGTTTCTTTGTATGAGAAAAATGCAAATCCCATAACACAGTAAAAGATGTAATTTTCCATCATTCCTTTTTTTTTTTTTTTAAATGCTTTAAACTACTGTTAAGACTTAAGAGGTTCTTGATACAATAAGCAGCTCTTGACTAATGCCACTTCAGTATAGACGTACTTCTGCTTCTTTGCTTCTTTTCTTCTCTTACCGTCTTTCTCAATGGATTAATCATTCTCCATTCTCTTGCAAACGCTAATTCCTTACAGAAATGGTGGACAAGAAAGGGAAAAGCAGCATGAATCTGATATATTTAATTTGTGATTCATGAAAAGGCCATTGAAAGTAAACATAATGGAGAACCTAATGACCTGAGTGACAAGGAATATACTACCCTTTGCAACTTGGTGCAGCAAAGATCTAGGATAAGCTTGTAAAAGGCTATAAACTATTTTTTCATGTAATCTGAAATCTACCAGCCTTTGTTGTGAAGTTTTAAATCCTGGAATAGTGATTGACATGCTTGACAGTTAGATAAAAAGCAAGTAATTAAAAATTTAAAAGCACCGGCCGAGCAGCATAAACGCATATAGAAGAAAAAATGCAAGTCCATATTTGCAATTGGCTAAAATTTTACCAGCAATGTTGGGATGAGAACTGTTTTGCAGTTTAAATATAAGAAGGCATGTTTGGTTTTAGACAACGAAATATGGGGGAAAGCTTTATAATTTGAAGGATTTCAGGTTGATAATAACAAAAGTTTCATTGACAAATTGATTGGATTTCTTGAATCAAAGATAAGAATCATCTCAAAATACCAAAAGTACGCCTCATAATCATTATCATTCAACAGTAGACATAGGACACTTTAACTTTCTAAGGTCACTTCGTAAAGAAATGGATTGCCAGGCTATCAAATCTTTGCCCTACTTGAATGCACAAGTGCATTAATTCCGATCAATCTGGGATACTATACAAATCAGGAGAACTTCATGCATAAGTTTAGTAGAAATTCATGCTTTGAAATATTATATTGAAGACGACAAAATAATATTTTTCAGGACAATACGGTCAGTACCAGCAGAGCGAAAAGAGGCTTCCGTTTTATCAGCAATCCACTCCCCTGTCTCACGTAGTTGCTTCTCCACAGGGCTTTCAGTTGACATGGGGGTACCAAACAGGGACATCTTCTCTTTTGGGTCCCTAAACATTTTCAACACAAAAAATCCCAAAAAGCAATCAATCAGGGAACTCCAGACAATGCTAGAACCATTTTTCATGATAAAACAAGAAGTACTCAAGTCAAAAATGAAATAAAAAGTAGTTGCCTGACGGGTTCTGTGTCTCTAAAACTGCCTGCACTGACGGCTCTTTCAATCTCCAGAATTGATGGTTGCTTCTGCTTTCTCTTCTGCTTCAGCCTTGGTATTGATGGTGGCTGTGATGTTGTTGGGGAACTACTGCCAGTGTCTATTGTGGGATGTGAACGCTTAGGGGGGCTGCCTTGATGAGATGTGGAAGGTGAAGAAGTTTTGTTTGTGGAGGCAAGAATTTGAAGTTTGTTAATGGAAAGGCAGTTCAAGCTTACCATTCTTCTGCTTTCTTTTTGATATCCTTTGCTTTGAAACTTACTGTAGTGTTGCAAAAGAAGATGCATCCAATACTGCAACTTAAACGGGCGGCACTGAAATATCTTATCTGAACCATCTGATAGACAAAACCAAGCCTTGACCGGTCCCAATTCCAAGTCAAGATAGTAGACTGAACTTGTTTTTGGCCTTTCATCTCCTGTTTTAGGTTTTCTTGTGCAGCCACTTAAAGTGTTATCTAGTCCCAAATTGGTTTCAGTCTTGTAATTAAGACAAATTGTCTAGTCTCACATGATGAGAGGCATACATTACAATTTTCTTTAAGATGCTAATCCACTTCTCCTTATGCGGCAGCAGTTCCACAAGCACAAAAATGGCATTCTAGGATTTGAAGAGGGAGCAGGGAGGAAGCAACTTTTATTTCATCTAAGCATTAGAACAGGTGAAAATTGTGTATACTTAACATCCAAAATTGGACCCGGTCTTCTATTGGGTTGATACGATTTTTCTACCGTCCCAGGATCATCACCACTAAAAAATTAGTTTGTGACTGACATTTGCCAAAAATGGCGAAAATTTACATGGAAATTACATTCAGTTTTTACACTATTCTCAGGTGGGTAGAGTCCTGAGCAAATGAAGAGCTCTTGTCCACTGTGGCTTCTGCGAAAGCACAATTCTCCTCAAAATAGGAACAGCTCCTGCTGATATAATTGCTGCATGGTTCTCACTATCCATGCTCAAATTGTATAGTATTGATAAACCAGCTTCCATCGCTCGGTTGCTACCCTCTTCAATCAACTTGACCAATGGAAAAATGCCACCCTGTGCAGCGACTGCTCTGGTAGAATCAACCACCCCTTCAGAAATTATTCTGTTAAGTTCAATAACTGCAGCCTCTTGGAGTTCTGGTGAAGATGAGGTTTTTATCTGCTCTATCAACCTTGGGATTGTTTCATAAAGAGTTACCTCCATATTTACTGGATTCTCAAAGTCCAGGTTTGGACCAGAGAAAGAACTCAGTTTAACAAGACAAGAAGCAACCCAATCCTTGTAGCAAATAGGAATCTCAGATATCAGAATTTTACGAAGTAAATGCATGAAATGCTGTGTGTCTGTAGTGCTGCGGAAGTGCTCAGAATCAAGCAATCTTGTAAATAAGCGGGATGCTGCTGATATTGCTTGACCAGCTTCTTCAACTTGCAGGGCCAATAATTCTGGTCTCTGTACATCTGTGTCAGCTTCTATATCTGTCAAATTAGAAATGAGGTAGATTATGAACAGTGGACAAACAAGAAAACTGTTCTAGAATAGTTAAGCAACAGACACATGTACACACATGCAGACACACACACACGTATTTAGCACAATCAGGTAGAAAGAGAGTGTGTATCGCAGGCTTCATTTGGCCAATAGAAATGAGGCTTCAGTAGTATGTCTTGAATGAATAATCTCTGAGAATCTTAATTCCACATTAAGGCCAATAGAAATTGGAAGGAAGCATATAATTTCAAGATAGACTAAATTTGACTGAGCATCACAAATAAGCAATACAGGGGAAGGGAAATAATTAGAGAGCCAGAAGGTTAACAGTAAACGGAGAACTACCATTAGTTGACCAAATAAAAGATGTTCTTCACCTCAAATAAAAATAGGAATGTGAGATACCCAAAACCTGTGTGTGGTGGGACGAAAATATTCAAGATTCGCTTGGCTAGTGAGGGAAACACCTTGACGTTTTTAAAACTACAGGTGTCTACCAGTTGCTTTTTTGTATAAGGGCTATAGAATGGCATAAATTAACTTTCCAAATACTTAAATCCCAGGTAACTCTAATCACAATAGCTTGACCAAAAAAAAAAAAAGAAGAATGTCACTGAAAGCCTTAGTAAGACTTTGAAGTTGCAAAAGCCAGGTGCATTTGAATCCAGAATGTGCATACTAGGTTCTCCAAAACAAGAATGACATGTTAGAGTTGGTGGTTAATCATCTCTTGTTGGTCTGGTTGCACTAACTAGTAGCTTCACGTTAATGGATGGCTAGGACCTTTACATTTGATTTGGAGCAAATGGAAATGGAAACTTATAGAAAAGTTTCTCTTTCTTCTCTAGCTCTAGTCATCTGCCTGAAAGAAGTAAAGTGTGATTCACTTCTATCTTCTTGAGCTTATCTGTAATCATTTTTTTTGGTATTTGCTCAGCCACACCTAGATGAATGGACATGAGGTATAAATTTACTAGTCCTCAACGCAGGTTCAGTGATCTAAATCAAAATGAACTCCAAAGCAACAGTTTAGAAAAGGAAGAAGCATTCATAAATGTTTTGCATCTTACAGTTCTGAAGCATCTTCCTTACCGCTTAAACGTTGTTGGAAAACACAAACTAAGCCAGATGCTACATCAACTGAGATGACCATTTCCACACATGCATCATCAACTATGACAAACTCAAGGATGGAAGCAGCTTTCTTTTGCAAATTGGGGGATGATGTCTTCAAAATCTCAATGATGCGAGCTAAGAAGGCAGAATTTACGAAGTCTCTGACATACATGGTTTGCACACTGTAGAAAAAAGTAGACTTAGTTTGAGGTCTAGCAGTGACAGTCAGTTGCAATCATCATTATAACAAAGTAACACAGAAACTTGTAGTGCATAACAAGAATCTGAAAAGAAAAAAATGACAGCAGACTACCGTGTTAAAAATTTGAACAAGGAAATGCTTATTAACTGTCAAATTTTGCCCTAAAAATGATGCAAAAATCAAATTCAAGCTTAGAGACCCAAAGAAAAAGTAAAAGCTGCGTGTCAAATACACTGAAAGAACACACCTTACTGCTTCATAAAGGAAACCTGAAATGAAGGCAAAGAAACCGAAACCAGCAGATCATGAGCAATTAACGTTGGAAAAATATATTCTGAATGGAAAGTATGGATTGGCCAAATGAAGTCACTTTTTCTTCTTAATCATGAATTAGCTTGTAGCACTTACCAAAAAATACTGTGATGACTACTAAGTAAATGAGCTACAAGAAGAATGTAGTGTAAGAGTAAAAAAGTAAATAATTTTGTCTATCAGTCTGTTCCAGTAATGCATGATATATATACATATATGTACACTGACATCCCTTCAGAACCACAGAGTGGCATCTTTATCATATTGAGGAGTAAATAAATAAACAACAATAAACTTGGCTGCTTAAAATTCACTATTCTTGTTTTTTCAAACCTACAACTAGAAGATAACCTTTTCCTTGGGGAACAACAGAAGCCCTCTATGTGAGGCAGCCATTCAGAGATAGAAAAGTTCAATGGTGACTCAGCTGTAGTTATTATTTCTCTGACAAAAAATAACCCTATTAGCCATTTAGATGGCTCTCACCGTGCTTCATGTTGCCCTCTGCAGGAGGGGATTCTATGATTCTAAGACACTGTATGGAACTTGTTTTGATACCCTATCATAATGGCATATCATCCCAGACATAAGTTGAGAAAGAGGAAAGCATTTGAATTTTTAGTAAGGTACCAGAAGATTGGAGTGATTTTGTTCTTAGGTCAAATACATATCTCTTAACATGTATTGTCTGCTAAGAAGGAGGTGGTACGCATCATTTAAGAAGGCATAATCCACTGATCCCAAGGAAACCTCACAATCCTTCACCTCAGAAGGTAGTTCTTACCTTTTAGCAAGGTTAAGTACAAGAAATGATACATCAACACACATAATAAAAAATAAGGTTAGCCTGACCATCCTTTTCTACAAGTAGTGATACATTATCTCTATGAGAAAGCTAACAGTTCCAGTCAAGAGACAAGGCTATGGATTATCCTAATGTCCCATGCAGGACACTGCTAGAGATTCCTAATGAAATCAGTGAATCTGATAAAATTATCTTCATTTACCTTGTGTAATAAATTCCAGCATCCATTTGTTTTCTCATTTATGATCACAGGAGCATATTTCAGGCAGCATAGTCTCTCGCTCATTCAGTATTTGCAAGCAAACTAGGAGTCTTAAATGGCCCTTATTTTGGTGAAAACCTATTTATACACAATAGCCAAAACCGCAAGACTCGTCCAATATAATCTAGGCGCTAAATAAATTTTCATCTTTTTACTACCTCCTTTTTTTTCATAATCTAGGCACTAAATAAATTTTCATCTTTTTTACTACCTCCTTTTTTTTCAGTTTGCTTTCTTGCACATTGAGCTGGTAATAAAACAAGTATTAACAAATTGGTACTAAAATATAAGTGAGCTTTTCTGATGAACAGAAAAGAACCTGGATGTTGACTTTGACTCAGCCATCTCATTCAGATACCCAGGTGACTGAGAATTTCTTGTAGCATTCCATCCCTTCTTTGAAGCATTAACTGGTCCATCATAAAACTGAAAGCGAAAAATACGCTCGGTTCACATTGAAAACAAGTACGAAATCTTTGACTGCTATTGAGCAGTAGGTACAGACCTTTGACTTCATCTCTTTATCAGGGTCCAGAATCCGATTAAGAATGTTTAAAATCTGCATTACAAACAATGTAAAGCCCTTTATTAATTACAGAAATTAAAATTGAAGAGAAACAATATTGGAAAATTTCCACTACCATCTCTGTTGAGCTTCCAGATGTCTCAAATTGCATCAGTGAATTAATCAAAGGATAAACAACACCTTCCCTTTCAATTATCTGGCAAACATCATTGCTGCATTTTGAAACATATGAAGTTACTTCTTGACAAATTACCATGAGGCCATGAAAGAATTTGATCTCAGACAACTCAAGATGTAGATTACGAATTCAAAAGTGACCATGAATTAGGAACAGGTATCACACCAGTTACATTTTTAATATCAAAACTTAAAGACTTCTCAAGTGCATATGCAAAAACAATATTTTCCTTTCTTAGCAACATGAACACGAAGCGTAATACTATGTAATTGAATCATATGAACTCTAAGAGAAACAGACATTAGAAAATCATGTAAATGTAAAAGTAAGTCAGATTAGCTACACAAACATTGTTAGCATAATGCAGCATTGGATATAAAATATATGGAGTATTTCACAAAAGAAAAAAAAAGAGGACAATGTTTTTAAAAGGAGAACAGCCAAGAAATGGAATCAAGAGGGTTTTTCTGGAGAGGACATATAATTTCTACATTTTTTTTCACAGTTTAATGCCGATCCCCAAGCTGATCTAGTTGGCAGTAAGATCCAAGGACTATATAAGAAAAAAAGTCCCAAAAAATCACATAAATCAAATTTCTTTGGCTGAGAAATGAAAATGAACAGATATCATACAAAGAATGAGCTAGGATAGCTTAAATCAGACTGGGATAAAAATGATGCACTTGGCAACCTGATTGACAGTCTCTCCAAAGCTCGAATAACGGGCAACCTAACAGTTTCATTTGGATGATTAAGTAATTGACTAAGATGATTAATTGCTCCAGCTTCCTTGAATGACAAGCGTATATGTTCATTGACAGATGAATCAGCAATGGAATCTGCAGCTCTGGCAATAGCAGACTCATCATCAAGTCCAAGAATCAAAACTAGTCGAGCAACACCATCAACCCATGGCAAAAGTGTGAACCTCCAACTTGAGGATGATTTAGAGTCTGATTTGTTCTCATCTTCCATTTCTATGGCTCCTATACGAGCGAGGAACTGTTGTTGTGTTCGTCCAACTATGGCATTCTTTTTTGCCTCATCTAGTTTCTGGTCTTCAATATTCAACCCAATTAGCAGTTCTGAAGCACCATATCTTGAAGGAGCTGTTGAACCTTGCTCAAGCTTTGTGCCATCAGGTAAAGATGGCCATGAATACAAAGCTGGTTTAAAAGACTTGTAGGCAGCTGCACCAATCAAAGGAACCAAAACAAGACCTTCATCTAATAATAGAATCCTATAGTAATCATCTTTAGCAAATTCCAATAATGCATTTCTCGCCTCTTTTCTAATGACCTTGTACCCTTCCTCATTACTCTTCAAGAGATTTGCCTGAAAAGTGCCTAACGTTAGTAAAATCCTAACAGCCACTTACCTTCATGAAATCTAATACTTGAAAATTACATGTTAATACATGTAAAACCTTATACATGAAAATTACATGTTAATACTTGAGAATTACATGTTAGTAAAATCCTAACAGCCACTTATCTTCATAAAACCTTATACTGGAAAATTTCATGTTAATACTCCATGTGTGGGAGGACATTGATGCAGGACAATCTTTAAATTCCAAAGTAACAATTTCTATTGGAGATGACAGCCAAAAGCACAAGCCAAGGAAAGAGTGTCCTGAAATTAGGGATTCTCCTAGTTGGACCTAAATGTTTTCTTTCCCTGAAAATAACTCAGTATGTCCCCTAGCACCAATCATCTGAAAACATCATCCATGCTAAGCGTAATTATTTTTCCAAAGGAATAACAACATGAAAATTCCTACAAGGACTTTCATGAGTGCTTTTAGTTGTTCCTCTCTTTTCCGCTGTCATGATTGACATATTCATATAGCTTTATTACAACTACTTAACTACGCTTACATGGAACATTTTGTTCTCCTCACATAATTTTAATCTTTGGTTGGGAATTCTAAATATAACTATTCACTACTATTACTAGTCAAATTCTCAATACAGTTGTTATATTAGTTTCTCTAATTTGATGCTAATGATTTTAGAAATGAAAAAAGAATCCAAAACATAGTTTAAAGTTGTTCGATCATCACAATATTGATTAACTAAAAAAATATGCTTGAGGTTTCTGAAAGCCAAACTCAAAAATAGGCAGACAAAATGAACTACATTTCCTTAATTTTTTTTCCTCCTGGACATCTGCAACATTTCTTTTATATTTGCCAAAAGAAATCATGTGAACAGACAACTTTTATTCCTCAAACCTACAATTGATTCTGACAGTTACAGGGTAGGCTTCTTAAAGAGTTTTAACAACTCGCTAAAGCTATGGAGTAGCATACTAGGAACAAAGAATTTCCCAACCCAAAGTAAAATAGATATGAAGTAAGCCTCACCAATTTTGGAATAACACCTGCTTCAACCATGATCTTGTGGTTAGAATTGCTAAGTGCTAAATTAGACAGGACACCTCCAGCTGCCTCCTTCACTTGTACGTCCTCATCCTCCAAGAACTTAATAAGTAAAGGCAGGAGCTCTGAGTTCGCAATTTTCACTCGGATATTCTCATCTACAGACAAGTTCCACAATGTACATAAGCCTTGCTCCTTCACCTGCAGAAAAAATCCAAATTGAAAATTTTCCACATGATATATCATAAGAATACATGTACAAAAGTATGAATATTTAAATAGCTTGCATACATTTGAAGACAAGGAAATTCGTCTAAGCATGCTAGTTATCTCCTCTACTGCCCCACTTTCGGCCACAGTGTTTCTGTAAACATTAATGGAGGAAATCGTCCTCAAGATTCCAGCAGCAGCTTCACATGCAGAATCAGAATCAGACTTGAGAAGGTTAACAGTAAGATTTACAGCACCATGGAATTGCATGACATTATCTATGCATTTTTTCCCTCCAAGTGAGTACTTCCAGAGTGCAACTACAGCTTGTTCTCTATCAAGAGGATCGTTATCCAATCCAAGCATCCGTACAAATAATGCCACATAACCATCACTGCTCCCAGATGAGCTCCTCCCTCGTGCATCAACATCCTGATACCGAGTGGCAATTGATTCATTCACATATGCATAAAAAGTAATGGCAAATTTAAAGGTAAAAGTACATGTCAAAAAGGAACAGAATAATGACATGTATACATGATGAAAGACACATCTTTACTGACCATGTCAATATCAAGAATTTTGGCCCATAAAAAAGGTGGAAAAGGGTTGATTAACAAAATAAATATAGCTGCACAGAATAGTATAGTTTGGAACAATAAAAATCGTCCTGAACAAGGTAATATATGAATTTTAAGCACCAGATAACTCCAAATAACACAGCTGCACTAGGAAAAACAAAAGAGAAGGAAAACAAAAAATTAGCCACAGCAAAAACTTTGATGAACTTAAGATACACCAACATGGATGGTATGACTAAAGTCATGTGACCCCAAATATAACACAATATTGCCATCGGCAAGTAGCATGTTTTGGGATTTTTATTCTCAGGATTTCAATCAAATTATTGCTTAGCATTATAAAAGACAAGTTAAGATTTTTTGCGCTTTGATCTTACATGGAAGTGTACAGTTGTAAAGATACACCATTGTCCCCTATATAAATACTTGCCTGGGCCTTCCACAGTTCTACTCCAAGAACTTAGGATTGGCAACTCAAAGGCGAGATTAAGCTACTCCAATAGGACTCAAATAAATTTTGCTTTTCCCCTTTTTTTTTTGGGCGGGGAGGTGGGGGGTGAAGGATGGATAATTGAATTTCCAAAATTCAACAGCAATAAAAACAGTTACATAATCGACCAGACAATATCGATTTCAGACTGAAATAAACATGAAAAAATTCTAATAATTCCTCAACATAATTTTGCAAGAATCTCGATCACTGATATAATTTTCAAGAAGCCAACACTTGTGTATGCTACTTGATATCTATAGCACAGCATACAATCAGCATTACAAAAACAGCAACAAATTTAGACTTCACAGTAAAAACCATTAATCACAAAAAAAAAAAAACTCCGAATAAACATCAGAGTTCGATCACTATACTCATATACACAAAATCTTAGAATAAAACGTGAGTGAAATGGGATGAAGACAAATGGAAAGTCGATGATATGTAGAAAGCTTACAGCAGAAGATGAAGGCTGAAATGGGATGGCACCACTATCATCAGAGACCCTTGTTCTAAAAATTGAATCTTTATAGCCTATTCTGAGCTTAAATCTGTAATGATTAACATTATCACTGCTAAAACAGTTGGTTTTCTTGGTTCTAACTGTAACAAATCCCACTCGAGGATGCAAGATTTGATTTTGCAGCGGATTGGGGGGCTTGAGTTGTATTTGGGTTGGGATTATCAGCGCCATTTATGCAATGCTAAAATCGATGTTTGGCACTCATAAGTTCTATCTGATTGTCGATGAAATAGAACAAAACAGAGGTTCTGGAAGGAATAACAGTCCGGGGTTTCTGTGTCTAAGCCAAGGTTTTGGACTGGGGATTTTCTTCCATTTTTTTTCGATAAAAGGACTCGGGATTTTGTGGTTTTGAGGACTAAACAAATGAAAATGGTGCATTTGTATTCTCTCCTTTTTCTTGCTTTGAAAAAGATGTTAGATGTCTTTTATTTTCCTTTTTTTTGAAAATAAAAAGCAAGGAGTTTGTAAGTATTTATGGGTAATAGTTAATTATTATTTTTATTTTCCTTTCTTGCTTTGAAAATGATGTTAGATGTCTTTTATTTTCCTTTTTTTTTTTAGTTTTTGGAGAAAATAGCCACATATCAGCCAAGATTTGTGTTATATCAACCAAGTTGGTGCAAGATTTTATCCTTAATAAGTTTTCAAACTTTCCTCAAAAAAAGGTTTTTAAACTTGATTTATTAAGTAAAAAAATACTAGTATAAAACTTAACAGGTATATGTATGTTCGTATATTCAACATTTCAACTTGACGCCTTTCAACTCGATTCACGTAGTATCCAAATAAAGCTTGAACAGTATTTTGAATTCATTAAAAATCTAATTAACCTTGACATTGTAATATCAACTCACTTAATTCCCTAAGGATAATTTAAAAAGAGCTTATTTACATGTATATCGATTTAGGGATCTTTGTGAAGTTTGAAAATTTTTAGTGGGATGAAGTCTATTATTAATACATGATTAATAATACAAATCTCAAATTTTCATTGATTAAAAACTTAAACTAAACAAGAATAGAACTACGGAGTAAGACGGGACCACCGCTCTCAAGTTTTAAATATTTATATTTTCTTCTTTTGAAATTTTGAAAAAAAATTTATGAATTTTAAGATATTTGCCCCTCAAAGTTCTCAAATGATTTTATGGTGATATCTATTTTGCCCTCTTAAATTAAATTTTTAATTCCCTCCCCCAAACTAAAAAGCCTTAGAAGTTTTTTTTTTTTTTTTTTGTAATTAAAAAGCCTTAGAAGTTGACTCCTTGCCCTCACAAGAATTACTCTTCTATTTTGGTGTACATGTATCCATTAAATAATAAAGATCACTCAATGGTCTTTATTCACATTACCCCCTTAAATTATACTATCTCAAATTCTCAATTGCACCCTTAAATTACTTCGTTGCCACATGTCAAAATACTAGTGAGGGGCTTTTGGATATGTTACCACTGAGAGCCACCCACAATTGCTGTTTCTCAAGTCTCATTTTCATTTTTGATAATACCATAGAACGCTACAGCAGACAACAGCCAAAACCTTCTCTTCCTGAATTTGCATGTAATTCATGCATTCTGTGGATAAGGAAATCAACAATTGGCTCTGAAATGAGCAGTTCATTGGGCTTCCAATTCACCAAGGCCTTGCCTCCCCGCCTCCCATCTCAATCCAAAAGCCCGCCACTTTTGATTGTCTGCAAACGTAAAATTCCTCCACCTTCAAAGCTGAAGGTAATAAATTGTCAACCGTATGACAATTTTATTTGATGGAGAAAAAGAAAACTGCATCAGATTTTGCATTATTTTACTTTTAGCCTCTGAATTCTTAAATCCCATATTTTGCTAGTTGTTGATAACAGGCACAAAGAAGTCTCAGCACAGAGCCCATCAAGAATATTGGAACTGCAATTCCCAGTTTGGCAATTCAAGTTGGGGCATTTTTTGCCACTGTAAACAACTGACTTTTTTTTTTTTTTTTTTGTCTTATATCTCATTACAAACTTGAAGCTAAATAATTTGAGAAAATTTGCCAAACAGGTAGCAGAGCCTGCTTTAGCAGTAACAGGAGTGAATGATGAAGAAGATTTGATAACCATCTTAATTCAGTTGGGGATATGTGCTTTTATATACTTTATTGTCTTTCCAGTGAGTGGCCATTACCATATTCTTGACTTGGCAAATAGGCTCAATGGATACCACGAACTGTTGAAAAAATCAATACTGATTTATATATGTGAATTAATAATTGCAGCCAATCATTATGAACTGGCTTAGGATCAGATGGTACAAAAGGGGCTTCATCGAGATGTACTTTCAGTTCATGTTTGTATTCATATTCTTCCCAGGGTAAGTGATTCCTACTCTAAAACCACTTCTGATCCACTTTGCCAGCATTATAATTCTAATTCTTTGCGCTCAAAGTTGCCATTTCTCATAATCAGGAGTAGTATCTGAACATTTTAACCTGTTAGACGGCTGAATTAGTACTTGAATGTATGTAAGGTGATTAGTGCACATAGATAATGGTAGACAATGGTGCCATCAATTTAGAGGAATTGCAGTTTTGAAAAAAAAAATGATACCTAAACTTATAGGTTCAACTACTATTGATTGTCACATAAAGAAGTTCATGATACAAAGTCTACATACATTTTGTTAAAGGGGGTGCAAAACTTTGATTTAATCAACTAAAAACTAACATCATTACTTGTGGCAAATAGTGAAACAGAAACTAGTTGTTATGAAGCCTAGTTAAGCATTCTCTGTCTTCAAACACAAGCCTAATTTGCTCTTCTTCAAAAAAAAAATGTCAATAGCAAATATTCATAATTAATGTTGGAGGAAAAAATTCTGGTGGAGGTACATTTTTCTTCTTCTTCTTCTTCTTTTTCCATATCTGATGGTTCGGTTGATATCTCTCAGGTTACTACTATGGGCACCCTTCTTGAACTTCAGAAAATTCCCAAGAGATCCATCCATGAAGTACCCTTGGTCTACCCCAGAAAACCCCTCCCAAATCAAGGGTGCTTCTCGCAAGTATCCTTGGGCTACACCTGAAGATTATGAATAACTAAAACTCAAAAATGTAATAGTATTGGAATTTGATGTTTTTTTTTTTTAGTCTGTCTATCCATCATGCTAGTAGGCGCAAATGACTGGCTATTAAATAATGTTTATTCTTTTTAGAGAAAATTTAAGGATAAATTACCTTTTACCTACTATTGTTTGGTGTTTTACCACATAACTCTCCCATGGTTTAAAATTCTATATATTACCCCTTCATAATATAGATTAAAGTGTCACTGTTAGTTTTTCCATTAAAACTAGCTATCAATAATAAAAAAAAAGTCAAAATCAAACTAATAAATTGATAAATTTACCCTTTTATTAATTCTTTTTTCCTCCACACATAAAAAAAAAGAAATTGAAATAAAAAAAAAGATAAATAAGAACTAAAAAATATCATTAAAGATTTGGTTTAAAAACCATAATGATATTTGTAGTAAAAAAAGATTTGAAATTTTTTGTTTCTTATTTATTTGTTTTATGTTTCCCTTCCATTTTTTTGTTTCTCATTTATTTATATTTTATTTCTATTCCAACTCTTTTGTATATGGAGAAAATTAAGATTTGCAGGCCAAAGTATAGATTGTCAAAATCATCTCTTCTTTTCCAAAAAAGAAAAAAAGATAGAGAGAAAGAAAAGAAAAAAAAAGTAGTAAAAGGATGAATTTATCAATTTATTAGTTTGACTTTGACATTTTACCATTCACAGTTAGTTTTAACGGAAAAACTAACCCAAACTATGAGAGGGTTATATACAAGTTATTAAACCACAGGTGGTTACGTGATGAAACACCAAACCCATGGAGATAAAAGGTAATTTATCCAAAATTCAAGTCAATAACAATTTTATTCGCTTTTCTGCTTACATTTAGCTCTTAAAGCAAAAGTTCCAAAAATTCTTAAAAATTGCAACTATTTATTTATCTACACTACATATAAAGGAAGAGCACATTTTGATCTACAACATTAGCCATAAGTAACAGAATTAGTGCATATTTTGCCCAGACTATAACTGGCAATGTTCTAGCAAAATTGAAACTAAAAGTTGGCCTAATCCACAAAAATCTTGATGAAAAATGGTTCCATCCCCAAAATCTCAAAATCTCCTCAAGTATTCCTTATATCCAAAGGTAGCAGCAAAGGCTAGAAGGATTGGAAAGAAGGCCAAGAGTTTAATAATCATCCAACGATTCTGCTCAATAAACATCTTCTTCAGTATAACCTTGCACTTCTGGTCTGCCTCCTTCAAAAGGGCTTGACGAGCAGGATCCATTCCACCCCTTAGTGCTTTCTCATTCTGTTAAAAGTTATCATTTGATTTAGAAAAAAAAAAAAAAACCGTTATTTAACATTGGATTCCTCTGCCTTAAATTTCGTTAAATGTGAACTGTACAACTTTTAAATCAATGGAAACAAGCAAAACCAACAATCTTGTATGAAAGAGGAAAAAATTATACCTACCTTTTGCCTAAAACTCTTGAGAGTGTCGCGTAAATCATCGGCAGAAGCCAGCTTTGAAGCTAGCTCTGGCCATCTTTGGTTAAGCTTTTGGAGGATAGCCACACTTGTTTCCAGGTTATTTGCATAGATCTTTTCCTGTACAGATGGATTGCAAACAATAGCATTAGCTATTGATTTTAACATAAATTTCAGAAAGACCAAAAGAATATTGGAAGAAAACAATGAAAGAGAGGGATAATATCAGAAACCTCCCTTGAGATTTCTCGTAATAACACTTGGTATCCCTGAGATTCTAGAAATATCACTTACCTCCCCTAATAATTGTGAAAAGACTATATTAATCCTTACTTGATACACAATTCACATATCAAATAAATGGAGTTCAAAAATTAAAAAAAAAAGAAATGAAAGTAACTTTCTTCTCTTTCCCTTTTCTCCACCATTCTCTCGTACTTATTTTTTGGATGACTATGCAATATGTTTTTTGTAAATTATAATAAATTGAATTTTATTTTTCTTTTAACTTTTGTGATTGTGATAGAGTGAGGTATTATTTATTTACTTATTTTGAATTAATTTTTATAATGATTGGTACAATTTAATGATTTGGGCAAGAGTTGACAAGATGTTGGAAAAAAAATATAAAGTTTATATGAAATCAGTTTTAAGCACATAGAGTTAAATTGGTGCAAGTGTATTTATTTTCAAATATCTCTTTTACTTTTCAAATTTATAGTTTTATGGAGTATAGTATTATGATGTAATAGTATTACAAGAGATTATTTTGTAAATGATGATTTTCTTGAAGTGAATAAAGCGGTTTAGGAATATTTTTATTTAGCAAGCAAAAGGGTAGTTTAGAATTTTTAAAAATTTTGTTACACAAATAACAAAAATAAGGGAAGTAAATGATATTTTTAAAACCTTAGGGGCGCTAGATGATATAAAGAGAAACCTTAGGGGAGTTTCTGATGAAAGCTCCTTGTAGACAGGAATTCTAGCTTACCCATTCCTTGTAGCATTCGGTATTCTGAGTCAAACACCAGAGTAACAACTTGGTGGCTTCTTGGGATAATTTTGGGTTTCCTGCAAAAATCATTTGAAGACAGATAGAGAATATTGCCATGTCGTTAGAATCCACAATGGAAAGTCATTTTTCAGGTTTGAAATGTATTACCTTCCTGAGTTGCTTTCATTGCAAAATCCTGAACTTGTAGGGCGAGTTGTTTCATCGATTTACTTCTAGGAGTACCAGCAAGAGCAACATAAACGAGGGTGGGATATATTGCCTCAAATCTATCAGTTGCCTGCTTTGCATTATCAAAAAATTATGTTAACTACTTATCCCCCAGGCAAAAAGAAATATTTTGGCTGCCTAATTTTGTGCTCAAAATATAGGGGTTAACCATTCCTATAATTTTAACGTATATTTTAGCGGTTCTGGACATACAACACGTGTAAAATTTGAATTTGAATTCTAAATTTTACATATATAACATGCATTTAAACTCGTTAATATATACACTATTAGTGTGGAAAAAATTTATCTAAACATTAGGCATTGCTCCATCACGAAAACAACATCAATGACCAATTATACTACATGATTTATACTGTAAATTGGTTTAATTTCACCTTGATTGGGGTAGATGATGCAGGAAATGTCACATGTAGCAAAAGGTCTAGTGCCAAAGGTGGTATTAAACGCTCTCCTTTTCTTACAGCACCGTTTACCAAGATTTTATACGCATTAGGTCTAGAAAGAATTCTGTGGAAAGAAGAACAAAAGAGCAACTTTTATAAGTAAAAAAGCATTTACCAAGGAAGCATTGCAATTTTGAATTATGCTCAACAATTTCAAACCTTTCTGCTAATTGTAAAACCAGATCCCTTGTCTGTGGATTTGAACTTGACTTGCTGCCTGCTCCCAATATAGGCAAGACATAATGTGCCCATAGATATAATCCTACTGTTAAATCTCCCTGAGAGGCCTGGACAAAGAAAATTTAGCTTGGTCATCCGTTCATGTTCATGAAGACGAACAAATAATTGGAAGCTTATTTTGGCCAAAGTGACGGGATGTTCATGTAGGTATATACCTGAATTATCATCCATATGTAGAGTGGAAGCTTATTTTGGCCGTGATATTTCGAATTAGCCCTCAAAATTGGCAATAGATTAATCATAATGTCAGGTTTTCGTCGCAATATCATAGATGCTACGACAAATGTAGCGACCTACAGCAACAATGCAAGAGATCTGATAAGAAACATGTCAGAGATATCAGATCTCTTCCACTTAACAAAGCTCTTATAGCCATGTACACGTCTACTTGCAACAAGAAATGAATCAGCTAAGTAATCTATTGGTAAAATGTCCAACAATTAAATGTTGTCCTCGACCAAGATATATAGGAAATATATGTCCACAATCAACGCTAGCTCAAGAACCATTTTTGGAGATTGTACCTGAGATTTTGATGATGAAGCTTGAACTCCTTTTTTGGGGCCCTTAGATCCAGCTTTCTGCATTGTTAAATCAGCAAGAATGCAGTCCAATGACCATAGCATAAAGGACTCGAGTGATTCATTGGAAAGTTGATTAATCCAGTCAACCGAAGTCCTATAGACAACTTCTTTTATATGACAAACGGGGATCTGCTCAACACAAAGCAATTGACCAAATTACGTTTATCAATTGCTTAGTTCCTATACAAAATGTATTCTTTATATGTACATGAATGAATTGCACGAGTTAAAATGCAGTATGGAAGACCAAAACGAAATGAACAAGTGCCAAAAGATTGTTATGCCTGAAGGAACCACTCTTTATATGTGACTACTTGAATGCAAATTTATTCTGATTTTTTCTCAAGTAATTGTCTTTTTCTTCTTTCTGTTTCTTTCCTCCCTTCTTGACACGGCGTCAAGTAAAGGTAAAATGGAGAAAAAACCATATTGGGCAGTAGCTATCTCCAAAACCAACTCACATCGGCAATTGCATCAAGGGATGACTCTTTGAACAACTCCAACCATGGAAACTGTGCTGCACTCACAGCTGAAAATGCTCGTCCAAAATAATCTGCAAATCTCGTTAGTTGAATCTCCTCTTGTGATGCATACGATGCCTACAAATTGTCAAAAAGAAAACAACTAAGTTACAAAGAAATACACTTGCAAGATCAAAGTTAAAATGTTCAACGCAAGAAACTTGTACTTCTGTTTATTAATTGTACGAATAACATCCCTCAATCTAATGCAAGCATTTAGTGATGTTCCCAAATGTATGTATTGTAAAGCATGGAATATTGTTTTCGATTAATAGTAATTCTCAATCCGGGGTGCATAAGTGGCAATACTCAGGTTGCACGGTTAATTAGTGAAGATTACATGCACTAATTTTGCTATACAAAACTTGAAGAGCTGACCAAATTCACATATATTCACTATTTATTTACAATTTTATCAAATTTTGGCAAACACAAGAGATTGAATTTTCAATTTAAGCAATGCATGATGTGCCCGAATTTTCTAACTCATCTTTTGTGACAATTTCTACTTTACTTTCTATTTTCTTGTCCGGTGCACATTTTACCGGTTTTAGAAAAATAGTAACACAAGAAGTGAAATAGAGTATTCGCAAACCATTAATATGCCAAAGAAGTAAAATTTGAGCAAAAAACTACATGAAACCAAAAACTAACCGAGACATCAGCAAGGAAAGAAGAGAGATCATCACCATCAATCTTCATAGCAGCTTCAGCAATAGTCATATTAGTCTTCTTTGTCTCCTTTTTCTCCTTCTTCTTCTTCTTCTTCTCTTTTTCCTCCATAGCTCCATTCTTCCTACTCTTTCCACTGCCACCATTTTCTGATCGATGATTTGACGAATTTGCCAAAAACTTTCCATCGTCGTCATAAATGTCAGCCTTTTTTCGAGCCTCAACATTTTTCCTCCTCTCAGCAGCATGCTTCTCCAAAGACTCGAACACATTTCTAGTACTATTATCAATAATATTTTTGGTGGGATCAGATGATGGTTTTTTCGTTGCTTGGTTTTTCTTATTTTTTTGTTGCTTTTTCTTAGCATATGTCACTTGTTGCCACCCTCCATTATTCTTTTGGCCTTGATCCAATTCATTTGTGGGATTGGATTTCGCTTCCATTTCTTTAATATCTTGTAAGAGGGATGCGAAAGAAAACAGTTGGAAAAGGAAGAATAGATAAATTAGTTGAGTTTAGAGAGTTTATTGAGTGACAGGAGGGAATGACGGGGAAAACAAGTAACGGATGGTTTTGGTTGGAAATAAATTAGTGGAAAAAAGTGCAATGGGACGTTAAAATCGGGCCTTTTATGGCTAATGCAGATAAAAGATTAGAGGGATTGGATAATGGGAATTATAGGTATGAATTGATTTGAATTCAACTAAATTACACACATATCGAGTCAACCCTTATTACTAGTAGCAATAATGAGGCAGAGCAGTGACCTTAAAGAGAAATTAATGTAACCAACAATGGTAAAAAATTAATTAAACAAAAATAGTAGGGGAATTAAATGACAATATTAGAGGCCTCCAACGGATATCTAATCAAGAAAAGGAAGAAAATACTCTTCTAATTAAGTTTACATTTTTCTAATGAGTATCTATATATTGTGCATTCGTTAATACACCTAAATCACACTCAAATTATCATGTGAATGCATACACTAACAATTATTATCTTTCCTTACAATTATATATTTTTCTAATTAAATTTATCTTTTCAAAAACTTAAAACTGAATAATCTCTCAACGAGTGCTTATTTTAAGTCATCTTTTTTATTGTAATAAAAAAAGTTTGAAAGGGTTCAATTTCGGTCACCATCACTGGTCAGAGCGTGCCTTTGATATGATAAATTGCTCACAAAAATTTTTTTGCAAATCATCCACCAGCACATTTCTTCACATCAACAGTGGGATTGAATACACGACCTTTACTTTACGAGAAAATGACTCGTACTTATCAAATGAGCCAACTTATATTTGCAATTATCTAATAATGGCACTCAAAATGCTTAAATTTATATGCATCCCCATAGACAAGTCAACCCTTCAGCAATAGTATTTAAAATTTTATTCAAAGTTTTAGTCCTCTAAAGTACGAAGACTAATCTCAATCGAATTGGCTTAACCAAGCAAAATGCTGATCTCAATTCAAGTACTTCTGCTCTCACTATTGCAAATTTGATTATGCATTTTTTCGCCTTATTGATTGCAAAGATCGGCGGGCTCAAAATGGGCTGCACACAATTCGGGTCATGACTGAATGCAGACTTCTCCTAACAATGTACAAATTTTGTCATATCCTCACTGGGCCTACCGAAAAGAATTGGTATCACTCCGCTGGACCAGAATCGAAAATTGGAGTCACTACTTAATTAGTTCTGGTCTCACTTTTATTCAGCTAAATTTATGTCGTAATCCATTCACTTTTGATAAATGAAAATTGTGCTTTCTTTAATTTCATGTCCAAGTAACATTTAAAGCAACCAAAAAAATTTTTGAGCGCTCATTAATACATCTTATCCAACATAACTTGCCAAGTCTATGCACAAGCTTATAATTAATTCCTTCTCTCACACTTATATATTTTTCCAAATTAACTCTATCTGCTTAAGAAGTTAACACTTGAAGTATGTCTTAACGAGTACCCATTGAACATGGGTGCCCTTTGGACAGAACCGAAAAAATTAACAAAAACTTTCTTTGGAATATTACTTTCATAAAACAACTTGCTAAAAATGTTATTTCAGTTATGGTAAGTAAACAACGCTTTCGTGCTAAATTTTTGATAAAGTAGCTTCATGAAAGGTAAAAAGGCACCTCCTATCACCATACAATCTAGAGTACCTTTCTTCTTGTCCCCAAAAAGCGAAGACGCATGCAAGCAAACCCAATCTTGGGTTCATACTTGGTTGGGCCCTTGAACATATGGCATGTGAAAATCTGGCAGCAATAAGTATATTGCGCAAGCACAAAAAGTTTATTCCAACTCATGCGCCCTTCTTATAAAGAGTAAAAATCTGCATTGTAGGACACTGAGCTAGGTTTCTTTTTTTCTTTTTTTTTCCATAAACCACAGGTGCATGCTTTCCTTTTATGGTCTGCAAGACTGCGACTAATCATGTTCGAGTCGGATCAGATTTTTTTTTCCATAAACCACAGATATATGCTTTCCTTTTTATGGTCTGCAACTAATCATATTCGAGTCAGATTAGATGCCTTGTGAGAAAAAGTTATTCCAACATTATTCTTTTCATTCTCATGAATTTTAAACTCGAAACCTCATGATTATGGGACGCAAGTTCTTTTCACTTGCACCAACATCCGTTGGTGGACACTGAGCTGAGTAATCACTAAATTTGGTTACTTGAAGCTCGTGGGTACAGCAGTTGTTGTCATCTTCAATCCCTTTCACAGAATTTCTAGAGGCTGCATGGTATTCAAGCATCATACTTTAATTCTTGTAGGATTCTACATTAAATTAGCAAAAATAGAGAATTTTATAACTTTCAGAAGTTAATATCTAGATTAAAGAAATAAATTTTTTTTTTAAAAAAAAAAAATCAAGCCTCGTGTTGTGTTACCCATATGATTGCCAGATCTTCCTTTTGGCCAAATGGTTCCGATGTCCCAACAAAGAAAAATAAAAAATTTTAACACCGGAGATTTGGATTGCGTTTTTCAAAAAATTTGACTGTACCACTTTCCGGCAATCAAATCATCTATGATTCACTTCAAGAGAATAATTCAGAGTTATATATTCGATATGATGTATATAAGATAAAATAAAGAAACTAAAATACATGTTGTTTAAAAAAAAATTCTAATACTTATCTCGATACAAATAATGTTCAACCAACCTTTGTACAGACAAACCCTAATCTTTGTCCTTAGCACTTCATGCTTTGGTTTTGTAGAACCACTCAGCCGTGACTATACGCTGCCTTCTCATACGAACGATAGGTGGACCTAATACCAAATCAAGCAAATTTGTTTCACCCTTTTTTCGCCTTTTGTGCTTAAAATTCTGTCCAAGCTCTAAGGGCATAAAATAGGTAGCCATGAAGCACATGCGATGGTTTAATATTTCACTGTTGCTAGGGCCCCAAAGGTCCAACTTAGTACCATGATTTAAATAGGAATGGGTATGTCTCTGCCATTTGATATGATACATGTTACCTCTTATGTTAAATAGATTCTGAGTGAAGAAGTTTTACAGGGAAGTACAAAATTAGTCTAAAGCAACCACCAACTACACATGTATAAAAACTGAATGCTGCACAATAATTGGAGGCAAAGACTCTTATACAATTGAACAGCAAGGACGGGGGGCAGGTTTAGCAACCGTTCCTGAAGGCTAGGTACAAAATGTACACGACATAACTTTATATTTAATTTATTTTTAATAACGTGTAATTATAAAATAAAATTTTTTGAACCCCACATGACGTTCTAAAAAACGAGATACACGTTCTGCCTCTCTTCCAGCAATGGATATATAAACTGTCAATTTTTCTTCACTGTTTAAGTGGAAGCTTAAGGAAAGGTATATTTACTTGTCATGAACATAATGAGGCAAAGTTCACTTTGTTTTTGGGTACATACAAAGTTCACTAATTTCAAGTCATAACTTGGAAAAAAAAATATATATATATATATATATATATATATATATATATATATATATATATATATATATATATATATATATATAAGGCGTTAGGCAAGCCAAAATTATGTACAACCCATTACCTAGCACAGATTTTATAATGTGACACAACACATTATTGATACGTAGCTAATTTGTGAAAAATTTATGTTGTGTTTGGATTGTATTTTCCGTCATTTTTCATGGAAAAATTATTGTAGCGATTTGATATATGTAAGGGAAAAAGGTGATAGGGAAATGTGATCACGGAAAAAGATAATATTTTTCGACGAAAACAAGCAATGCAAACAAGACCTTAACTGTTTGCGTAAATTTTTTTTTTTAAAAAAAGGATTTAATTTCATGAAACATATCCTTTCAATTAACAAATTTTTCTTGCTCTACACCCGCTAGCGTTCGATAATTTTTTTACCAAAGAACTTAGAAATACACTCTAAAGAAATTCATAATATCTTGCCAAAATGACCATACAAATGGAACAGCTATTGATTTGTGCACTGACATTGAAAAGATTGAGCACTTTCTACATATTTGCTTTTGATGATCAAACATGTGATGGTGTCTTTTCATCTGTCTGATTTAATATCTACTCCGTTAACCAAATGAAGTAATAACCACTAACGGAGAATAACTCATTCAGGGCCACCCTCTTTACTGCTGTTCACAGAACAAAATAAATAATGAGTCTCTGCAACTTTTGATAGTGTTGTCCAATCACATTATCTGGACATGCTAAATTTTGATTTTCTGGTCTTAGTAGCAAAACTTACTGTCCAATCCAAACTGGCAAAGAGATGTAGTGCAGAGGTCCATTCACTGAGTAAGAGAAGTGGGAAAAAATTAAGAGAAAGAAAAGAAGGATCAGGTACCGGCTTTTGAGGTTTCTTCTGGGATTAGGTTTATAAAAGCCGAATTTCTAGACTTCAGTTTAGAAAAGGTCAAGAGGCAAATTCATGCAAGGGTAGTTTACTGAGTGTCGTGAGGGGTCTTTACTTCTTAGCAGCAGCGGCCTTACTGGCTTGCCCTTGTGGGGTTTGCCATCCCACATCGGTTCTGGGGGGGGTTTGGGTTTGGTTTATAAGTCCCTGGAAGGACCTCAAGAGTTGCCGGCTTTTGAGGTTTCTTCTGGGATTAGGTTTATAAAAGCCGAATTTCTAGACTTCAGTTTAGAAAAGGTCAAGAGGTACCTTGTAGAAGCTTTTTTTTTTTCAGTAAATAAATGTAGAAGCTACAGATACAATATCTTTTCTATCAGTAGTAGAATAATTATGTAAAACTAGAAATTGTGAAAAAAAAATTAAATAAAATTTTAAGAAATTTATATCGTGGTACTTTTGATTCCAGAGATAAAGTAAAGAAAAACAAAGCCTCAACAATTTCATATTTTTCCTTGACAAACTAGACGATTCAAGTTGGGGAGAAATTTTTTTTTTTCAATGTAGGGGTATCCCAACTCACGCTAAACTAACCCCCTGCGGCTATGCGCCCCCCATCCCTAAGGATACACAACGGATAAAATGGGACTCAAACACACGACCATCATATTTGGAACTACTAGCCTGCGATCATTCGAGCCAACCCCTAAGTGTCGGTATAGGCGAATTGTTCAACTAAAAATTCTACGGGCGCTAGCTTCACAAGTTTGCATTTTGTAATATTCTAACAAGGAAAAAAAAGAAGAAGAAAAGCATTTTCCACAATCCTGAAAGGGACAAGAATTTCTTCTTCTTTTTTTTTTTTGGATTTTCTAACTATTACGTTAGCATGATAAAGTCACATTTCACGTCTCTTTTTTTATTTACAATTTTTTTTGTTGTAATATTAATTTTTTAAAAAAAACCCAGAATTCAAATATTGTCAGTATCTCTTCATCAATCTTTTAGTTCATTAATGAGCCTTTAATAAACAAAATTGACTTGGTATTATGGTATGCAAATATGAAATTGAATTTTATCATGATATTATAGTTAGAATCTTTGATTTGAATGAATCCCTCGAAAGAAAAGAAAGACAAAGAGAAGACCAGGTTGGCAAGTGCCAACATCCACTCGTGCAAGAATGGACGTCGACCAAGTTTTTTTTCTGATTAATATAGTACAGTCCTTTTATCCATTAATAAAAAGAGGAACTTTCCTTTGTCAGGAACAGGGCAACTTCCAAACTACATAATCTTGTTTAGTTTAAGAATTATATATTGCCTTAGCCAATATATTTGACTTTTGTTTTTAATTTTGGGTGTTCATTTGCCTGCTTATCTTTTATGTTATCTTTAAGGCTCAGACTGTAGATATTAAAATGGAGAGGGAAATTAGTCACAAAAAATTCTATAATTTGAGTCTCTCCGAAAAGTTTTTTTTTTTTTTTTTTTTAGTCTCTCCGAAAAGTTAATATCGTCTATCAACTTTCATTTGATACCCAAAATTTGCACACTATGAGCAACAGTAGGGGAAAAAAAAAAGGGGAGGCAGATCTAGGATTGTTGTTTTTTGCAGAGAAACTCTTATATTTTTTGTGAACACATTTTTCAATCATCTTTTTAACTCATATACGTCAGAACGTTACGATATATTTTTCTACAAAACTCCTTAAAATAGCGATTCAGACGGGCTCTTACACGTCATTTTATATACGCTCTCGTTCGTTCCAGCCAAAACATTCTGTAGTTTTTCTTCTTTTTTTTTTTCATTGAAAACATAATAGTAAAAGAAATTGTACCCACATTAACCTGAGGACTTTTTAAAGTTATACATGCTTGCACCCAAAACTTATCTCTCTAGAAAAAAAAAATCTTATCACTTTAAGCTTGGATGAAGGGCAAAACTCCACGTGTTGCAGAGACATGATTCAACTGGGCTATTTCTTATACAAATGTCAGCTTCAACAATTCTCAGTTTTCAACAATTAAATGACTGTACTTTGTAGTTTATTTCTGATGCAAAAACAAAAAGCATATAATAATTGTGGCCGGATTTTATTACTAGAATAATGAGACTTCTAACCATCTAGCATGGTCGAGCTCGTGGCTACGTGTTTCTGCCGGCATTAATTAAAAATCTTATGGTCTTTGTGCATTAATTAATCTTAATAGTCTTTGTTCAAGAAAGCGTTGCAGTACATGTGATAATATATTATTCTCTGTACATGATGAATCGTACAATTAATTACTCCCTCCGTCCCTTTTTGTTAGTTTTGGTTTTTTTTTTCACACAGATTAAGAAACTGTAATTAATTTGGTTAGAAACATAAATTTAGATTAATAATTTCCTAAAATACCCTTATGCTAATCACGAAGAGTGCCAATTAATATCAGTTACAGCTAATGGTTTACTATTGGAAAAGCTCAATGTATTCAATGTAGTGGGTTAGTATTTAATAACAATGTATTAATAACAATATATTTAATAAGGGTATTTTAGACAATTTAAAAAATTACTACATTCCTTAATGGGAAAGTGGACTACAATTTGTGACAGATGAAAAAGGAAAACATGACTATCAAAGTGGGACGGAGGGAGTAATATATTAGATGATTTTTTTATGTGGATTATGTACTGTTTAATTGAAGTAGATCTATCTTTTTAGGCTAATGATGAAAGAAAAAAAATTTATTAAAAAGCTGGCACCCCTCTATGGATGACCCAAGATATGTATATCATATATATATATATATATGTCTTGTGTCCTGGTTTTTAAGGACTATAGGCTGATGAAGTTAGGTCAAAAGATATGTTGTCTTGCACGGACAAATCAGCAGCTTGCTTATAGATACCAATCAGCACTTATGTGGTTTTACTGATAAGTACAATTCATTTACTTGGCTAATTAATTTCTCGTGCAATTTGTTTACTTGGTTGATCAAATTTTCGCTAATTCCATTTTGGACTTACACCAAAAGGGCCCCTAAGCTTTGCAAAAGAAATGAAAAATAAAGATTTGAGAGTCGGAACTAAAACTCATGGTCGACGGATTATTGTTCCTGTCAATTAAATTAAGATGGATCTTAAAAATAATGGATTTTTGTTCCAAAACCCAAGAATTTTTTTTTTTTTAAATGTATCTGGTCTTCACTAATATTCAAACCACTTCACATATTTTTGCCGGCACACATAAACAAGACATATAATGCATAACTTTTTACTTTAATATTCCAAAGGAATTATTAATGGGATCACATAAAAGTAGAGGTTTTCTAGTGCCCATTCGTGCAAACATCAACTTAAATATATAACACCAAACCCATTTCGCTGGAATGGCTCTCTCGAGCCGTAATGCTTGGATTGCTATTTTCTAAGAAAAAATTTTAACTTTTTTTTTTAATATATTTTTCAATTATTTTTTTACTTCGTATACATCAAATCGTTATAGTAAATTTTATTATGAAAACTTCAAAAAAAAAATAACAATCCAAACGGGAATATTTTTCTATTATTACTCTCTCAATTTTAAATTTCTGAGATGAGTCTTTAATTAAGTTTGGCAGCCTAAATCCTTATTCGAGTATTAATAACTCGCAGGATTTGACGTCTCTTTCACATGTTAATTCAACAATTTTCTCTCCTTAATTAATCCTTCAGAAAATTATAGCAAAGAGTAAATTTGCATATATGTTAAAGCGTTTACATTGAGTTAGACTTTTCTAATTTTTTGGACCCAATTTGAATTTTGCTTTCTTGTGAAGAATATTCTCAATATTATTGTGGAATTTTTTACCCATTTGTAGACCCGTGTGGTCCAATTCCAACCCTTCCTAATCAGCCGGGGTCCATCAAGCAGACCCGATTCCCGTACCTAAACTCAAGTTGGGCTTTACGGTTACATGGAAGAAATGACAACGATAAAAACGGGGTCCCCGTCCCCCTGCACCTGCCCCCATGGCCACAGGGATTCAGTATGGAGTTAAATAGCCAGAAACCTAATAATTATGTTCACATGCATGGTAGCTAGCTACTTTGATATTTGTCCCATTTTTGTCATCAATTGTTTCATGTGACTTTCATATTTAGATTTGAGAAAATTCTTGTTACCTTCGATTTGTAGAAGGTTTTGCATGAAAACTCTACACCAAGTGCACTAAAAAAAGATAAAGAAGCTCATTTTGAGAAAAAAAAAAAAAAAAAAAAAAGAACAAGCTCATAACAATGTTGTAGTAGGGTAGGTTGTGTAGTAAGAATTACCCCAAAAAAAAAAAAGAAATTTATTCTAAGTTCAATCACCTTACTTTTTCTTGTTAACTTTTTGTTTTAATATATAAAGAGGATTAATAGTAGTGTATTTTCTCACTTATCCTCTGAATGAATTGAACGCGTGATATCAGTTACATGTGAAACGTCTTATCAAATAGATTGCAACTCGTTATCCACTATTTTCAAGTTTTGAACCAACCAACGCTGCATTGATTTTGGGACCAATTTATCAAGTTCATTGCATGTAGCTAAAAGTAAAAGGCAAGGTTCCAGACGATGGTCCTAATGTCGCTGTTTTGATGTAGATTATAATGAGAAAACAAAAAAATCCATCGCATGATTCTCGATGTTCGATATTTTTTTTAATATTACATTAACCCCAAATAATGTTGCCGTTTTCAAACCGTGTGTGGTCTCACTTTAGGTTCGTATTTTACTTGGAAAATGATTCTTGGAATTATTACGTGAAATTTTGAAAATTAAAACATGAATTTATAAGTTGATGGGCAACTTTCAAAGATAAAAATTTGCTTCATGATTTGAGTCGGTTATTATTTTTTTTTTTCTGTCTTTCAAATGTGTGCATGGTATATTTGGTGGATTAGGGCTAATTTTGGAGCTCGATTTAGAGTAATAGATGTGAGTTAACATTTTTTTGAGTTTATAAATAGGAACTACAATAAATTGAACCCTGTTAATCTTTTAATAATTTTAGTATGTCGCTTGTCATTATTTTTAATGCATCTTCAAAACCCAACTTAGCTGACTGAAATTTGAACGTCGTAATGTATTTTGACTCTTTTTTTTCTTCATTTTTTCCACTTTTGCGTGTTGACTACAACTTAACGTTGTCCTTCAAACGGGTAGAATATGTTAAATCACAGAATCAAAGAAGGTGATGTCCTTTAGAATAGAAGCCGAGAGGGCTTAAAAACAAATAACTAATAAAAAGAGCAGTTCCTCATTAGCTGCTCTCTTTTGGATGCAAGTAACAATTCCCAATTCCAATTTTTAAGTTTCAGTGCACAAGCAATAATTTTATAGCACAAACGCAAACTTGTACATGCCTAGGCATCGTCACTATTGGAAATTTGGGCTTCAAATAAATAAACTTAGTCAATGTCAAGCATTTTGCGACTATTGTAGACTAGTCAAACCATTTGCGTGTAAATTCAAATTATGTGCTCACATTTAGCAGATTGGATTGCGGTTTTTCGTCGGAAAATGAAATCACATTTCTCTATTATCTTTTTCTCTCACATACATCAAATCGCTACAGTATTTTTTCCATGAAAAATCATGGAAAATGCATTCCAAAAAAGCTTTTTTGGATTGCATTTTTTGGACTTTTTGTAGAAAAATTACTGTAGTAATTTGATATTTGTGAAATAAAAAGGTGATTGAAAAATATATTCATGAAAATTTTTTAATCCAAACACACTAGGTTCAATTTTCGACGAGTTTTCTTTTTCATTTACTAAAGGTCAATTTTCCTTTACTTTTGAAAATGATGTTTATTGTGTATTAGCAAAGGGCAAATCATGGACTCTTTCAAAAATTCTTTCTTCTGTTTTTTTCCTCTCCCTTATTCGTAGACACAACCATAAGCTAATTGGTTTTCTAAGTGAAGTATTTAAGTTTTCTTGCCTTTTTTTTCTTTAAAAAACCATAAAAGGGAAAAATAGCAATAAAAGTGTCAAAATGTAGTTCCTTCTCGTTTTTGAAAGAATTGTGATTAGGCGATTAGACATCTTGAGACCAACAAGGATATAAATTTGTCCAGGAAATGTTTTATGAGTTTCTAACATGCATAAGTTGAATCTTGTGAGATTTTACCGGGCATTTTGTAGTTTTGGTATGATACTAAATAACAATTAGGCACGCAAAGTTTATTGACAAAATAATTGCACATCAATGTACTCATACGCCACTTAATTCTCAACATATTTCAAAAAGGAAAGTAATATTAGGTTAAATCTCTCATTACTTATAATTGTAAGAAGGAAAAGTAAAATTTGAAGTATGGATAATTAAAAAGATTTCTATCATGATAACGAAGCGTAACCTAGTTGGTAAGATATAAAGATAGGTAATGGATTCAAATAATTAAGAGAATAAGTAGAGAATCATTGTAAGATTCTTATCATGCCAAGAGTCAATGAAGTGAAAGCAATGAGCATGAAAAAGAATAATAACTTTTTTCAAATATTATTTTACTTATATCATAAACTCATTTTTGAATCGTTCTTTTATTATCGTTTCAATCACTTTTTTTATTTCACATATATTATATCATAAAAAGTATTACAATAAATACTCAAAGTAAAATATATTTCAAAATAATCTCCTATCCAACCACACTCAAAAGATTTCTTAGTAGTGAATTGTCATTTGGTGAGCTTAGATTAGCTTTCTAGAATACCGAACTTGACCATAGGGGTACGAATTCGGTACAATTTTGGAAATTCGGTTATTTGAATTCGATTTTTTCGATTATTTTACTTGTAAAACTTTAAATTGCTTTCAATTTCTAATTGGAAATAATCAAATTCATTCAGTTACCAAATTGAATTTGGAAACAGTCATGAAATTGATTATAATCGAATTGGATAATAATTTTCACATAATTAAATAGGACTCACTTGTGTAGTTGCATACACTTAGTCATTTAGTTACTTATAATTTACTAATGATGTATTGCATTACACTTACATTTATTCTTTTTTTTATATAACCTAAATGTTTAATTTTCAAATAACTTGATTGCTTTCAACGGTGAATGCTAATACACTAATATATTGACATGCAATTCATATACATTCGCGAAGATTACTTAATGATACTGCATAGTTGTTTACATTTAAACGAGATTAGTGATTAGAAAATATAAATTCACATATTGTATATGTAATGTAAATTTAGACTATACTAATACTTGCAAGTTAAACATTACACATTCAAATATTTAATAATCCAAAACATGAATGATGAATCAATGACTAAATTCTAATTATTAATTATGTTTAATATTTAGTATTATACTTATACTTATTATCTAATTCTAATTATGTATAAATGGGTAAGTGTTATAGTTATGCATTATTGCATATTTGTATTATTATAACCATATAACAAAAACTAAAATAGTATATTTTATATCATTATATATTTTTATTACTATAGGTACATGATAATACTATATACTATCTATTATTAATAGCATTTACTTAAATAATCTATTAATAGTATATAGCATTTATCTATATAATATATAAATTTATAAACTAATTTGGTGGTAATACGGAACCCTATTTTGTTTTACCGAATTTAAATTCGAAATCGGTTATTACTAAATTGATAATCCCATTATTTATTTCATACCATATTAGAATTCGATGAATTTGATAAATATCACTTTTGTACCAAATTATCAAATATTCGATTTTAAATTATCAAATTAAATTTGAAATCACTTATGAATTCGATTCTTCCCAAATTTGCTCACCCCTACTTGACCAAAAGAGGAACAAAATTTGCAGCGGTAAAAGGTGAAGTATTAATAATCATTTGATTCGATGCCACAGTTAATAGTGAATAAATCTAGTAAAAAAGAAGAGCTGTAAATAAATTAAATTAGCAGAGGATGTCAGGGTGGAGAGACATCAGGATCGGGTGGATCTATCCGCAAGCACTAAAAATAGGAAAACAGAAGCAGGAAGCTGCCCCCAATGTGGGTTGTGGCCCCCACGCTTCACAATTGTCAGGGCCTAGGGGAATATATACACGTGTCATAAGCACGTGGGCTATGGGGCCTCCCTTCTTGGTCCGTTGGTACACAGAAAATCGTACTACCTTATCTTCCCAAATCGAAATGCCGCTGCGGAGTCTTTGGCAGATCATCGCTTAGGGGTAATGGTGACGGTGTTTTGAGTGTGTGTGCACTCTTTCCGGTATTGGTTCAGTCCGTCCGTTGGGCCGCCTTTGGCTTCGTCCATGCTGCAAACATCATCTGCCCTGTATTCCACATAAATTTACACACAGCACACACAGTTACAGGCAAAATTTTTTTTTTCAATTTTTGTAATTGAAAAAAAAAATCGAGCAATTTCAAATATCATCACCACCAGACCAAACAAATCCACGACAGGATTATGAATCGCTTATGGGTTTAGAGATCGCTTATTATAAATAGAGTATTGACACCGATAACTACTAGGTAAAATAGATCCTCAAAATTATAAGTCGCTTATTTAAAAATTAGCTATAAATACAATTTTTACATCCACAGCGAGATTCGAATACACAATTTTTTCTGAGAAAGTGATTTGTATTGAGCAATTGATCCAACATGCATTGACTTACGTGCACTTTTATAATGCATCCGATTCAACATGCGTTGCTTGGATATGAATTTGACAATGAATTAGAATATTTTTATAGATTACTTTTTAATCCATTGTTTTAATCTTTTCAATTTTTTTTGTTGACATACAACACATCAAATCATTTTCAATCCAATCAAGGTAGATTTAAGAGCACAGACACGTAATAATGCTAATGAAGATTAATGATAGCTTGGGATGAGAGAAAAGTTTCTTAATTACAGATGATTGCATGTGCCATGAGGGAAGAAAGATAATCCATAGATCACACACTACTGTCTTGGTCATTGTAAAACTCCATAATGAAAATTTATACAAAAGTTTCATATTCTTTTTGTAAAATAATTACTTCGTATATTTCCTGTTTTTTTAACATGTTCATCAAATTTGAATCCGAATGATCGGAAAACAATAAAACATTTACGTCTAAACTAATTTTAGAATTTCTTTCCAAAAAATATATATATAACAACTGTTGATACGAAATGAGGAATTTGAGGTTCAACAACCCATCATTTGTGTTCAATGAAGTCACTCGAAAATAATTTAGAGTATTGCGTCAATTATATTAACAGCCTTTTCAAAAGCTGCAAAATTGTCTAATTATTACTTGCCTCAAGCTCAAAAAAAGGTTGAAATATTTGCTAAAGAAAGAAAAGCGCCCCCCCGGACTAAGACCCGTTTAGGGTTGCGATACGTTTATAGGAAATTTACTTTTAAATACTAAAAATATTTTTATAATATTTGATAACTAATTTTTCGTAATTTAAATTGTCCAGTTTTGATGATTAAAAAGTATTTTTATTAAAAGTACTTTGGTTAAAAATACTTTTTTATGAGCAATCGTAACACCAAACAGGGCCTAAATAATTACCCAAAAAGCAGTGCGCCAAGGGGAATTTAGGAATTTAACAAAAGAAAAAGAATGGGGGAATTTGGAATATTTTATAAAGAAGCGAAAATGAAAGGATGGTAAAAAAAAAGAGCAGGGATAAATTTTTTTAAAAAATACGAATAAGTAAAAATTATAATTTGAGAGACTGAACCTTTCCGAAAGGATAAGGTTGACAGTAACGGCGTCAAATTTTGCCAGCCCACCGTTTTCTCGTTTTCTTACTAATGGCGGTTTACCGTTTTATTGGACGCGCCGCTGTGAGGTCCTGACGGGACGGCCACTGATGTTGACGGCAGGGTCATTGGTCAAATTGGTCTCCGTCATGTGGGGCAACTTTGACACGGCAAGTAAATATCACTACTGAGTCCCTGGGATTGCCTCAAGAGTTGCCGGCTTTTGAGGTTAATTCTGGGATTAGGTTTATAAAACAACAAAAGTCTGATTCAGGCTGTTGAAAAAAGACAAATTGCCTCAGGGTTGAAAGGGTATTGGGTGGTAGTATCCCACTTAGCAGCAGGTCCCCCCTATAGGTACATTTGTCCCACATCGGGGTTGGGGTTGGGTTTGGGTTGGGATATAAGTCCCTGGGATTGCCTCAAGAGTTGCCGGCTTTTGAGGTTAATTCTGGGATTAGGTTTATAAAACAACAAAAGTCTGATTCAGGCTGTTGAAAAAAAGTAAATATCACTACTGACTTAAAGAAAAATGAAAAACAATTTACACTACAAGGAAAATACGAAAAATAAATCTGCTCGAATATAATAAAGAAAAAGGTGAAAAAAAAAACAGATTTTGGAACTAAGTGATTAGACATTTGGCAATGCACATTTACCTTAATTCAAGAGTAAAGAATAAAAAAGCCAAATTTTGATAATTAAACAAAATTCTGGGTTTTTTGGACACAAAATTATTTTAGATATTATTTTACTTGTACCATAAACACATTTTTCAAATCACTTTTTATACTTTCAACTATTTTTTATTTTATATATACCACATCATAAAAAAATACTATAATAATTATTTTAAATAATATCCTATCCAATTTTTAAAATGTTCTTGATAGGTTATAGTGCCAAAATAAGCAAATTATGACATCACGAATACTTTACTCAAAAAGAAAGAAAAGGATGTAAATTTTTTTTTTTGATTACTTGGTCATTTGATTTGTGCCCGTAACCATGAAAAATTATACTAACTAGTTCGATTAAGTAATCTTTGTTAGTTTGAGATGACCATAATTGAAATTATCCACAAAAAAGTTTGTGAGTTTTACTTTTGTTTGTAAGCATTATTTACATAAAAATTATTTACTTGCAACACAAACACATTTTTCGATCCCATAATTTATTTCACATACATTATATTATAAAAATACTATAGTAATTATTTCAGATAATATTTCAAATAGACTCTTATCCAAACATAGTTGTGTTCCTTCTTGTCATTGCTCGACTGATTTTCTTTCTTTAAAATTTTTTTTTCGCTCATCTTTTTCTTTTGTTTCTTTTTCTTTTTCCTTTTGACATATGATACAAACAGTGAAAGTGGAAATGTCTACACAACTCTACATCACAATCTTCAGCTATAGATTCACCCCGGACTTTGAAAAATATATGTTAATGTGCATCTCGAGGTTGAGCATACCTGAATCTCAATTAGTCAAACATTTAACTAATGTGTTGAATAATGATCTCTTCCTTCAAAAAAAAAAAAAAAAAAGAAGAATGACCTCTTGTTTTAGTTAATCATTTTCACTACAAAGATTGACCAATAATGATGAACATTTTAACACCATTTCGTTAAACTTCATCAACAAAATCAGAATATGACAACTTTTCAGGTCTCTTCCATTCACATTTGAGCATACTTAAAGCTTCCATTTCCCTATTTGGACAGCCTTTTTTTGCCGGAAAATTGTGTCATTTTTCGTGATGATATTTTTTTATTATCTTTTTTTTTCACGTACATCAAATCGTTATAGTAATTTTTTTATAAAAAATTCTAAAAAATGCAATTCAAATACAGTCAAGTCTCATTAATTTTTTTTCCTCCCAATAGTCTCATAAGTTTCATATCGAAAAGGTAGCAAGACTCCTTATCTAGCCCTTAAATACATCAAAGTTCCAATCCCTCTAGAATATCTACTGTTCATTATCCAATATCCTGAATTGAGATTAGATAAATGGCTTAAGGTTTCATTTTTTTAATAGTAGTACTAGTTTACTTCGTAATTCACTAAGCATGCCTGGGGCTGGTAGATGTTAATCCGTACCTGGAAATTATCACTTCTGGAAAAGAATCTTCCTGTTATTTTATTTTGCACACGTTCCAAAAAAAAAATTAAGAACTGGAGTACGTAGATTTTGCCATTGGAAATTCAGACAGAACATTGACACTTGGTGGGATAAGAGACAAGAGCGATGCTACCCAAAACTCATCACCGACTAGATCCAGTTTTAAGACTATCGTCTGAACGGGGTTAGTGGGTCTCTTTAATCTTAATAGCAGCTGTTCCCTTTAAGTGGTTATCCCACATCGGGACCGGAAGGAGATTTGAGTGGGTTTATAAGTCTCCTGAAGAATTTCAAGAGTTGCCGATTTTGAGATTTACTCGGGATTTAGGTTTGTAAAGTCACAAAAACCTTACGAAAGGTTTTGATAAAAAAGACTAGATCCAGTTTAATTAATCCAGATTTTTAAAGATGTAATGATTCAGATTGAATTAAATTATTCGTCAAAGTGCTAATTACATTGGACCAAAATTACCACTGTAAATTTTGTTAGGAGGATTGGATCGGATGATAAAATAAAATAATCGTGTTACACTTTAAAAAAGAAAAACCAGGATGTTGCATAGTGTAAAAATGTTCTCTTTCAAATCAAAAACCCGATCGAGTAAATTTTCATACACTTATATTTTTTACTATACATTGACGTGAAAATAAAGAAGCACGATCGACTTGTATTACTATTGCAACTGTTTTCTAAGTTTACAGATACAGCGTTTAATTTGTTTCTAATGATTTTTTCAGCGTAATGTTTGATATGAATCTTCTAGAAATTGGCCTATATCATCAATGGCAATGATGAGCCTTTTGAAGTTGATTTAGTTGGATAAGTTTGGTTGTTCTGATGCTTATTATAATTTGATCAATCTTCATTACAAAATTTTGATATTAATTTATGAACTAAATACTCACTAAATTAAGGTCACAAACATTTATGGTGGAATCTATTTAATTTTTATCTGTCCATACAGATAAAACCCCTCTATGAGCAGAAAGCATCAAAAGCAATTAAATAGCCGTTAATCATTATTAGTCAGGTAAAACATACCTACTTCTAAAAAACTCTTACAAGGCCAAATTTGAGGTACAAAACTAACTTCATTTAAGTCACAGATTGAGCGCAATTAATATCAAGTAATTCCGGTACACATATTTAAGTAGGCAATCTTGTGTTTTATGCCATCCCTGCTTATATTCCCATGCAGCAATTAATTCTTGCAATTCATAACACGTTACCATATCTGTCTCACCTAAAAGAAAAGGTACCAGCTATGGTAATTATCCAAATCCCATTAATAGAACCTCCATTTAAGCTAAGCTGAATACGCCCCCATACGAAGCAAATCCCAAAATAGCCCGCTTTTTTAAGAGTAGAAACTAAAACTATGAAAAATTTGTTTGGATTGCATTTTCATGGATTTTTCATTGGAAAATTACTGTAGCGATTTGATGTATGTGAGATAAAAAAATGATAGAAAAATATGTTCACGAAAAACAAGACCATTTTTCGATGGAAAATGACTATCCAAACAAGACCGCCATTCCAAGTAGGCATATTCTCTTACTCTTTCTAGTCAAATAAGAAAAACTAAATAGATAAACAAAACATATATTAGTAAGCACATATCAATATGAATATAAATAATTTACTACCTGTTTGGATTGCTAATTTTAGGAATTTTTATTTAAAAAAATGCACTGTAACAATTTGATATATGTGAAGCGAAAAGGTGGTTGGAAAATGAGTTTATGAAAACGTAAAATTTTTCTGCAAAAATTCACAATCCAAGACTTACCTCAATTTGAAGAAATTTCCCCCTGAACGCATTTAAAGACGCTGAACTCGGCTCTAAACATGCTAAGTTTGATCCTAAACTAATACTAATAATTCGCTAATATAACAAAAAAAAAAAGGGAATCGAATCCAATTCGGTACTACTTCGTCTGTTTGAAAATTATTTGAAATTTTCCCTATATTTATTATAGCATTTTTATGATGCAAGGTGTGTCGGATGAGAAAATAGTTTAAAAAATTGTTAAAAGAAGCAGTGAGAAAACGAGTTTAGATAGAATTTCTTAAAAATATATAAAAGATGGCCTAGAATTTATTTACCCAAAAAAAAAGAAAAGGAAAAAAAAAACTGGCCTAAATGGCTAAATTGCCAAGTCTATCTAAATACTAGCTAGTAAATATGACTGTAAAAAAGTGAACCAATCCAGTGTAAGGATAAAATGTAATATGTTTTGCAGGGCCTGTAAGTAAAAATCTGATCTGGTTTAGCCTGTTCCACTGTTGCGCTGGCTTCTTTGGTCCTTGCGCCCTTCTTCACGAGACGAGACCCCTCCCCTTTCTTTCTTTCTCTCTCACACACTCACACACTCATTTTTCATCTCTCCTGTATTCTTATTCGTAGTTCGTACCACTATTATTGTTAAGCCCCCAATCCCCTTCCAATATTTTTCCTCCTTCTCACGTCCCATCTTCTCATGCTCAACTCAAACCCCAACTAAGAAATTCTGAAAATCCAAGCACTTCTCCCCCAATCCCCAATGCTCAGACCCTTCGTCTTTCCTCATACTCCTCACCCCCACAAATCTTGATACATACCAGAGAGAAACTTCTTCCAAACCCTTCTCATTTTTCATTTTTTTTTTGTAGAAACAAAAAAAAAAAAAAAAAGAGAGAGAAGGGAAGATGAAAAGAAACCATCCAAAACTGCAGCAGTCAACAGCAGCAGCAGCACGAGTGCAAGTCCAGGAAAGCAGCTATTCAGGTGGGGGCGGAAGTTCAACGGGAAGTGGCAGCTGTTACAGTACCATGGCGAGTTGCAGCTCTGCAGGAGGAGGAAGCCGGAGCAAAGGGAAGATGTGGGTTGATGAGTCTGACCAGCAAGATGATGAGCTTTTGGCTGTTTTGGGCTATAAAGTCAAGGCATCAGATATGGCTGAAGTTGCACAAAAGATTGAGCAGCTTGAAGAGGTTTTTGGTAATGCCGAAAATGATAGTTTATCCCATCTGGTTTCCGAGACCGTTCATTATAATCCCTCAGATCTTTCGTCCTGGCTTGGATCTATGATTTCTGAACTCTACCCGGATATGTCTTCCATCCCTGATTCGTCTGCAATTTCCTCGTTGGATAATTGTAGCTCGAATAACACTACTAGCAATAGTGCACGTACCTTGCACAATTATCCCAATTCCAATCGGGTGATTTTTGACGACTCATCTTTCGATTCTGATCTCACCGCCATCCCTGGAAAGGCGGCGGTTTACCCACAAATCCAGCAATTGCCGTCCCCTGTTTCCGTTTCTCCCGGTTCTGTTCAGCCGCCGAGTAAGAGAATGAAGCCAAGTTCCCAATTGGGCGGTTGGGGGACTCCAAGCGAGTCCATCATCACGAATTCGAGAGCTGTTGCGTCAACAAGGCCAGTTGTTCTTGTTGATTCCCAAGAAAATGGGATTAGGCTTGTTCATGCTTTGATGGCCTGCGCTGAGGCTATTCAGCAAGAGAACATGAAATTAGCTGAAGCTTTGGTGAAACATATTGGATTCTTGGCAGTTTCTCAAGCAGGGGCAATGAGAAAAGTGGCAACTTATTTTGCTGAAGCATTGGCAAGGAGGATTTATAGATTGTATCCAACCAGCCCTCATGATTCTGCCTTTACTGATTTGCTGCAAATGCATTTTTATGAGACTTGTCCTTACATAAAATTTGCCCATTTCACAGCAAATCAGGCGATCTTGGAGGCTTTTGCTAACAAAAATCGGGTACATGTGATCGATTTTAGTATGAAACAAGGTATGCAATGGCCTGCGTTGTTACAGGCTTTGGCCTTGAGGCCAGGTGGTCCTCCTAGTTTTAGGCTAACTGGGATTGGACCGCCTTCGCATGATAATACTGATCATTTGCAAGAAGTCGGGTGGAAATTAGCCCAATTAGCTGATTGCATTAAAGTTGAATTTGAGTTCAGAGGCTTCGTTGCTAACTCCCTTGCTGATCTTGACGCATCCATGTTTGATATTCGCGAAGGAGAAACAGTTGCAGTGAATTCCATCTTTGAATTGCATCAGCTTTTATCTAGGCCGGGGGCTATTGAAAAAGTCTTGTCAGCTGTGAAAGAATTGAAGCCTGAAATCTTAACCGTGGTCGAGCAAGAGGCTAATCATAATGGACCGGTTTTCTTGGACCGGTTCACAGAGTCATTGCATTATTACTCGACCCTTTTCGACTCGTTGGAGGGTTGCGGCAGTGGCGGCGGCGGTAACGGAGGTGTTGATGGTGGTTCTAGTAGTGGCGGCGGTGTGGCTGTGAGTGATCAAGATAAGGTGATGTCTGAGGTGTATTTAGGGAGGCAGATCTGTAATGTGGTGGCTTGTGAGGGGGTGGACCGGGTTGAGAGGCATGAGACATTGGCTCAATGGCGAACGAGGTTCGGTTCGGCCGGTTTCGAGGCGGTTCATTTGGGTTCCAATGCCTTTAAGCAAGCTAGTATGTTATTGGCTTTGTTTGCTGGTGGGGATGGGTATAGAGTGGAGGAAAACAATGGGTCTTTGATGTTGGGATGGCATACAAGGCCTCTAATTGCAACCTCGGCTTGGAAACTCAGTTAACCGACCGAGCTAAACTTGACTCGGTCAGTGAGTTATGGGTTTGCAGGGGGGGGCCTAGCTCAGTTTTGGGCCTTTTGGTCTACCAAACCATTGTAAGAGTGGTCTCTGCTTAGCTGGGTACCTTAGTGAGGTGAGACCCACCACTCCCTAGTGTGTCTCCCTTTGTTTTTTGTTTTTTGTTTTTTTTTTTGAATTATTCAATTTTCTTTTTACTCTATCCATCTGTTTTAGGTTTTTAATTTTTAATTTTTTAGGGTTTTTTTTTTTTTTTTTTGTTAATTTGGGGTGGAATCATGTAACTTTCCGGGGGTGAATCTCAAAAGGGTCAATGTGTAGTTATATATAGCTTTGCTTAATAAAAAGATAGGGGACTTCTTTTTCTTTTCTTTCTTTCTTTCTGGATTCTTGATTGTGGGTGTGATGTAAATGACAGAATGGCATATTTGTGGAATTGTGTGCTTGTGCTGGTATATCAAAAAGCTTGTTTGATTGGAACTTTTTGGTTTTCATGGACCATCAAAGGCATTTGAGAGCTCACTTTTGTCAAAGAATGTCTATAATTTGCACATGGCTTGGCAACTTACTTTCGAGCCCTAATCATTCTCATAAGAATCTGAAATTTGTTGAACTCAAGGGCTTGTTGCAGCTGCTGTTGAGTGTTGACTTCATCGTGTCGCTTATTTTTCATTTCCTTTATAAGAATTTAACATGCACCGCCCCCTCAAGTCTCAACAGCTAGAACTCGATTAATTAATATGCTAAACTTGTTTGGATTGCTTTTTTTTTTTTTCTCAACAAATTTTTATATGTTTAACGAATGCAAATTTTTCTTAATTACGTTTTTATTTTATATATATATATATCAAATTAAATTATTACAGTACATTTACAAAAAAATAGCAATCCAAGCGGGCTTATAGAAAACATGAAAAAATTCAGTGAGTTATCATGATGACTAGCACAATTAATACTCTTATTAATCTCGAGTATTTTAGCAACAATCATTTGCAATCATCTTGACAACTCAAGACAACTAGGTGATTAGCATGTACTACAACAAGTGCTTAAATGGTACTGCTAGTTTGGCTTGTAAGCAATACTAAACGATTTGACTAATTAATAGCATGACAACTCCTCCTTGAAATCCTATTCCTTTTGTGCCTTTTAAGAGAGTTGGGAGCTTTAAATTACGTTAGTTCAAGATGCAAGTAAAGGTATGGGAGACAATCGAACTCATAACATAAACTTAAAAGGTCATAAGGGGAGTGCTATGGGAAAAACGAGAGAATTTTTACTGCAAGTCATATGTTTTTTTTTTTTTTTTTTTGATGAATTCGAAGAATAGAATAGGTGATTAGCAGCTACCAACGTTCAACAATATCGAGGGACTGGCCTGCTAAGAAATTAACAATTGAATTCCTCGCAGATCGGCATCAATTAGTAGTATGATTAATGAACAAGATTATTTAGGTTACAAGATTAGTACATGTCATACGACTTTTAATAACATTTTCGCCACGTTAGCAGGATGATTAAGGATCGTTAATACCTACATGATTGTAACATTTACTCTATTAAATATAAGAGTACCTGTCATTATCATTTTCAAGCAACTTGAAAAATTTCTATTATGAGATTCTCTTCTGGATCCTAACAAAAAATTTGCCGGCCATTTGATTACAACAGACGTTAATAATGGATGCTTCATTAATTTTTTTTTTTTTTTAAAGTATACATTGATTTGAGTCCCATTTAGATGCTCTTAACATTGAGAATGACCCTTCCCTAAATTCCATGTTTGGGGCTTCTTTCCCTGAGGTTTTCTAATTGAAAATCAGAAGATAAAGAAAATTTTTGGGCAATTTTCCAAATGTCGAAATCTGATTGACCAATAATTGAACTTCTCTTGAAAGAGAAGCTGCTACCAGTTTGCAAGATGGTTTTATACGTACATTTCTCATATGGGTTGCTATTCTTGGTTGGAATAGATTGAAATTTCAAGACCTTATATTCTGCAATTAGATGCAACATGAATTCTGAATTGACTGCTAATATCTTTCCCAATTCACCAAACAAACTAGATATAAGTATGGTGAGTAGATGGAAATGAATTAAATGGCTTTACAAATTTGAAAGTTTTTTTTTTTTCAATTTATGGGTTACATGAAGTCAACTACATGAACCCTATTTTGAGGGGATAAAAAAATTACTAAAAAGAACCCTATTAAAAAGTGAACCCAAAAATTGATTTGTTTGAGTTTTTTTTTTTTTTTTTTTTGGAAAAAGTGAAAAAAAGAAGAAGACAAATCTCATATTTGGACTCCATGAATATACTTTTGATGAGTTTTGCCCCCCCCCCCCCCAAATAAGAAAAAAAAATAGCATCACTTTCTAAAATTCAATCTAAGCCTCACTATTTACACACCACAAAAATAATTTGTACTTTCTTGCTGAAATGAGGATGCCTGAACAATTTCATTTAATATTCTCGGAGAAAAAGAAAGAAACGAAGAGATGAAAATGTACATATTAAGTCCTTGTAATAATTACCTCCTATTCGTTAGTCTAATTCAGTAGTGATTTCTGCTTTACCTCTCCTGCTTTTTCAGACATTTCCTCTTGCCTGAACTTCTTTTAGCTAGGACCTAATAAAGTACAATTTAAGATGTAGAAAGTGGTCAATGCACTTTTGCTTAATTCTAATTGAAAAGAGACCTTTTCTAGGTAGTGTTCTAAAAGTGACTTAGCACTCGTGGAATATAATGGGATTAGTATGTATGAGAAAAAAAGTGGGGAAAGGGAAGAAAAAAAATGCTTTGGAAGGCTTTTGTTGTATGATCACTATACTTGCAGTCCATTGGCTCTGAGCCACATAACAAACCTGGGAGGGAAAGTTATTACTTTAGTGTTTGATTTGCTATGTCAATCTTTTCCTATGACATATAAAGTAATTAACTCCAACTCAATCAACTATATATAAAACTCTTAACCAGAAAGATGTATGCATACATGAGTAATTTTAAGCAGTTAATTATCTTCACGACATATATACTTATTGCAAGATTACTCTTATATGAGTAGCTCGTATTGAAAAAAAAAAAGATTTATTGATAGTATTGCTTTTAAGGAAGAACAATTTTGAGTTAAAATGAAGAAATATATATATATATATATATATATATATATAATTCAGTCGGGGGCTCGAGAGGTGGTGGTTTACCTTATAGCGGACGTTAGCTGTTCGAATCCGTCTATCTCCAACTCGTGAACTTAGCCGATACAAAACTACAAAGATATATATATATATATATATAATAAATAACCCTTGATTTCAATATAACTAGTATATAGTATAACTATATTAGCTTAAATCGATAGTATAACACAGAAATCAGAATTTCAAAGATGCCATTTTGTGTTTTTAAGGTTTGTAACAAGGTGTCAAAATGAAGATGGATAAATGTTGATTGAAGCTTTGGTCATTGAGGAAGGCTGGTCAAGATTACTTTAAAGATGACAATGAAGGTTGGTCAAAATGAGAGGGAGGTGCAATGGTGGGCTAGAGACAACCATGACTGCAAGTTGCCTTAGATTATATATATGGTGGTTGAGATACACAGGTTAGTATTATTTTAAGGTGATGTCCCTAGATGAAATGTACACAAGCAATATAAAACTAAAGGGGATAGAAGTTGAAAAACTACATGTTCATATTATATGATTGAACCATTTAGCTGGTTAGCATCTTTGTTGCATTAGCATTCCTTTTAGCTGGGAAGCATGTTGTTGCATTAGTATTGTGTTTGGATTGCATTTTTCGTCATTTTTCATGGAAAAATTACTGTAGCGATTTGATACATGTGAGAGAAAAAGATGATAGAAAAATGTAATCACAGAAAACGATAATAATATTTTCCGATGAAAACAAGCAATCCAAACAAGGCCATCCCCTTTTTTTCCCATTTAAACCTGCAAGATATGAGGAAAACTTTGCACTATCCACGTGAAAATCCACAAAGAGAGGAATTATAAAATTTGTTTCCCAACTGAGAGTTAGAGTTGTCAGTTAGGCCTTGTGAGGTGAGTTAGCATTGGGAACTCAAACCTGCCAGACTACACAGGGTCATGCTCAACTTGCAAGATTTCAAATTGGTCATGTCCATTTTCTGTCTTGAGGTCATCATGATAATTGGATTCTTATCTTCATTCCAAGAAACCCCTAGGAAGACACCTAGGACTTCATGCAATTTTCTTGATTATGTACTCAACAACACATTATCCAGTTTCTCCATATCTTTTTCTTGATGCCTTCGCAATGGAGGCTGAGAGTTAAAATTACGCCAGTATCATCCTCAACTCTTGACCGTTCAAAAAGGAAAGGAATAATTGCAGAAACCTCCCTTGGAGTTTTTAACAATTTCATTCAGCTCCCTCAAATTTTTAAAAATTACGCATACCTCCATTATCATTTGAAATGATAATATTACCCTTAAATATTTTAATGAGATTCCCTTATTTTGTATGCTTATACTTAGGCTGATTTTTTTCTTCTTATTTCCTTTTTTTTTAAATTTGTTGCCAATAAAACTATAGAGCTAGCATTATTATTTCTAGTTTCTATTGTAACCAAATGTCGAACTATTGGTTTTTTTATGAATTTATTTTATATGCAATCCAATGTTTTTACTGGTATTTGTTTTCTATTTTTTTGTATTAAAATTAGCAATAAATCAAAAAGAAATGGTCCAAAACCATTACTAAATTATGATAATTTCACTACTCAAAAAATTCATAAACTCTAAATGAATTATTTTAACATTTTCTTTCATCTTATAAATCTAAATCTATAATAAAATACCATCAAAAGTATCCTATCATAATGATAAAAATTATTATTATAGTTATTTATCAAATAGTAGGTATGGATATGAAAATTTGGCGCTTTTTCCTTATTATTATACTAGACAATCTTATAAATTGTATAGGGAAGTAAATTAGAACTTATTACACAAGGGCATTTTTGGATATTCATTTAAAAATTTGACCAGGTCAATATTATTTTAAGGTTTTGTCACTAAAACTATCAAATCAAGGGAGGCATGTGTAATTTTTTAAATCTCAGGGGAGGTCAGTGAAATTGTTAGAAACCTCAGGGGAGATTTCTGAAATTATCCCAAAAGGAAAAGAAAAGAAAAAAGATTGCAGTGAAACAGGAAAAACGTTGAAAAAAAAAAATGAAAATATCATTTTATAAAACTGAAAGAATCTCAAATACACTAGCAACAAATCCAAAAAAAAGATTAATAGAAATGGCCAAAAACAAATGCACTGAATCTTCAACATCCAGTAAATAAACAAAAGTACAAGTGGAAGCAAAAGTGCAATCTAATCCACGCATGTTGAACAATAAAACTTTATATGTATATATCCATTGTATAGACTACAAATACATCTGCAATTATATGCGCAATGATGCACAAGAAAATATGCGCATATATATACACAGTAAACTTGCAATATTTAATTTCGAGTTGGCCCTCCAAATAGACTTTTAGGTTTCTTGTTGGGACCCCCCCCCCGGGGGCCAAAAGAATAAAGAAAATATAAACGTCCCTTTTTAATAAATTGTTAGAGGATCACATCATAAACGATTACAAATCCCACATGGCTTTTGTGTTTTGAGCCCCAAATGCTCTTCTTTTCCTACCTTACAGATTTGACAGACAAATAAAAGTGGACTTCTTGAGAATTTGGTTGCGAAGATGCCATGTCAAACTAAAATTCTTCCAACTTTATCGTTCATAGCGTCTACGATGAGTAAATGAAGATGTGGGAATTGAACAGAGTCAATCACTTTGTAAACTGTAGACAGTTCTTGTTGAGACGGCCCGCCATCTTCCTGTAATCTTCCTTTCATCTTTAAGACCCCGTCATCGATTTTTTTTTCCCCTTTTATTTTTGCCCTTTTGGTGTGCAAAACCTATAAGGTTGCCATAGAGATAGTTGAACAAGTTCTTGCAAGGAAAATACTTTTTTATTTGGCTGATTTTAGCATTGTTCGAGCACTATTTTTTATTCGATCGAAACTAATAAATAAACTACCATGATTACATTGGACAATCAAGAAGCATTGGAGGTGACAAAATGAATGAAAATTGAGAGGGAATGATTGTTGTATGGGAGCATTTGCTTTTCAAGATGTTAATCCTCTCCGATCTTTTTTTGGTTAAAATCATACTGCAATTCTTTCCATCCAAACATATCTCTGTTGTGGGCTTTACAATATGGCCAAACCCCGGCGGTGGCCGGGTGGGGGGGGGGGGGGGGGGTTGTTGTGTCACTTGTGTGTGTAAGTGTGCTAACAGAAGTACCATTTTCCCAAGCCATCAAAGCTGAAAACTGCAGTCTTTTCAAGACCTTGCTGTATACAAGTAATTATTATTAGGACATGCATTATTCAATTTTGCATGGATTGCATAAAAATAAGAGGTGGGCGGTGCCACAACGGAGGGAGGGGGGAATGGGTTTTGGTGGCTGGTCATTGTCAACACCGCTCGTGGGGTACTAATAGTTGGGCTTGTCGGCTGGCACTTCAAAAGTGACTTTCAGTCTTGATATGCAATTTTCTGAGTTTTTGGGCAAATTCCCACTATAAAAACTTTATACTTCTCCACCACAAAATGTTCCCAACTCCCCACTTTTTCCTTTTTTTTTCATCTTCCTCTTTTTCTGGCATGATACAGAAACCAGCTCACTACATTTGATAATGGTGATCCTAGAATCTTAAAGGATTGCTGTTTGGTCAATAACTCAGAATCGACTATATATGAATCAGAGTGTCTACAACCACGAAGGCGTGGTTTAATTATTGGTACGAAAGCTGGTCATAAAGATGAAGTTGTGACTGATGACATAAAATTTAGGAATAATTGCAGAAACCTCCCTTGAGGTTTCTGACATTTGCAGTGACCTCCTTGTGGTTTGAAAAATTACACTAACCTCCCCTGAGGTTACTAATCCTTTGCAAATTCAGTCCAAATGATTAAAATATTGTTTTAGGGAGTGAAATTATAATTTTTTACCAAATTTGTCCTTTGTACTATATGTCCAATGAATGACAAAATACTATAAATCAATTAACAATTAATAAACTTTAAGGAGTATAATTTATGGACAAACACGCATTACTCATTTAAAGTATGTTGATCTAATCAGCAACATCCTTCAGATCCCCGCTCGAAGGGACTAATCGCCCAACTCGTGGCACCTAAGGGTGCAGCCCCTTATGCTGGCCGAGCTAGGGATGCTGTCGAGTCGAGTCGAGCCGAGCTCGAGTAGTGCACTACTCGAGCTCGACTTGAGGCAAAATAACTAAGCTCGAGCTCGTCAAACTTTTAAAATTCGAGGTCGAGCTCGAGCTCGACATCAATTTATGGAACTCGAGCTCGAATTTAATTAAATGTAATTAATTTAAATCAAGCTCAATCGAGCTTATTCGAGCTCAATCAAGCCTAATCAAGCTCAAGTAATAAAAATTAATATTTTATATATAATTTTAAATAAAGGATATTATTGACATTTTCACAATAATAAAAATTAAAATATATATTATAAAAAACTCAATAGAGCTCGTCGAGCTCTCGAGTATTATATTTCCAAGCTCGAACTCGAGCTCGATAGCTCTAACGAGCAGCTCGAGCTCGAGCTCAAACTTGGTCAACCGAGCTCGAGCTCGAGCTGCTAACCAAGTAGCTCGCGAGCTCAAGCCGAGCTATTTGGTTCAACTCCAGCCCTAGGCCGAGCATAGTACGGTGCTTTGCGCTGCCATTATGGTTAAGGAAATAAAGTTGCGCTTTCGCTAATAGCTATACCTTTTGGTGCAATGATGAGTGCTTGATCCTGACAAAGTACCAGTTCTTTACGGGTATTTTACTTTCAAATATTTAATTTACGATAAATATATTAATATTTGTAAGTAAAATTCAAAAATTGTTATAGTAATATTCTTGCAAAAAGAAAATCGATAGGTTATTTATTTAATATAAATTAAATATTTTTTAAAAAAAAATAAATGGCCCATAAAGTATTAATTTTTTATGACTTTCATCCATTACACGAGCAAAGTATTCGCTCTTTATGTGTATTTTATTTTGAATCATTTAATTTATATTAAATACATAAATATTTGTAACTAACATTGAAAAAGTATTATATTAATATTTTTACGGAAGAGAGATTGGTAGGTTTTGTATTTAATAAAAATTAAATATTTGAAAGTAAATACAAATCTGTATTTGAGCGTAAATATTTGTATTAAATTAAATGTTTGAAAGTAAAATACTCTTAAAGAACCGGTACTTTAAATAGTTACCCGCCTCTTTATAGGCAAACACGCATTACTCATTTAAAGTACCGGTTTTTTACGAATATTTTACTTTCAAACATTTAATTTATGATAAATATATCAATGTTTGTAAGTAAAATTTAAAAAGAGTTACAGTAATATTTTTACAAAAAGGAAATCGGTAGGTTATTTATTTAATATAAATTAAATATTTTGTTTTAAAAAAGAAATAGCTCATAAAGTATTAATTCTTTATGATTTTCATCCATTACATGAATAAAATATTGACTTTTTATGGGTATTTTATTTTGAATCATTTAATTTATGTTAAATACATAAATGTTTGTAACTAAAATTGAAAAAGTGTTATATTAATATTTTTATGAAAGAGAGATTGGTAATTTTTGTATTTAACAAAAATTAAATATTTGAAAGTAAATACAAATATGTATTTGAGCGTAAATATTTGTATTAAATTAAATGTTTGAAAGTAAAATACCCATAAAGTGCCGGTACTTTAAATAGGTAATGCGTATTTGCCTATAAATTATACTACTTAAAGTTTATTAATTTTTAATTGATTTGTAATATTTTGTCATTCATTGAACATGTAGTACAAATGACAAATTTGGTAAAAAATTCTAATTTCACTCCCTAAAACATATTATTCCAAATAATATTTCGCTTGCATCATAAACACATTTCCCAACCCACCTTTTTATATTCTCAATTAACTTTTTATCTTACATACATCACATCACAAAAAGTGTTACAGTAATTATTTCAAATAATACTCTATCCAAACAAACCCATATTTTAATTATTTGGACTGAATTTGCAAAGGATTAGTAATCTCAGGGGAGGTTAGTGTAATTTTTTAAACCACAAGGGAGGTCAGTGCAAATGTCAGAAATCTCAGGGGAGGTTTCTGCAATTATCCCTAAAATTTATCCAAAAGTTTATGAAAAGATTCGTTGCAAGATCCTCGATCTAGAAGTTTTGTTCTTTCTTACCCCAAATATATTGACTTTCCTACGTTGAGGTTTTGAATCACAGGCTAGGCTAAGAAGGTAGAAAGTTTGTGGCATATGTCATCCAAAATCACATGAATATACTTCCATATACAGGCTCCAGAATAGATTGATATACCTTTTTTTTTTTTTGGGTGTAATCTTTTGACACTGTTCATTACCAATGTGTGGAACAATTGACATGATATGAACTTGTAACATGAATTGGATGATGTATCCCATTGAATTGAGACCATGGATTTCCTTCTGCCATGCGAGGCTTGCTTTATTTGTAGACATAACTGGTCATTACCACACCAAGAATGAACTTGTCCTATTTAAAAGGACCAGTGCATGCACTTTGCACGCATGAAAGATTTGATTGTTCAAAGTTCAAAATAGGGTTGAAAGTTGTACTAATCTGTATGATACTCGAATAGAATTTAGTTTTATAAAAATTTATTCAAATTTGATTTGTCAATTACTGAAATAAAATTTGAAAAATATTTTATGTTTGATAACTTTCAATCTCTATTAAAAAATCATTCAAATTCAATTCGATAAATTAATAAACATAATTTGAATAAAATTTCAAGTCGATTAAAATGATCAAATAAGGTTCAACGCTAGAATAGAATGTTGGATTTGATTATACTCGCTTGTACACCCTACTTCGAAGTGAACATTGATGCAAGATACGTGGAAACGAGGCAAGATTTAGTTGGGAAACGGATACGAAGATTTTTACAGAGAACCAAAGGCCAGGAACAAATAAGCTACATCAACCACGGAATCGTGGTTGACCAAAGTCGCCAAGTTTAAGTTCCAAAACCAGTAAAAATTTCTAGCACAAATTTCAAAGTTTCAACTTTCCAACATTAATTCCAAGTCATGGTCAATACTTCCTAATCCGTTGTTGACCCAAAAAACCTCAAAATTTGACGCGCACGGGTTGTCTGCCCAATTTTTCTGAGTTATATTTCGTTCTTCTGTGTACAAAACGTTCCCGCAAATTTACTCAATAATTGTCCCATGTATTAAAGAAAGTCGTACAACAATCATATTAGATAGGGTTATTATTACTTTACCCCTTAATATTTTGTGCTACTATTAATTTTCGTCTTAACATTATTATCTTTTAGTTATTTTACCCCCAAAACTAACGGTCAAATTTAACGAAATTTATTAATTAAAGTGAAAAGACATGTTTAACCCTTAAAATTATTATCACTTTACCTCTATAAAATATAATTTCATTATCAATTTAGCCAATAGAGTTATTTTTTAGACAATTTATCAGACCATTAAACCAACTTAGCAAGTTAAAAAATTTTAAAAGAAAATACCCTCCTTTTTGCATAATAAAAATAATAAAAATTTTGGAGTGACTCTTCTTCTTTTTAGCATCAAGAAAAAAGTCAAAATATTAATTTCTTTTTTCTAGGCAATCTTATTAATATTGAAAAAAATAGAAAGATGGAGAAGGAGAGGGAGAGGGGGGGAGGTAGAGAGAGAGCTCAATTATTTTTTAAAAATTACAAATAAAAAAGAATTAAATACTTTTATTATTTTAAAATTATTTCACTTTTTTGTTTACCACCAAATTCCAATCCTAATATCGATAACCTTAAAATAATACGATAATGTTAGACTTTTCTTTATTTCTTTTTTTTTTTTTGTAAAATCTAATTTTTTTGTCTCCTTCTTTCCAATCTCTTTTTCTTTTCCTAGTATTAATAAATGTGAAAAAAAGAAATTTGAGAAAATTCTTTTATTTTTATGTTTTTCGATCTCTTAAAGTGAAAAAAAGGAAGAATAATTATTCCAATTTTTTATTTTTAATTATATATAAAGAAGAGTAAATATATTTAAAATTTTTTGACCATTCTAGTTAAATTAACAATGAGGTAAAATGCCTAGAAAATAATGTTAGGAACTAAAGTGATTGTATCACTATAATCTAAACGAATAAAGTGATAATAATAATGTATTAATGTTATAAAATAAAAGGGTATTTCTATCCAAAATTTCTTAACACGTTGAATTAAATTACTTATAAGGGTAAAGTGACTAAAAGATAGCGTTAGGGGGTTAACTAATAGTAGTGATATAGTTTATAGGGGTAAAGTGATAATAACCCTATTAGATAAGCAGCAAGGAAATTAAGTCCAAAGAATTATGTGCTGGTTCCCTACTCTTTTTTTTTCTTTTTTGGTTCGGAAAATGATGTTTTGCAAGGAAAGGTTCCTAAGTAGCTTATACAACTTTTTTTTTTCTCTTTTTTTTCGGTTTTCTGTTTCCTTAATATCTTTTAAGTCTAGTATATTTCCATCCAAGAATTTATTGGGAAGAAACTCTTCCGTTAGATGAATACATCTAAGTTGAACATCAGTCCATGTACTTGGGAATTTGTCTGGTGATGCATGTACTGGGGAATTCTAATGCCAGGGACCCGTCCATACGTAGCCCAAAGAGCGGGTGGGAGAATTTGACGTCTCGGTCCATCAGGTAAAAGGCCGAGAAAGAAATGGAAACAACAGAAGCATGAGATCAACCCAAGAAGAGAAGAGAACGACAGAGAAGCCCAAAATGGAAGAGGAGAGCTTCTTTACGAGGGCTAGTGTAAAAGCCCACCCAAACGAAAAAATGTTATTAAGGCTTTCGAATAATTTAAAAAAATGTAGAAGTTGAAACTTCCAAAAAAAAAAAATTATCGGAAATAATTTTGCTTTTGAAAATAGGCTATTGGAAGTTATTCGATGGTGGTTATATAGTGGATTTCTTACCTATTTGAGGGTAAGAATGAAATAACAAAAAGTGGCAAAAAAATTTTAATACCAAAATCCACCTTCATGCTTTGTATATAGACAGGTGTAACCGGTGTCAAACACCCAATCACATAGCTTCATGTCGAATTCTAGTAAGTTTCTAGAAATATTGTTAAATTAAAAAATATCTCAATTTTGGTGTTGATAGAAGTGTTTTCTCTACTTAGGGTCGCTGCATTTCAAAATATACCTTTCATTCATTTTTTTTTTTGGCTCTAGAAGGATAGGAAAATTTTTCATTAGATAAATGTCCACAGTTGTAGCAGAAATATTTTTTTCAGTTGCCATACAATGGTCACCGCATCAATCATACAGTGACCCTTTCTTTAGTTTTAAAATTGAATATTTTTATAATACTTGAAATTTTTTAATAGATTTGAAATTGTGGAAAAATTTTTGTAATTTTCTTTAGATTATGATTGTTTCTAGAAAATTTTTTACATTTTTTGGAACAAAAATTTGAATTATCTTTTAATTTTACATACATCAAATCACAACGGTACATTTCTAAGCACAAAACACACCAAGGGAAAAATTGCATGTAATTAAGTGGTAGTTGAAGATGTAGTCGCCAATTAACCTTTCAAGGTACTAAATAATTCGCAATACAGTTGAACCTTAAAAAAGATTTTAACAAAGATAACATACAGTTAAATAATTAGCTTCAGTCACTTTCATAAGTAAAATTGAAAACACATCCGACTTACAAAGCTAGTTTCGTGTGCAACTTACAAGCCAGTTTCATGTGTCATCCATAATCTGTTACTCACCCAAATATGAGAACCAAAATATAGAATGCGAGTTTAGTATGAAAGAAGAATGAGGACCAAAATATAGAATGCGATAACAATGGTTCAATATTAAGCAAAAAAAAAAAAGGATTAATCACCGGACATTCACCACTAACTTCAGAAAAAACTTTGCAAAGTTTTCAGTTGGTTCGCTATTTCTTGGCCTTGTGATCAAGAGTCCACTGCTCTAAGAAATGAACGACATATCGCATATCTACTTGGTCAACTGGATCACGTTGCAAACATTTCCTTGTCAATTTTGTGATTTTATATCCAGCAGCTACATCCATCTGAAAATCTTGATTGACAAGAGATTCCTGATTTTTGCGAAAACTTGACCATGCAATTTTACTCAAACTACAGTTGTCCTGATAATCTTTTTTCATTATCAGTTGACAGAGTACACAACTGTAGGCAAAAACCTCTGATCTATAAGTCCATAGATCTACACGAGTTGAAACAACATCATATAGCTGTTTTATAAATCTATCCTAATTATTTAAAGATTATGGGATCAACAAAGTTCAAAGAAGCATATTGGACGTAGAGAGATTTTATTCCTTTTTCGTTGATGAAGGTAAAGTCTCATATAATGTCTATACTTAGCTTTATTTGTAATCACCAAGTCTACAAAGACATATGTGCATGTTTTCAAAGACAGTAAACAAAGCTCCAATGATGTATTTGAAGTATGTCAACAATTATATTAGCTTTCTAACAAGAATAGTAAATTGGAAGAATTTGCAATATGAGAATGAGTATTCTCAATTTAGGAGTTACTGTTCCACTTAAGTCCTATTGAATGTTATGAGTGGTTTATAGCTCAATTCTGCGATTAAATCTTTGACCATCATTGAAAATCGGTATTTTTGGGTCCTGTCAACTAAAGATTGTATCCTGAGTGCTATCTTTTTGTTAGACCTAACAAGGATTCAATCATATCTAGATCAGTGCTTGGTAAAAGTGTTCTTTTTTTGTGTCAAGTTTCAAATGGTTTTCAAACTCAGATTGTCTCCTTTGTGAAGTTATATGGAAATTAGATTTCAATTTGCATTCCTTTTCAGAAACAAACAACTGTGGTGGAATCAACAACTCATTCGTTTGGTTGTCAAACATCATCTCCATCATTTACTGAAATGTTAAAAGATGTTTGAAAATGTAAAACACAAGGCGGACGCATCTTGGTCTTAATAGCTCACCTAAATCTTTGTTTATGTTCCCTGTGGTGACTGGCTACAGTTCTAGGAAATGGCTTAGAGTGAGTATGGTGTGCATGTTAGATATGATAGTCAAACCTTAATTGGAGTCTTAATTAGTTGAAACAAATTTGTTTGGCATACCAATTTTATTATTGATTATGATACTTTTGGTGCAAAATTTGATTCAGGCTTTGATCAAGTTCCTATTTTAGACAATATTCAAAGGGAAAGCTCCTTTGACATTTTGGTCCAACAAGAGATGAGAGGTACCATTTGGAGAACGTGTAGCTGGCTTGACCATCTAAATTACTACAATAATCTTGCAGTAATGGTTATTCAATAAGGACATAATGTAAATTTAACGGACCCCTAAGTTATAGTTGAGTGCGTTGTTAACAATGTGCAAGTCAACTTTATTAATCGTGATAGAATATGTGTTGCCACAAGTATAAAAAGGTCATTGCAGTGTGCTCGATTGTCATTCATTTCATAGATCTAGCATTGAAATAGTGTGGACTAGTAACACGTACAAGTTGTCTTGAAAATATGCATCCTTCAACTGCTGTTTTGTTGCTAATAAGTTATTATTTTGTAGCCCAGTGGATTTTTCACATATGATATCAGAATCAGCACTTTATAAGAGTATTGAGACCAATGGGATGTTTATTGGAGAAGGTCAATATAGAAAAATATATATGTACTCTGTAGAAGATGTGGATCCTACAGGGCTACCGCCAGGAAACTATGCCTTCAAGATGCGGTGTTAGGGCTACTATCAATATGTAAAGGTAATATGCTTTATCCATTTTCATGATAAGGCAATATAAATTAGATACGTAGTTTTCAGTTTCATGATATTGAATTTATTTTAGTTTCATTACATTGAATAGGAGGAGATACAATTTAGATCAGAATAGAAACTTCTGTATGAGGATACAATGCTCAAATTGGTCGACTTTGGATTCGATGATTCTTGCAGAAGAGCATGCCTGGTCATGGAGTATATCAGTGGTGGTCAACTGAAACACAAGTTACATGGTATCTTTCTTCATTAGATTTACTTTTGCTGTATTTTGATTGCATAAAACCTTCACTTCGTGTTTTTTCCTTATTGCTTGTTGCTATTTCGGTAAAATATGTTTGTACATATCCAGAAATAATGAAATATATTTTGTATTAAAACAAATCTATGGAAATTGCGTTGGACATCCTTGTTTGTTGTGAATGCTAAATTGTTTGTCTCATTTGATTGTTTAAAATTTAAATATCTAAATTTGTTCCCTACTAAATGCAATCATGAGGTTTCCTTTATTTAGTTAATTGAAAAATTTATTACAGATAACACAACATGATTTGGCATGTTACCGGTTTGATGTTCTTATTTTGTTTGTTCTTTTGCGTCTTAAATTCACTAGAGGAAGAATGGGATAGATAAGAAGACTTCTATAGTTTCGTATATTCCTTGGATATACTTCCCATTTACTTACGTGCACATTCATTTTGTCCCATTTACCTTTCTTTATATGTCATGATTTAAGAAGTAAAAAATATCTAACCCCACATATCCCTCAAATACAATATTCACCGGAAAAAATGTTCTTTTCTGGAGTGTGTGGTTTACCAATGATCTGACGATGGATTGCAACGCAGTTGGCTTCATGTCGAATTCTAGTAAGTTTCTAGAAATATTGTTAAATTAAAAAATATCTCAGTTTTGGTGTTGATAGAAGTGTTTTCTCTACTTAGGGTCGCCGCATTTCAAAATATACCTTTCATTCATTTTTTTTTGGCTCTAGAAGGATAGGAAAATTTTTCATTAGATAAATGTCCACAGTTGTAGCAGAAATATTTTTTTCAGTTGCCATACAATGGTCACCGCATCAATCATACAGTGACCCTTTCTTTAGTTTTAAAATTGAATATTTTTGTATTACTTGAAATTTTTTAATAGATTTGAAATTGTGGAAAAATTTTTGTAATTTTCTTTAGATTATGATTGTTTCTAGAAAATTTTTTACATTTTTTGGAACAAAAATTTGAATTATCTTTTAATTTTACATACATCAAATCACAACGGTACATTTCTAAGCACAAAACACACCAAGGGAAAAATTGCATGTAATTAAGTGGTAGTTGAAGATGTAGTCGCCAATTAACCTTTCAAGGTACTAAATAATTCGCAATACAGTCGAACCTTAAAAAAGATTTTAACAAAGATAACATACAGTTAAATAATTAGCTTCAATCACTTTCATAGGTAAAGTTGAAAACACATCCGACTTACAAAGCTATTTTCGTGTGCAACTTACAAGCCAGTTTCATGTGTCATCCATAATCTGTTACTCACCCAAATATGAGAACCAAAATATAGAATGCGAGTTTAGTATGAAAGAAGAATGAGGACCAAAATATAGAATGCAATAACAATGGTTCAATGTTAAGCAAAAAAAAAAGGATTAATCACCGGACATTCACCACTAACTTCAGAAAAAACTTTGCAAAGTTTTCAGTTGGTTCGCTATTTCTTGGTCAACTGGATCACGTTGCAAACATTTCCTTGTCAATTTTATGATTTTATATCCAGCAGCTACATCCATCTGAAAATCTTGATTGACAAGAGATTCCTGATTTTTGCGAAAACTTGACCATGCAATTTTACTCAAACTACAGTTGTCCTGATAATCTTTTTTCATTATCAGTTGACAGAGTACACAACTGTAGGCAAAAACCTCTGATCTATAAGTCCATAGATCTACACGAGTTGAAACAACATCATATAGCTGTTTTATAAATCTATCCTAATTATTTAAAGATTATGGGATCAACAAAGTTCAAAGAAGCATATTGGACGTAGAGAGATTTTATTCCTTTTTCGTTGATGAAGGTAAAGTCTCATATAATGTCTATACTTAGCTTTATTTGTAATCACCAAGTCTACAAAGATATATGTGCATGTTTTCAAAGACAGTAAACAAAGCTCCAATGATGTATTTGAAGCATGTCAACAATTATATTAGCTTTCTAACAAGAATAGTAAATTGGAAAAATTTGCAATATGAGAATGAGTATTCTCAATTTAGGAGTTACTGTTCCACTTAAGTCCTATTGAATGTTATGAGTGGTTTATAGCTCAATTCTGCGATTAAATCTTTGACCATCATTGAAAATCGGTATTTTTGGGTCCTGTCAACTAAAGATTGTATCCTGAGTGCCATCTTTTTGTTAGACCTAACAAGGATTCAATCATATCTAGATCAGTGCTTGGTAAAAGTGTTCTTTTTTTGTGTCAAGTTTCAAATGGTTTTCAAACTCAGATTGTCTCCTTTGTGAAGTTATATGGAAATTAGATTTCAATTTGCATTCCTTTTCAGAAACAAACAACTGTGGTGGAATCAACAACTCATTCATTTGGTTGTCAAACATCATCTCCATCATTTACTGAAATGTTAAAAGATGTTTGAAAATGTAAAACACAAGGCGGACGCATCTTGGTCTTAATAGCTCACCTAAATCTTTGTTTATGTTCCCTGTGGTGACTGGCTACAGTTCTAGGAAATGGCTTAGAGTGAGTATGGTGTGCATGTTAGATATGATAGTCAAACCTTAATTGGAGTCTTAATTAGTTGAAACAAATTTGTTTGGCATACCAATTTTATTATTGATTATGATACTTTTGGTGCAAAATTTGATTCAGGCTTTGATCAAGTTCCTATTTTAGACAATATTCAAAGGGAAAGCTCCTTTGACATTTTGGTCCAACAAGAGATGAGAGGTACCATTTGGAGAACGTGTAGCTGGCTTGACCATCTAAATTACTACAATAATCTTGCAGTAATGGTTATTCAATAAGGACATAATGTAAATTTAACGGACCCCTAAGTTATAGTTGAGTGCGTTGTTAACAATGTGCAAGTCAACTTTATTAATCGTGATAGAATATGTGTTGCCACAAGTATAAAAAGGTCATTGCAGTGTGCTCGATTGTCATTCATTTCATAGATCTAGCATTGAAATAGTGTGGACTAGTAACACGTACAAGTTGTCTTGAAAATATGCATCCTTCAACTGCTGTTTTGTTGCTAATAAGTTATTATTTTGTAGCCCAGTGAATTTTTCACATATGATATCAGAATCAGCACTTTATAAGAGTATTGAGACCAATGGGATGTTTATTGGAGAAGGTCAATATAGAAAAATATATATGCACTCTGTAGAAGATGTGGATCCTACAGGGCTACCGCCAGGAAACTATGCCTTCAAGATGCGGTGTTAGGGCTACTATCAATATGTAAAGGTAATATGCTTTATCCATTTTCATGATAAGGCAATATAAATTAGATACGTAGTTTTCAGTTTCATGATATTGAATTTATTTTAGTTTCATTACATTGAATAGGAGGAGATACAATTTAGATCAGAATAGAAACTTCTGTATGAGGATACAATGCTCAAATTGGTCGACTTTGGATTCGATGATTCTTGCAGAAGAGCATGCCTGGTCATGGAGTATATCAGTGGTGGTCAACTGAAACACAAGTTACACGGTATCTTTCTTCATTAGATTTACTTTTGCTGTATTTTGATTGCATAAAACCTTCACTTCGTGTTTTTCCCTTATTGCTTGTTGCTATCTCGGTAAAATATGTTTGTACATATCCAGAAAAAATGAAATATATTTTGTATTAAGACAAATCTATGGAAATTGCGTTGGACATCCTTGTTTGTTGTGAATGCTAAATTGTTTGTCTCATTTGATTGTTTAAAATTTAAATATCTAAATTTGTTCCCTACTAAATGCAATCATGAGGTTTCCTTTATTTAGTTGATTGAAAAATTTATTACAGATGACACAACATGATTTGGCATGTTACCGGTTTGATGTTCTTATTTTGTTTGTTCTTTTGCGTCTTAAATTCACTAGAGGAAGAATGGGATAGATAAGAAGACTTCTATAGTTCCCATATTCCTTGGATATACTTTCCATTTACTTACGTGCACATTCATTTTGTCCCATTTACCTTTCTTTATATGTCATGATTTAAGAAGTAAAAAATATCTAACCCCACATATCCCTCAAATACAATATTCACCGGAAAAAATGTTCTTTTCTGGAGTGTGTAGTTTACCAATGATCTGACGATGAATTGCAACGCAGTTGGCTTCATGTCGAATTCTAGTAAGTCTCTAGAAATATTGTTAAATTAAAAAATATCTTAGTTTTGGTGTTGATAGAAGTGTTTTCTCTACTTAGGGTCGCCGCATTTCAAAATATACCTTTCATTCATTTTTTTTTTTGGCTCTAGAAGGATAGGAAAATTTTTCATTAGATAAATGTCCACAGTTGTAGCAGAAATATTTTTTTCAGTTGCCATACAATGGTCACCGCATCAATCATACAGTGACCCTTTCTTTAGTTTTAAAATTGAATATTTTTATAATACTTGAAATTTTTTAATAGATTTGAAATTGTGGAAAAATTTTTGTAATTTTCTTTAGATTATGATTGTTTCTAGAAAATTTTTTACATTTTTTGGAACAAAAATTTGAATTATCTTTTAATTTTACATACATCAAATCACAACGGTACATTTCTAAGCACAAAACACACCAAGGGAAAAATTGCATGTAATTAAGTGGTAGTTGAAGATGTAGTCGCCAATTAACCTTTCAAGGTACTAAAAAATTCGCAATACAGTCGAACCTTAAAAAAGATTTTAACAAAGATAACATACAGTTAAATAATTAGCTTCAGTCACTTTCATAGGTAAAGTTGAAAACACATCCGACTTACAAAGCTAGTTTCGTGTGCAACTTACAAGCCAGTTTCATGTGTCATCCATAATCTGTTACTCACCCAAATATGAGAACCAAAATATAGAATGCGAGTTTAGTATGAAAGAAGAATGAGGACCAAAATATAGAATGCGATAACAATGGTTCAATGTTAAGCAAAAAAAAAAAAGGATTAATCACCGGACATTCACCACTAACTTCAGAAAAAACTTTGCAAAGTTTTCAGTTGGTTCGCTATTTCTTGGCCTTTTGATCAAGAGTCCACTGCTCTAAGAAATGAACGACATTTCGCATATCTACTTGGTCAACTGGATCACGTTGCAAACATTTCCTTGTCAATTTTGTGATTTTATATCCAGCAGCTACATCCATCTGAAAATCTTGATTGACAAGAGATTCCTGATTTTTGCGAAAACTTGACCATGCAATTTTACTCAAACTACAGTTGTCCTGATAATCTTTTTTCATTATCAGTTGACAGAGTACACAACTGTAGGCAAAAACCTCTGATCTATAAGTCCATAGATCTACACGAGTTGAAACAACATCATATAGCTGTTTTATAAATCTATCCTAATTATTTAAAGATTATGGGATCAACAAAGTTCAAAGAAGCATATTGGACGTAGAGAGATTTTATTCCTTTTTCGTTGATGAAGGTAAAGTCTCATATAATGTCAATACTTAGCTTTATTTGTAATCACCAAGTCTACAAAGACATATGTGCATGTTTTCAAAGACAGTAAACAAAGCTCCAATGATGTATTTGAAGCATGTTTTCCACTTAAGTCCTATTGAATGTTATGAGTGGTTTATAGCTCAATTCTGCGATTAAATCTTTGACCATCATTGAAAATCGGTATTTTTGGGTCCTGTCAACTAAAGATTGTATCCTGAGTGCCATCTTTTTGTTAGACCTAACAAGGATTCAATCATATCTAGATCAGTGCTTGGTAAAAGTGTTCTTTTTTTGTGTCAAGTTTCAAATGGTTTTCAAACTCAGATTGTCTCCTTTGTGAAGTTATATGGAAATTAGATTTCAATTTGCATTCCTTTTCAGAAACAAACAACTGTGGTGGAATCAACAACTCATTCATTTGGTTGTCAAACATCATCTCCATCATTTACTGAAATGTTAAAAGATGTTTGAAAATGTAAAACACAAGGCGGACGCATCTTGGTCTTAATAGCTCACCTAAATCTTTGTTTATGTTCCCTGTGGTGACTGGCTACAGTTCTAGGAAATGGCTTAGAGTGAGTATGGTGTGCATGTTAGATATGATAGTCAAACCTTAATTGGAGTCTTAATTAGTTGAAACAAATTTGTTTGGCATACCAATTTTATTATTGATTATGATACTTTTGGTGCAAAATTTGATTCAGGCTTTGATCAAGTTCCTATTTTAGACAATATTCAAAGGGAAAGCTCCTTTGACATGTTGGTCTAACAAGAGATGAGAGGCACTATTTGAAGAACGTGTAGCTGGCTTGACCATCTAAATTACTACAATAAGCTTGCAGTAATGGTTATTCAATAAGGACATAATGTAAATTTAATGGACCCCTAAATTATAGTTGAGTGCGTTGTTAACAATGTGCAAGTCAACTTTATTAATCGTGATAGAATATGTGTTGCCACAAGTATAAAAAGGTCATTGCAGTGTGCTCGATTGTCATTCATTTCATAGATCTAGCATTGAAATAGTGTGGACTAGTAACACGTATGAGTTGTCTTGAAAATATGCATCCTTCAACTGTTGTTTTGTTGCTAATAAGTTATTATTTTGTAGCCCAGTGGATTTTTCACATATGATATCAGAATCAGCACTTTATAAGAGTATTGAGACCAATGGGATGTTTATTGGAGAAGGTCAATATAGAAAAATATATATGCACACTGTAGAAGATTGGGATCCTACAGGGTTACCGCCAGGAAACTATGCCTTCAAGATACGGTGTTAGGGCTACTATCAATATGTAAAGGTAATATGCTTTATCCATTTTCATGATAAGACAATATAAATTAGATACGTAGTTTTCAGTTTCATGATATTGAATTTATTTTAGTTTCATTACATTGAATAGGAGGAGATACAATTTAGATCAGAATAGAAACTTCTGTATGAGGATACAATGCTCAAATTGGTCGACTTTGGATTCGATGATTCTTGCAGAAGAGCATGCCTGGTCATGGAGTATATCAGTGGTGGTCAACTGAAACACAAGTTACATGGTATCTTTCTTTATTAGATTTACTTTTGCTGTATTTTGATTGCATAAAACCTTGATTTCGTGTTTTTCCCTTATTGCTTGTTGCTATCTCGGTAAAATATGTTTGTACATATCCAGAAAAAATGAAATATATTTTGTATTAAGACAAATCTATGGAAATTGCGTTGGACATCCTTGTTTGTTGTGAATGCTAAATTGTTTGTCTCATTTGATTGTTTAAAATTTAAATATCTAAATTTGTTCCCTACTAAATGCAATCATGAGGTTTCCTTTATTTAGTTGATTGAAAAATTTATTACAGATGACACAACATGATTTGGCATGTTACCGGTTTGATGTTCTTATTTTGTTTGTTCTTTTGCGTCTTAAATTCACTAGAGGAAGAATGGGATAGATAAGAAGACTTCTATAGTTCCCATATTCCTTGGATATACTTTCCATTTACTTACGTGCACATTCATTTTGTCCCATTTACCTTTCTTTATATGTCATGATTTAAGAAGTAAAAAATATCTAACCCCACATATCCCTCAAATACAATATTCACCGGAAAAAATGTTCTTTTCTGGAGTGTGTGGTTTACCAATGATCTGACGATGGATTGCAACGCAGTTGGCTTGATGATAACAGTAAGGTAGATTCTTCTATTCGGGGAAACCTTGTATAATATGGTTGAAGATGATGGGCTCATGGTCTCTTTTGGGTCCTTTTAAGTACTTTTTCTTTTGCCATATTATGAAGATTGAAATAAATCTGAGAGTCTATAAAAGTTCCATTGAAATAAATGTATCCGAATTCTTCCACCATATGCATAAGAAAATTTGGTTTCTGCATTTGATTTTCTTTTTCCTTTTTTTCCAGGTGTTTTTATAATTGGTGGAATTTAAAAGTCATTCTGTTATATTCTTTTTGTTACAGCGTTTGCATTACCAGAATGTTGATAAAACGAAAAGCAACTTGATTAGTTGAATTTTAATTTTTGTGGTTCTTCAAGAAGAAATTGTTCAATTAGACCAGCTTTTTGATGCTTATGTGCTAGCGAACTGTTGTCATCTAATGAGAAAACAATGTGAGCAGCAATGAAAGAAATGCAGGAATAGTATACAAACTGACATATAAGCCATCATAACATTACTCATCAAATTCAGGAAAGATCACAAATTTCCGGAATCAGTTCTTAAGCCACAATCAGTTCACTTGGTAGATCCTAGTCTGTAGATTGACCATAATGAGTTCTTAAAAATAAAACAGAGAACTACTATTCTATGTGAAATTACACAGTACTTTTTCTTGTCAAGTCCAGACAGCTTTTCAACTGCGAGAATCTTTCCAGAAGAACTTTTAGTCCATGTTTCAAGGCAAATGACCTTTTCCTTTTTTTTTTACCCCGTAACATAACTCAATAACGGTTATCTGGTGCAAATTTGGAATTACAATCAATCGTGAAAGTTTTACATGATATAGCCTATGGACTACATTTAGTCCATTCACATTTTCCAGTTCCCATTATTCATGGTGACTTCAAGCCAGAGAATGTCTTATTAAAAGTAAGATTAACTCTTGTAAATCTAGGGATATACATTGACATTTAATTCAACATTTTGACGTGATGTCGATATTTTATTCTAGGGTGATAAGGCTTTGCTGTGCGACTTTGGCACGATCACTTCTGTTGGTGAACGTCGTCGTCGATACAATCCTATCTACGATGGTCAATGCTGGGGCAGGCTATCCAACTCTTACTTCATTGCTTTCATGATAATATCTTGCAATTTCTATTTCTTGCATCACTCAAGTGTTTTATAAACTTTAGGGATAATATCAGAAATCATCCCTGAGATTTCTCTTAATATCACTTTGCACCCTTGAGGTTTTAGAAATATCACTTACCTTCCCCTAGTAATTGTAAAAAGATTATATTAACCCTCACTTGACACATTATTCATATTTCTATATGGAATCAAACAACATTAGAATGTTAATCGGTCTGGATTTTATCTTTTTCGCTATTCTATTTTTTATTTTCCTTTGAATAGAGTATGCAGTTTTTGAATTAAATATTTTAAGCTCAGATGATTTTAAAAAAGTTTTTACTTTCATTATTCGGACAAAATTTTGCCATAAGTCTCCTTAGTTTGATTGTTCTCATGACCAACACGATTAGTATACAACGATTTGTATACATAAACTTTGTTAAAGGAGTCATAGTCTCTATCTATGTGGGCATATCTTTTCCTATATTTACCCAAAACTCTACTATTTTTTTCCCAGGGTTCATTGATTGCACAAAGACTGAGGTCTACTTCATTGGGGTTTTGTTATTTGAAATGATCATCAATGTCCCAGTTAAATATGACCGGAATGATCCCCTTATACAAAGAGTTAATAGACTGATCCCAGATTCAAGTGCATGTGAAGATCAAGTTCAAAAAAGACTATTGCAGCCTGGACATGATAGACAGTTACTAGCACAACTAATTGAATTGGGGAAAAATGCATTTATGTAGAGGCAACTAAGCATCTAGCTGCATTTCAGGCTGCTGATGTGTTGCACAGCTTATTGACCGAGAATGACTAGGCCCATAGATATGCAAGATCAAGAAAGACGTTTGATTAAATTGTGTAGTTTTAATTTGTTGTATGTCACAATATCTATCTATGTTCAAGAATGTTAGACTTTTCTTGGATTTAACAAATTATTGAAAAACTATTTTTGTCTTTCATGATTGTGGTAATAAACTCCCAAAACAACTCTAAAAAAAAAATTCAAAAAATGACACCTAAAATAAAATTCTTGCCTTTATTCTTTCACATACTACCTATCAACTATAACGATTCCACCTCACCTTAGGGTGAACCCTAGGGTTTAGCGAACCGCCTGTCTGACTCCTGTCATAACTCACTCACTCACATTAATTTCAGGGATAACATTAATTTAGATTAACTATTAACAATCCATTCAAGCTTATATTTCTTCAACCAAAACAAGAGTTATTTTAACTATATCAATTAATATGTACATTTATCAAAATAATAAATCTGCATGACTTTACTTCAAATACAAAAAAATCGCTAAGTTTCGAACTTATACTACTGACTTCTCACACATAGGGATGGCAACGGGGTGGGTTTGGGATGGGGGATCCTTTCCCCGTTCCCTGCCTCGTTGCCCAAAAACTCTTCCCACCCTGCCCTGTCCCCCGTCTCCGTTGCTCCTAACCTCTCCCCACGGCACATCCTGCTGCCTTTTCGGGTGTCCGCGAGTGATAATTTAGTTTTTTTTCAAGAATCTTTTATTCAATAGATCAAAACTAAATTCAAAAAATAAAATAAAATAAGAAACTGGAAAAAGTGAAAAAATGAAAAATGAAAAAAGAAAAGTGTTGAAATAAAACATCAAGAAAATTAAGAAACTCAATTGGATTGTATAAATAATATTTGAAAATACTCATAAAATGCATAACATGCTTGTACCAAACATCAACTAGGAATTTGAATAGAAATAAGATAAAGGTTATGTTTAGTTGCCAATTATTCTAAAATTATTATTATTACATACTATAATATATTACATTTATTTATATTAATAAATTGAAGCGGGGGACAGGATGGGGGATGAGGTGGGGATATCGTTTCCCGCCTCTCGCCCCATTTAAAACGGGGGGAGAAAAATTCCCCCGTCCTTGCCCTCGCCCTTCTCTATCTACCGTCCCATTACTTCTTTCTCGGGGCAGGCGCCCATATGCACCTGTCCCTATTGCCATCCCTACTCACATACCCGTTTTCCACTCATGTAAGGAAAACAAATAGAAGGGTTGAGCTAATGCTTAGTAACATTCCAAGTGAACCCATCCATCCCAAAATAATCATAGCAATCACAAATCAATTATAAAACATATATATATATATATATTTATATATCAATTAGCAATATAAAACAAGTAACACGTTCAATGTGAAAGGATACAATATTGATATAGGCTGTAGATGTGGCTTCCATCCGATTCTAGACGTAACACTTATTCATGTTTAGTGATTCAGTGTCATTTCCCAAGTAACAGTACCCAACATTCTCCTTCTAGTGTTCGGTGATCACCTCGGTGGGTCATATTCGAGTATACCAATAAACGGTATCCAAAGAATATTGGCCTACTCGATCGAATCCATTGCTGGCTCGAATAGGCCGATAGTCGTTAGGGTTTGGGCCCAAAACGGTCATGCATAGTTAACAGTAGCAGTTAAACAATTAATGATTTCAAAAGTAAGTAGGTCGAGTGCGATAAAATACACACTCGTCTTTTATCAATGAATAATAATAGCAAAATTGGGACAGGTAGAATTGCAATTCAGCTCTAAATCCACAAACCAATTCGCTACCCAAACAACAAAATTTGAATTAGAAAGCACCAAACACACCGTAAGGGAAAAATTGCATGTAATTAAGCGATAGTTGATAATGTGACTGCCATTTAACCTTTCAAGGTACTAAACAATTCGCAACAGAGTTGAACCTTAAAAAAGGCTCCTTAAAAAAAAAACCTTAAAAAAGGCTTTAACAGAGAGAACATACAGGTCAAACAATTAACTCTCAAGTTTACCAAAAACAAAGAACAAATTCACTTCATAGGTAAAGGTGAAAACACATCCGATTTACAAGCCAATTTAATGTGTCATCCATAATTTGTTACTCACCCAAACATGAGAACAAAAATATAGAATGCGACTTTAGTACAAAAGAAGAATGATTAATCTGAAACGGTTGCGACTAATACGGAGGAATTTAGAAGGCTTTCAAAGTCATTTTACCTTGAATTATAACACACTACAGAATTATACCCCAGCAAAACTATGAATAACTGTTATAGAATTGAGCTCTTCATCATTAATAACTAGAAATATATTTATCCAGACACAAGAATTATGGAATTCTAGTAAATGGAATAAGGCAAACACATTGACCAGAATATTTGAAATATTGACTTTCAACAAATAAGTGTACTAATAGTGAGACACGTTTAATGGGTTTGAAAGGATTCAAAAAGTCTGCCTGGCAATATTCTCCTTTTTCCTTTCCAAAGGTTCCAAAACATATACCAGATAACAAAGTTTCAATGTTAAAATGAAAAAAAGGGATTAATCACCAGACATTCACCACTAACTTTAGAAAAAACTCTGCAAAGTTTTCAGTTGGTTCGCAGTTTCTTAGTTTTTTGATCAAGAGTCAACTGCTCTAAGAAATGAACGACATGTCGCATATCTACTTGGTCTACTGGATCATATTGCATCCACATGAAAATCTTCATTAACAAGAGATGCCTGATTTTCGCGAAAACTTAACTGTGCAATTGTACTTAGATTATAGTTGTTCTGATGATCCTTTTTCATTATTAGTTGACAGAGTACACAATCATAGACAAAAACCTCTGATTTAGAAGTCCATATATCTACACGGGTTGAAACAACATCAGATAGCTGTTTTTATAAAATCTATCCCAATTATTTAAAGATTCGTACCACCAAATGACAAGCAACTTAGTTCAAACAAGGCATATATAAGTCTATACACTTGAAAGAATGTCTGAAGCCATTTTATAAAAAATATTCAACTGACAAGCATCTCATTAAAAACGAAAACAAATAGCTGAATATAACATTTCATGTGCATAATACAAAAATAACAGTTTGGTGTAATACATATGACGAAAAGAAAAGGTATCATTTTGCCAAAAAGCATCACCAAAAAAGGTTAAAGCATGGGTTATGGGGTGTATCTCATGTTAGGTTATACTACTAAAGCCCTTAATATATGTAGTGCATGTGGAAATTCTCATTATTTTGCAACTGTAACACGAAGCTAAGAGGTCAAGCAAATTGTATTTTGACTTTTAAATAAATACAAACACAAAGGATAAAAACATAAATCTAATTAAATTCCACAAAGGGATTATGAGATTAGCAAAGTTCAAAGAAGCCTGTATATACCTCACCCCTTTTTTGCATGACTGGTGAACATGAAAAACAGAGACACAATTAAATTCAGGATATCGCCTGCATATTATATTGCAACAAGCTCAACAATAGAAGAAACTCAAGGTAAGAAGTACCACATAAGCTATCTCCTTCCTCTACTTTAGATATCATTAATTTTGCAAGTTCATGTTTGGACCAATTCTTTAAATGACAGATCATAAAGATTCACTATCTTCATGCAAGAAAAGCTATTTAAATCTTTAAGTTATTCAGTTGCCAACTCAATTTCAAAAACTATCACAAATGGAAGTAAAATTTTGTTGCACTTCGCTTCAAAGAAATTTTTTTTTAAATAACTTTATGAAACAATTCTAAAATGGATGCAACAGATCCTCTCCTAGCTATGATAAAGGTTTCACCTTGATTTGTGGCCTCATAGGAGGAGTTGGAAAAATCAAAATTGGGACATGGCACTCTCTTACGTTTTCAAATTAGAAGAAGAATAGGATGGTTGAGGCGACTAAGAAGAAATTATGGAAAACCTTGAATGAAATTTGGTGTAAATTGTTTTTCAAAACCTGGTTTGTTGAGCATGACACAACCAATCACACATACTGGCAGAGCCAAAAGGCACACTTCATCAATATAACAGTGCTATAAAGATAAATGTTCACTTTTGACAACATTATAGCTTCCAATAAGAAAACCAAAAAAGACATCATAGGGATTTTTTTGAGGAGGCAAAGTATACCCACAAAAATTCTTCGAGGTGGCTGGGGCAGAGAATGTAACAAGACAACCATTACACTCTATGATTACCTGGGTTTTTAAGCCCAAAATCCTAGCAAGAGAACCTTTGATAGGTTGCATTTTTATCATAAAATTCATGATTAGTTTCCTCTTTTATTTTACTAAATATTGCATTAATGGATGGATTCTATTTATATTTGGTAATTATGTTGATTGTAGGGATTTAGAGCGAAAAGGAGTTAAAAACATGAATTTGGCGTGGGCACATAAAAGTTTAATTCTGTACGTTTGGGAAGTTCGGGATTCGGTACGTGATCTTCAAAATTTGAATTAAAGTTGCAAGAGTCAGATGTTTCATCGGATGGATGGCATTTGATTTCTACTAGGATGCTAGCTACTTTGTTTGCCAATACGTTTCCTCTATTTTTAGGATAAGATCCGATTTGTTACATTTTGATTCCTCTAAGTAGTAGTTGATTAGTACTAGGAATGAAGATCAGGAGGGCTATTGTTTCTTTATCCTTTCTTTTCTCCAAGGGGCGGTAGACTAGTAGATATATTCTTTCTTTTGGCCGCAAAAAAAAATCCAAAATATTTCACGCATGGCTTTCTCCACAATGATGAACTAATTTCATCATTCTAGTCAAGGAATAACGAGAATTTGGTTTGTCTAAAATTGTAAGATCGAATTGATTATATTTATTTCCTTTATTTACTAGTATTTGTATGTTTTCTGATTTAATTTCTTATGGTTATTATTTTATTTAAATATCAAGGGCGCCTGATATTTAATTAATATAATAATCTAAAACCAGTTAGAGTAGTTAAATTCGTAATTATTTAATTACTCTAAATTAGTGGTAACTGGTATTATTGGATTTGTGTCAGGAAAATATATGGGCTAACTTAAAATAACCCTCATAGCTGGCCATTTGGTTAGAACAAGGATTCTCTAGTTTGTAAGGCAATTGAAAAATTGAACTCTACGGTCGTACCTAGAATTTTTTCTTAATTAGGGAAGTGATTAACGGTCGTACCTTGATCACCGATACAGTAAGGAGAAATTGATTGTCATCGCTTGTTTGGCAGTTATAATTAGTTTATCAGTGAATAAATAAAATTATTATTGCATCTATGATCAATTGAGTGAACCACTCTGAAGTTATTTCTTGGTTAGAGTTTATTTGTTATTGTTTAATTTCTAGTAAATTATTAGTTAGGCCTTTTTATTTGATTTGTTTAATTATTCGTATTTTTATAAAAATCCCCCATATTTTGTACTCTAGAAGAAACAAATTATCCCCAATTCCTGTGGATTCGATTCTACTCACCGCTATATATAAAGTTTGTATTTTTTCAAGTAGGTATTTATTATTGTACAGACTCGGCACTTGTCAATTATTAGCGTCGTTGCCGGGGACTGGTGCCTGATTAATTTTTTTTTGAATTCATTTTATTTTTATTTTTATTTGTATTTTTCTCTTATTATTTTTTTACTAGTTTATGGTTGCTAATATTTCGTATTTTGGTGATAGACTGGATTTTATTTCTAGAAAGGGTAATGAGACTTGTGTTTTTTTTTTTCTAGTGATTGATGGGTTGTTACAACTTGTGAAACTTATTATGTACCAACATATGCCCTGTATTTCAAAATGACCTGAGCGCTCTAATCAATACCTTTGGAGATTTTTTACCCCAATATCGAACGTGGTATAACCCGTATTCAAACGGATATGATCAAGGATGATAGAACAACTCCAACTTTAATTATGCAATAGAGCCAAGATATTTTTAACATCAATATCAACAGCAACAGCCATCATCCACGTCAAGTATGTCTCTTGAAGAAATGATAAAGTCATTAGTTGCTAACACATATCGATTTCAACAGGAGACAGAAATGAACATTCGTGACATAAGGAATCAACTGTGTCTGATGGCATCTAGAGTGACGCAATTGGCTTCTCGCATGTGTGAAAAATTATCCTCACAAACCATCATCGACCTTAAAGAAGATGAGAATGTAATTGTCCTGACAAGTGACATGGAATTGCAAGAGTCTCAAAAAAATGGATTTAAAGATGCTGTTGAAACGAAAATTGAAGTGCAAGGAATGAGACCTCAACATCAAATCGTTCAAGTGAATGAATCCAGTGAACAATTTCCAAATGCGATGACACCTCCTCCATTCCTTATTCAGTATTTTTTTGACTCTTATTCTTTAATTCATGTTAGTGAGATTGACATTACTATACCAGAAGATTTTGAGTTTCATGACAGGAATAAGTTAAGAATGGCGATGGCAAAATATCTTGAACCAATAAGTACGCGTGATGGGGGAGTGAGTGAAGAATTAAAATTATGATTGATTAGTTTGGCGACATCTACTAGTCAATGAAAGACCGTAGCTTGTGTGCTCAAGAATTATTTTATTTACGAGGGCTATCGGGATTATATAGAGGATGAAACACTAAAACGAGTCACAAGATTTTATTCTCTTTGAACAAACATGATAATGTCTAACAAAAAACATTAAAGAAAAGCGTTTATTGGGTGATAACCCAATTCAATTTTTAATTTATTTTCATTATTAGTTTTACATTATTTATCTTAGATTTTCAAATTTGGTGTGTTTAATTTTCGTTTTTGATGTTTTCTTTGTCCTCCAGACATGACGTGCCCCCGTCAAAAGGGCACATGCTAATGAGCAAGTTCTTAAGTTCCTCATCAGAAGAATTCTTGCCCACATGACGTGCCCATATCAACTCGTCTGCAGAGTACTTTCTTTGATTTTGGAGTAGATTGACCGACATGACGTACCCGCATCAACAAGATACGTGGTAATGTGTAATTCTCAAGTCATTTATCAGAAGGGTTCCTACCGTCATGACGTGCCCACATCATGTTCTAAGAAAAGGTAAAAAAAAATGAAAAATTTTTTTCTTTCTTTTCTTTTCCTTTTCCTTTCTTCTTCCTTTTCTTTTTTCTTTCTTTCTTTCTCTCTTCTTTTTCTTTCTTTCTTTCTTCCATCCTTCTCCATTCGAACCCTACGCCCACCACCACTAACCGTCAACATGCGTCGTACGTCGTCTATGGCAAGTCATAAAAGGTTAAGCCACTTGCCGCTCCAACCATCTTTTGTTTCTCCACGCACAGCCGTCGTCCAACAAGAAGAAAACAAAGCCGCTGTTATACCATTTGCCTCAATTCCGATTAACTTTTGAAGATTTATGTTGCGGATTAGATAGGTTGAGGCTATCTTGGTTGGACTAAATTACTATTGCTGATGCTTGTTAGACAAAGGCACATTCCTAAGTCTAAGACCACTACATGAGTTGTCGAGTTGAAGCATCTGCGTGGGCGAGTTCACTAAATGGATAGTTGGTTGGCCAACGTTGAGCTCCACACGTCATTTGCTCCTCACTCGTAACTGTTCGCGATCCCCCAGTTATCAGGGATGTTTCGTTATCCCCATTACCTTTCTTTTATCTTTATTTTACATTGGGAACAATGTAAGATTTAGGTGTGGGGGGGGGAGTCGTATTTGGTAGTATATTGGAAAAGTGTGAACATAGACATTTTTGTTGGATTTTTTTGTTCGATTCTTTTTTTAATTTTATCCAATTTTTGCATATCTTTGTATATATTTGTGGTTGTTTTTGAAATACGATGGTTAGATGTGTCAAAATTTTCTATTGTTAAGGTTTTATATGCTAATAGGTCAAGCATGACATTGTTAAGTTTAAAAGGTATTTCTTTGGTGAATATTTAGAATTTTGTGACTTTTGTATTTTTTGGTTAACTTCTCTAAGTATTATAAATATTTGTCTACAATTTTTTGTGTAAATTGATTTAGCTATTAATCTTGGTTCTTTATGTTTAAGAAATGAAGCGGATTTTTGTGATTTTTAATTTTAATTTGATGCTTATTTATAAATAGTATTTGACTATACTCCGCTAGTATCGTTGTCTAGTAATCGAAAATTTTCACCACAAGTGTCGACTTTCGTATCAAAAAGCGACGATAATTATGAGTATGTGATTTTAAACGATAAGGGTTGAGTAACTGTTCTCCTTTATTTGATAAATGTCGGAGTTCGCGTTAAAAGGTTTGAATGGCTAAGAACTAAACATTTTTCTTGAAAGAAAAAATAGGGTTTTGTTAAGAGTGAAAAAAAATAAAACAAAAAAATGTATGAGATTGTGGATGGTTACTTTAGCCTGCTGATCCATGAAGATTAATGTTGAGATTTTGCTTAATAGTTGAACTATTTGCTGAAAAATGCTGGTTGAATATTTTATATTCTTAAATTAGTTAATTAGGAATTGGAAAAGTCTTTGATTTTAAAAGCTAATTGGAGAGATATTTTTTGGAGACTAACCACTAATACTTGACATGTATTTTAATTGTATCTTGGCAATAAAAAATTTGAGCAATAGCCATTATTTGAATTTGATTGTTTGATTTGTTGTTCTCATGCTTAAGGACAAGTATGATTTAGATGTGACAGAAATTAATAGGTTGCATTTTTGTCTTTAATTTTATGATTATTTTCCTTGATTTTAGCCAAATATTGTTTTAATTGATAGATTTTACTTATATTTGGTCAATGATACTAATTGTAGGAAAAAAGAGCAAAACGTGACAAAAAAAAGACATTTTCCAACTAATTTGGTGGTAGCACATTCGAGTCCAGAAAATTCGGAAATTTATTGCGCAAGGAGATTTTCTAGTTCGAGTCAAATATGGATATCTTTAGAGGGAGATTTGGAAGACTTGAATTTTCATTATTAGTTTTATGGTTGAATTAGGAAACTTGGAACATTTTCTTTTACGGTTTCTTTTCTATTTAGGAAACGAGTTTTTTTTTTTTTACTTAGTAGTAGATTTCAATTAGGAAACTAGGGAGAAAAAGGAAGCTGGATTTTCGTGTGATTAGGAGTTAGCCAACAACGTTTTCGAGGATAACTTCTTGAAGTATGACGGCCAACACTAGTTTTAGGGGATTCTTCTTATCTTTCGTAGTTAGAGGAGAAAACCATACGCAATTGTTATCAAGGGAATCCTACGGATTTCCCTTGAGGATGTGTAGTTAAATCTCCTTTTTCTAGTCTAAGATCAACTTGAAGATGTGGTGCCAAACATATGTGAGATCGAATTAATTTTATTTATTTCTTTTATTCATTGGTATTCGTATGTTTTCTGGTTTAATTTTTTATGATTGTTTTGTTATTTGAATATCAAGAACCCGATATTCAAGTTAACCTAATAATGTATTGCCAATTAAACTAGTTAAATTCGTAATTGTTTGATTGGTTAATACCAATGGCGACTAGTGTGATTGGTCCCGTGTTAGAAAAATGTATGATCTAATTTAAACAAACTCTCATAGCAGATTTGTTGGTTAGAGTTGGGTTTTTCTAATTCTTAATGCAATTGAGGAATTGAATTCTACGGTCGTACCTAGGGTTATTTTTTGATTAGGAAAATAGTTAACGGTCATACCTTGACTATCGAAAAAGTAAGGAAAGATTGGTTGTTTATCATGTGTATGGTAACTATAACCAATCTATTAATGGATAATTGAATTATCTTTGCATCAATGATCAGTTGAATGGACCGTGTATGAAAAGTTGCATCTTTGACTAGAGTCGTATCTGCTGTTGATTAATTCCTATTTATTTCCGTTAGTTATTCATTAGTTGGTTAATTAATTGTTTTTATATGTTCATAAAATCCCGCATACTTTGAATTCTAGAAGAAACGAATTATTCCCAATGCCTGTGGATTCGACGCTGCTCTCCACTATATACTAAATTTGTATTTTTCTTGAGTAGGTAATTATTATTGTACAGATTCGATACCTGTCAACCTTCATAGTTTGCTTCAAGATCTCTTAGCAACTTAGACCAAAAATAATTACCCACAAAGACCACTAATTCATTTTCTAAGAAACCAAAATACATACGACTCTTTACAGAATAGAGCTTATGATGCATACAACAACGTTCATAGTTGAGCATATAAAGATGAGGATACATGCCTGAGTCATCTTTTGCAATTGGGTCTGGAGCAAAAATAGAATAAATCCTCTTGAGAAGACCTGTGGATGCTCCATTGCTAGGGTCCAATGCGCACCGATGAAGACCCAACTCAAATAATGCTACATTATATTCCCTGCAAATGAAAGAATACTAGCTGACCTCTAATAAGAGAGTGATTTATAACAAATAATGAGAAAAACAATAGTATATCCAACCTCATCTAGCAGAATCAAACTAGCATCAAGAGCACCAAGTAGAATGTGGTTATCATGCAACCACTCTAAAAACTTCGCTAACTGAAGCGCCACTTTCATTCGCTCATCCCAGTCAAAGTTATCTAAATTTGATCACTGATAACATAACTTAAAAAATACTACCGTGAAATCTATTTCCATGACAAAGCAAACAATGTGTAGGTGAGCAAAGTACCGAAGTTGAGCTTATGAGACAAGACTCTATCAGCTTTAGCTTCCTATACCACTGCAAGCTTCTTGTCAAAGCAATATCCAATCAGGTTCACCAAATTGTCATGTCCTTTCAATTCCTTTTGGATAAGTCGATTGAGTTCAGCCTATCATACAAAGCCTTGATTACTAGCTACCATTAAAATCTGATAATTTAACTCAAGCAAAACTAAAAAATGTGTACATACAGAGAATATAGAAGGATAAACAGGATACTGATCTTTGCTACCAGGCATTTGGTAAAAATCCCACGTCTTCACCAGCACTTGTTGGGTTCTTGAACTTAGCCGAATATTACCTCTGTACAAGCTACCACACAAAGTTTTTTGAACAAAGTTCTCTTTCTTGAACCCATCAGTAATCTCGTTCAACATAGAGAAGTCACAATATTTTATAGTATCCAAGTCCTTGCCATCAATTTTGTTTCTAAGCAATGCATTTGTGAGTAGATTAGACACAAAGGCAATACAGAAAAGCAAGCAAAAGTAAATAGAAGATGGTAAAACAGATCCTGAAAATAGCAAAGGAGATGGAACTAAAACAACAAATTCAACAAATTTTAAAATACTAAGTATAAGATAAATATTAAAACTATATGATATCAGAATGGTTACTCTTACACAATACAGCGATTAGCTAGTTCTCAACAAATGTTATCCGGATGGATGGTGACAAAGTATCTATCATATGAGAATCCCTTAGCCAATCTCCTTTTCAGAACATCAATCTAGCTTCTTTTTTTTTTTTTTTGGTTCTTTGTTCCAGTCCCTGAGAAAAGAAAACGGAAAAACAGGAAATCTGTTGTGATAGAAATTCCAGTTTGTAGTAGGAAATCGTTTATTCCTTCTTGGTGTCTTACTTCCTTTCAGTTTCTATCTAGTGTGTTGCTTCGCTTAGTCTCTGTTTTCTTTTCTCATTTTCTTAATTCATAACTTTTCTCTGTTCGTGTGTTACTGCATCTTGGTCACTGCCTCCCTGTAGTTAGCCTTTACAGAGGACATTTCGACTCTCTTGATTTCTTCTTTTCCACAGGGTTGGCTGAGTTAGATCTCGGGCATTTACAGTTGAGTGGTTTGGAATACCCCAACCACTTAGAGGTTTTCACTACTGTACTTTGCGATTAAGGTGCAAACAAATAGTACTGTTTACTTTGCCTTTTGCATTCGTTACACATCAGTTTATAAACAAAAAATTAAGATAAAAGGGAATCTAATAAATTTCCTGGCTAGCTCGCCTAGCTAATTGCTTCGGCATCATGAATTCTCATCCTTACCATGTGTTGCAAGTGTGGCTTGGATAATTAATCAGTGGCCGTAACAGGCGAGAGGAAAATTCAGGTGAGGGATGAAGACACTGGCATGGAAATTGAACTGACAGTACCACAACGGAAGAAACAGATGAGTGACTGATCATCACTAATGAGGTAACTCACCAAGTTGAGGCGGAGGGAACCAGCCTTAATAGGTCCCCCAATACTCAATGAGAGCTCTGGTGTGAGCTATCAAAGTATTAGGTTTTGCTGGAAACTCCTTGACCATTTTCCAGCTCAAGAAAGTCTCTAGACTCCACTCCCCACGCATTATTTTCTTGTGTGAAACTAAAAAAAATAGGTTGGCTTCTATGGAAAGAGTAAGAAAGAAAAGATTCCAATATGATGATTGTTTTATGATTAAGACCATGGGAAATTGGGAAGGGCAGGTGGTATGGCGGTCTACTGGAATATCAGCATTGAAGTTACGGATATTATTGCTAACTTTCCTTTTACAATAGAAATCAAGGTGGAAGACAATATGGGGAATAATCAGTGGTGGCCAGTAGGAATCCATGCAAGCTGTGATGACAGAACTAGAAGGGAACAACAGAAAGTGCTCAATGGGAAATTGGGACGGGCAGAAGTTCAAATCATGGTGGAATCCATGAGAATTCAAAGTAATAACATTGGTGGTATAAACTTACAGAATATAATAAATCGGATCCTAAAATAGCAAAGAACATTCCCTTAACCCGTGTGAACTGCATTTTTTGAAAACTTCTTGGAGAAAAATTACTGTGGCACTTTCTCCAAAATCGGATCCGAAAATAGCAAAGAACATTCTCTTAACCCGTGTGAACTGCATTTTTTGAAGACTTCTTGTAGCACTTTCTCCAAAATATCACAATCCAAAGCCTTTAGTTTATGAGGTGTGAACAATAATCAGATATCAGAACCATTCTAGAATTAGAGATTCCAATTTACATGTGGTTATGGTGCAACCATCCACAAGCTTTGCCAATTGGAGTGCCACTTCCATTTGTTTGTTGTGATCAAATTTTTCTAGATTGAGTTTACAGACAACATTAGCATGAAAAGCAAAACACAGAGCAGAAAAGGTGCAGATGAGTCGAGTACCAAAGTCAAGCCTATTGGACAACAATTTATCGACTTCAGAGTTTGGATTAGATTCACAAACAAATGCTAGCTTCTTTTGAAAGCAATATGAGCTTTACCAAATTAACATGCGCCTTCATCGCTCTGTACATGAATAACTGCATTCAGCCTGGTTGTTCTACAAATCGTCCATGGAACTAACTCAAATCAATAATAACATGGATACATGCACAGAATCTGCAAGGATGCACAACATAGTCTTAAAGTGGCACCTATATATACGGACAATCATGGTATGACACTTCCTAGTTGTATAATCTTTGGGATGTTCAGCTTTTTAAGCTATTAACATGTTTGCTATCGCGATCACCACATCAAGAAGAAAAGAAACCGAACCATATCATCATCCACGTTGCAGAGACAAAAAAAAAATAAGAATATTTGATTTTAACTCCTTTAAGCATGATTATCAGAAGACTGATAATTGGAATATAGTGAAAGGACTAGAAATATATAGAAGTATGGTGAAATTGTTCAATAAGATGAGATCTAAAACACCAACAAAATGGGAACCTTGTAACTTAGGGTGCATTTAATAAAATTGAAAATTGAAATATGAAATCTGAATCAATTAAATTATTGAATTGTTAAGTACTAAATTTGATGTGCTTGATTGTATATCATATTAAGTGACAAACAAATAGCTTATCACTTATTTTTAGGAAAAAATTTTGTTTAAAAAATTTAGTACTATTTAATTAATTCAAATATTCAATTTTAGTTGTCATATGTTTCTGACATATTAAAATCTAAATCCATTGAGCACTAAATGGGTTTATCAAACAAGGTTTTGTACTTTTGTACTAAAGCACCACATTGCACCTAAAAATTTTATTTCCCCTCACTTGTCCTTTTGTACTAAACCTGACACACTTCACATTGCACCAATAGGATTGGCTCTTGCATTATCAACCTAGCAAAACAGATATAGCTAATGGATTTAAAGCACCACATGGTTTTGTCTGCTGTAATTTCTCAACTATTATTGATTCGATGTATGAATAACTATGACCATAAAAGACTTCAGTCTTTGCCGAGTCGAAAGTCAAGAGTTCAAATCTTACCTTTTATTATTTTAAGTTTTTTAAAATCGTATGATCCGATAGTGATTCAGTTTCCGTTGATTCTCTTTAACTCAGTTAAATCACCTCTCTAAAATAGGCTAGAATAGAATTGTAAGAGTAGTGTAAGAGTAGAGTAGAAGGTGACAATTGATTTAAAAAAAAAAAAAAAAGGATAGGAAATCATGGAACTTCATGGTGTGAACACAATTCCTTGTGTGTTACATTTGGTCAATCCTCGTACATATGATTGATTTTATTGGAATAAAAATAGATTTACATTGACGACAAGAATCCCCGAGACAGGAAGTTTCACATGGTATCACATTCTTGAATGTGCAATCAGATTCAGTGTATAATAGAGATTTCTTTCTCGTAGAATTCTCATATCTCCAATTTGGCATCTTAAATGCTATATGAAGGTCACCACACAAGCATTTGTAGTTGCTCTAATTCATGTGGAAGCGTTCTAGCCTTTGAAATAGTTTACCAATATAAAACATAATCATAATGCGAATCTGGGTTCTCATACATATTTTAATTGGTCAAATTCTAAATAGTTTCAATTACAAAATACCCCCTAAAAATACATAATTCTCACTTTGCAACATTTACTATCCAATTGATTCAATCCGCAACCTATTTCGATAATATCCAATGTAATACAATCATTCTAACGCCAACTTCAATGATTAGTTGAGTTCAGCAGAAAAATGTATACTTTGAGGTCATAGCTCTCCAAAAGTTGTAATTTAGAAATTTTTTTTGGGGCAAAGAGTGTGTTTATATTCTCATTTTTATGAGCATATGATCACACTTCTCCCAAGTTTTTCCTTTCAATAAGGCTACAAATGATAACTTTGGGTGCAATCCGTGCCTATAAAATATAACATAATATGGATTCAATTTTTGAGTGTGTTCGGTTCGTTGTCTCATAGTATTAAGAAAGGCTGAAAATTTTGTGGAGCTGATTACTCTAAAGAAATTGAACATTATGGGAGCAAACTCCAAATTATATTTTCATGCTATGTTATGTCCACATGAACATAATGCATATATATATATATATATCCAATAGGGTAAAGTGTTATAAGATGCATATATATCCTAAGATGCATATATATCCAATAGGGTAAAGTGTTATAAGTTACCGAATGTTTTCAAAATCTCATCTAATTCACTATACCTTTTTTTTTGGTCACACCTAATAGCCCACTAAACACTTGAAATGCTCCATTTTTATCATTTTGTCTAATGAATCATTTAGACCAAAGGGACTATGCTCACATGAGGTGCTGAGGCATTAGCGACTTTTTACTACATTAAAGTTACACTAAATGGGGTTAAATTGCAAAACTACGGAAAACTAGTTACAAATACAAAAGAAGAGAAAAATTTAGGGACTTGAATACAATTTTTGAAACCCATTTTTCATAATACCCGTGACGAAACAATGATTGCAGGTGGATGGGTTTTCTTAAAATCTGAAAGCAAAACGCTACTGTCTCTTGTTGCTTCTGCCGTCGGGACCCTTACCGGCACATGGTCACCAAAGCTAGGCATAAAAAGTCCTATGGTCTTAGGTTTTATTCAACCCAGAAAACATTATTGATTCTTTGATGAATTAAGTTTGATTTATTTCAAAGATTTATTTATGAGTAAATCTTATATACACTGATGGTGTATACGCTATCACGTTTGGACATACGATATATATGTAAAATTTGAATTTTAAATTCAAATTCAAATTATATGTCATGCATCTAATGAAAGTGTATACACTGTCAATGTATAAAAAACTAATCCTTTATTTAAAATAAATCTTATATATACCGACGGTGTATACACTATCACGGTTGGATATACGATACATATATAAAATTTGAATTTTAAATTCAAATTCAAATTATATGCCATGCATCTAATTGTGTTAATATGATGATTTTAATGTAATTATAAATGAATTTTTACATGGTTAAAAAAATAAAATAATAAAAAAGAAAGATAATCGATGGACAGTAATGCCCTCGAGCTACGGTTCATCACTTGAATGGGTAAGATGCCAAAAATGTACCATAAATATCATGTGCACAATAAATGTACCCTTTTTTATATAAAAAATATTGTAAAATTTTTTTGATGTGATATATATGAAATATAAATGTGATTAAAAAATGTATTTATGATATTATGAAGATAATAATATATCCAAACAAACCTCCTGTTTCTTAATCGAATTATTAGATGGAGTTGTCAAAATGAAGCACTTGAGGATTTTGGTGCACTAATTGAAATTATAGTGAGTTAGTTGAAATTATGAAAAATTTGGTGACCTTACACATTATCTTTGTAAAATTTGCATATTTTAGCCAAGAACTTTTCATACTTCTAAAATAAAAATCATAAAATAGTTGTAACTAAATAATGGATTTTTTCTAACGGGTGCTTTTATGGCAGTCATTAACACATCTAGCATTCACCTAATCTACTACATATATATATATATATACACATACATACATATACATACATATTAACAATTATTATAAATAAAAATCATAAAATAGTTGTAACTAAATAATGAATTTTTCTAACAAGTGCCTTTATGGTAGTCATTAAACATATGTATATATATACACACACACACACATATATTAACAATTATTATTTTCTCTTGCATTTATATGCTTTTTTTTTATTTAATCTTACTTACCTTCGCTTATATTTATTTACTTTTCTCAATTAATTTTATATTTTTAAAAATAGAATACCTGAAATATATTTTAACAGATATTCACAAACCGCTAAATAAAATGTGATACTAGTCCAGCTAGCAATAACTAACTAATCTCCTAATTAACTAATCTCCTAATGACAATTGACACCATAAAACCTCAATACAAACATTCAAGAGTTGGAGATATGTTTGATACGCAGAAGTCACCAACCCCTCAAAACCTCATTAAACGCTAAAACACACGATAATAAAGAAATTAAAACATGAGAAAATTATGCCATCTTTCAATCAGTAACTAATCCCAGCAAAGTGTCCTGTACTCAACCGACGGGTAATTGCTCTGAGTTTTCCTGATAGTAGCCAAGTCGGTTCATGAACCGCACAGGGTCGGCTGGGCCTGGATGTTACCACAGTTTTCTCAACTAACTCGCAATACAAGTCACGGATTTTTATCAAAGTCAAGAAGCCACAAAACAAAACGCAAACAAACAAACCCTAACCCTAGAAGCAAAACGCCAATCCACCTCTTATCTCTTTCCTGCTATAAAATCCATCATTCTTTTCACAATCCTTTCGTAGCAATCCCCTCTTCCTTAAGAGGTAAATAAACAAAACCCTTCTTCTGGTTTTGAGAAAATCTCCCATTTGGCAATTCAATCGAAAAATCCAGTCTTTTTCGTTGGTTTTCAGTTTTGGGCTATTGTGAATGGTGGAAATCTTTGATAATTTGTTAATGATCTCCCTTTGCCGTCAAAGAAGGGGGGTCTCTTCTTCTTTATTGACATCCTTCTGCTTTGGCTTTGGATCTTGCAAAGAAGGCTGGTATTACCGCTGCCTCGGCGTCGACCCTTGAAAACAGGGAAAAGCTGATTTTTTTTTTTCATCCACATCCCTCTAAATTCTTCCGATTATATTCCTCAATTCTTCAATTTTCCTCAAGGGATTTGATAAAACTTTTCTGGGTTCGTTTTATTTTCGAGAAAAAAGCTTAAAAAAAAGCTAGAAAAATGTTGCTGCAGAAGAAGAAAACTCAGGGGGCGGCGAAGGGGAATAGGCTTCTGATAAGCATTACTGTAATGGGGTCTGCTGGTCCGATCCGATTTGTGGTGAATGAGGAGGAGCTTGTGGCGGCCGTAATTGATACTGCTCTGAAATCTTATGCACGTGAGGGTCGTCTCCCTGTTCTCGGCACTGATCTCAATAATTTCATGCTTTATTGCCCCTGTGCCACCACTGAAGGTAATCTTTTAATTCTATCTGATCCAAATGAAATTCTAGCACAGATTATTAGGTTGTTGGTTGATTTTTTTCAGCTGGAATTTTCATAGAAGATGGATCCTTGTAGGTCTAGGATTCTGTAGTAGGTACTAAAAGTTAATAGATATTGGCTTCTGGCTTTTGATTTTAGGTGCATTTTCCTATTTGATTTGTGGGTTATTTCTGGAATTGTTGTTTAGATGAACTAATCTAGTTTGGGAATGAAATTGAGCAATGTTTGTGGTGAGTCTGGTCTGGTTTCTGATTGCCAAAATGTAAGTTTGTACTACTGAATTCTGTATTGGACAGAGCTATGTCAGTAAAACTTGAAATTGGTGGTTTTGGGCTCTGCATTGTCACTTTGAGAGATGCTTTGTTTCATTAGGTTCGTAGTGAGTCTGCTGAAATGGTTGTTGGATTGTTGTTTCTGTTCTACTGATTGACAATTGTATTTGCTTGGTTTCATTGCAGCTTTAATAATTCATGTTCTCTGATAATTCATGGTCTCCGTGTGATTGCAGCTTTGAGTCCATGGGAGACAATTGGTTCTCTTGGATTTCGCAACTTCATGCTGTGCAAGAAGCCAGAGACTCAGAAGATGAGTGGTGATGGCAATCAGACTTCTCCCTCTATGTCTAGGAAGAGTTCTGGAAATTGGAAGGCATGGTTTAATAAATCACTCAATCTCAAAGTTTCTTCTCATTGAATTGAAGATGTAAGAGCGGGCTTGTGGTTTGAAAGTTGTTGGCAAGTTTGGAGTTTTCTACTTTTGTCGCCGTGTTGGCGCAGTAGCCTTTTTTTTCGGTGTCTTGGTGATTTCAGTTGGTCTATGTCCTTGTCGAAGAATAAAGTTGAAGAATTGTTGGTTTTACCCACTAATGTGAGATGTTTTGTTATCAATCTGTTGTTGACATTTCTATCAATTCCATCATTTCTTTGGGATCCTTTGAATATCGTTTGTTTGGATTGATCAATTTTTCCAATTTTTTTCCCCTGCATTATACACGCCTTATAATCGCCTATTTTATCTTTCTAACTAATTTCATATACATCAAATCCCTACAAGTGCTATGGTGTTATTCTGGGAAATTTGCTTGCTTCTTTCTGATGATTTGTAGAATTGACAGTGATAAACTGGTGCGTATAATGTTCTGTGCTGTGAGATGGTTATGCTTGTTGGAGCCTTGAATGTTTTAGAGTTTAGCTCTTCATGGCACAGGATCTGAACTTGCTGTTCAGAGTTCCCAAGAAGCAAAGATGCAGGCCTGAGCACGCCTATTCAGGTGCAATGCTGCTAATGTTCAACCAATCAACCATTCTAATTCTTGGGCAGTTTCAACGTCGGTTTACCAGGATCTTTGTGGGTATATTCTTTTTTCAGTAGTAGCTAGAAGTTTGAATCGTGCCTTCCAAGTTAAAAAGGAATTGGATTCCTATAGAACTTCTATTAGAATGCTCACTTCTGGTGTCCTTTTGGGTGTGAACGATAAAAAGATGCTCAATTGTAGCATTAATGTTGACTAAATTCGCTTTGTGACCGAGCAATATAGTCGGCAAAGCAGGAATAAATAACCAACCACTGCTTTTACTTTGAATGTGATGGCGGGTGCCATGTGGGATTGTCTTCTATTGAAACAAGTAGCAGATCTTTTCAAGAATATTTGCTTGGCTGGTAATTAACTAACAAACCATATTTAAATAATTGCAATTACAAGGCAGGATTAATTGACTAATCTACACAGCTACAAGGTCAAACGTAAATATTTTAAATTAAAGCTCAAAAAATTTTCAAATGAAAGCTTTAAGGTTGTGAAAGGCGGCTAGGTCAGGTTAGGGTGGGATGATGGACATTAGATAACACGACTAATCAAGGTTTGGAGGGTCAATGCCTTCAATTGATTTAACTATAATGAAAGCTTTTTAAAGCCTATTATTGTTAGGGATAATTTCAGAAACCTCAACTGAAACCTCCCTTGAGGTTTCTGACAATTGCACTCGGCTCCCCTTGGGTTTAAAAAATTACACATACCTTCCTTGACATGGTAAAATACCTATAATGCTCACTACTTAGTAGACAATTTTAAATTTAAGGCAACAAATTTACAAAACCTAAAAAAAAAAAATTCTATTTTTCTATCTCTTGTCTATTTTCTAGTTAATATAATTTCTTTTTATTATCTTCAGTTTTGTGGATATTAGCAAATTGAATTACAAAATATACAAAGGGGATAGATTATGTGTCAAACTAGAAAGAAATAAAGAGACTTGCAGTGATAGAAAAATAAATAATGAAATTGATGATTGAAATAGGAAAAAGAACTAAAGATGTGGAATTTGTCATATTTTGTTTATTATTAAGGAAAATTTTTATAAAATGTCAATAATTACATAATGATTTCTTTCATTGGATTAGAAATTTTTTATTATGATTTTATTGTGGAGGTAGAATTTATTCTCAACTTTTGTGATATTAATATTTTTAAAGCCATAGAAGAATTGTAATGGTGGTTCTAAGTCAAATTAGCTTATATGGAAAAGATATTTAAGCATTGATATTTAATATGGGGGTATAAAATTGGTTGTCAATAGGGTTTTGTATGTTTTTTTTTATCGTGGAAAGTATTGATATTATATTTGCAATTTGAGATCTTTTGGATGGTTACTTGTTTTTAGAACTTATGCTTGAATGGTTGTTAGGGATTTACCTTGTTGATTTATGCAAAGTATGGAAAAAAATGATTGAGTATACTATATTTTTTTTTCTCAGTTTTGTACAAAAGGACAATTTAGGATTTTTGAAAGAAGATATAAGTTCTTGGACCTACATTTTTAAAACCTAAGGGGAGCTCTTTATAATTGTGAGAAACCTGAGGGGAGGTTTGTCAAATTATCCCTTATTATTATTATGGCCATTGAAGCCATTAACACCTTGCAATAAATGGACCATGGAGTCGTACTAAGTACTTGTACCTTGTACCCTACCGACCTACCTGGGTCCGACTTGCGCACTGAAAAGCAATATCCATCATTCGTTTTCTTTTTTTTTTTTTTCTCAGAAATGGTGGTGATATTTCTAGTCACAGGCATCAAATTTCTAGTTTTCCAGCCCTCTATATTGTTTACTAGAAAATATTATGAATAAATACTAGACTAGATGAAATCATAGATGCTAAAGAGTTGACCTATCTATTAAGTCTATCATATGCTCCCAGTTTTTCAATGTTATTGAATCTTAATTTGATGGTTACGATAAAATTAGCCCCTGGAATTTGACAAGGCGTATTATTGAGTATGAAATCTAGACCTCTTTCGAGGATATGACAGTACAATTGCATTCTTGCTTATCTTCAAACCAAGTGTCTATTTTTGAAAGGGATGAAGGGATAGATAACCACAAGTAAACGGAGCTTATCCATGATATTCTTGATACTACAGTCGACTTTCTTTCATTGGTTTGGCTTCCATGTTGTGCTGCATTCAATTCATAGGACCCATTTTTGAGATAAGCGAATGGATTGCAGCAATATATTTCTATCGTTTCAGAAAAAAAAAAAAAAGAATGGATTGCAGCATTGTAGACAAATTAGAAGCATTTATGAATTTTGTTGACTCTCCAATAGAGTGAAGAGTCAAAATAGAGGAGCCTTTTGTTGTTTTTTCTGAATTTTGGGCTATTAGACATTGCATTCAGTCGCAGTCGCAGTGTAAATGTATATAATTCGACCATCTAACCAAAGAATATAGTTGCCCACATGTCAAAGGCTTCTTCATGAGTTTTTATTCATATTTGGTCAGAAAAATATTATTCATTTACTTATCTTGTCATTTGATAAGTTGGTTTGTGCCTTCTACTACTTCTAATAGGCTATGAGCTAGATCTGAATCGTTCTCAACGAGTTCATAAGAACAAACTAACTAAGCACGATCTAATTTTGCTAGAAGAATTTAATATGATCCTTGACTCAATGTAACAAAAATCATGAAAAACCGTAAAGACTCTAAGCATGCTTAATTTCAACATTATGGATTTGATGTTTCTTGTAATCTTAGTGGTAACTTAGACAACAGATTGAGTGATGAATAGTCTTTCCCCAAATTTGGTTACAGATTGGAGCAGCCAAGTTTTCAATAACATGGTACTGTCTATATACCTTTGCTTGGGCATATAATTGATGAACTTGGTATTACGTCTCTTGGCAATTGGATTTGTGGGGATGATTAGTACTTTGAAGGTTTAGTATGGCCTGCAAGTTCCCGTCGGTGAGGAGGAGGAGAAGGGGGGGGGGGGGGTGGGTTGCAAAGATAAACAGAGTATAGATAAGTCATGGGTCGTATACAAGATTCTACATATATTTAGTCGTTTCCATGCAGATGTACGAAATATACATTTGTTTAGATTGCCGGAAAGATCGATTTTGATGGATGCAAATGTCCTTTTCCCTCTTGAAAAGCATGGGTGCACATGCGTCTGGTTTCGGAGTTTGTCGGGTATTTGGCTCTTTTGAGCAGGCAAAAAGATCAACCGTGCCGCGTTTGGTTTCACAAAATATTCTCCATTTCCGTTTTCCAGCCATCTATGCTCTGTTTGGATTAACTGTTTTTGAAAGTATTTTTGAAATATTTTACTGTAGTAATATATATGAAAAACTTTTACTATAAATATTTTTTGTTATATTTTTGGAGAGGTTTTTAGAAGATATTTTGGGGTATTTTTTAAAATCAAAATATTTTAATGGTATTTTTTAAAAATTATTACTACCACCCACAATCACAACCACCACCGACACACCCCTCCTTTCTCCTTTCTACTCCCCCTCCTTCCTCCTCCTTCTCCTCCTTTCCCGTACCCCCTGGATCTAGTCGAGACCAGATCGAGGCCGCAATCTGGTCGTGGCTAGATTGTAACTAGAAAGTTGAGACCTTTTGGTAGTGACCAGATGCCTCGACCAGATCGAGAGGGGAGAGGAGGGACGAAGGTGGCGGAGAAGGGAAGGGGAGGAGGAAGAGGGAGGGGGAGGAGAGAGGAGGAGGGAAGGATTGGTGGCGGTAGTAATGGGTGGTGTAAGAGGTGAAAAATATTGTACAATTTATTTATTTTTTTAAATTTTTTGCGTATATTTGTGAGTTGTTTTTGATATATTACATGGATGAGATGCTTTTTGAGTTATTCTTATTTGTGTATTTCTGTAACATTATATTTAAAAAATAGACCAATCCAAATAGATTGTATATTGTACTAGTGCCCGCCTACCCCCCCCCCCCCTCCCCAACACCCAAAAAAAAATTTTCAGCTCATTAATTGGTGTTGCATCACTAAAAACTTCTTTCATCTTAATTTGGTTTTAAATCGAACTTATAGCTAGTGTAACGTTCTTCTACAATTAGATGGCTAATATTTAAAAATCTACAGAACAAGTTATTTTCACGATCGGATATCCTTTTATCAGTATTTGCGTGATTACCTTATCAAATAACATATATATATATATATATATATATATTGGTTTGTGTTTCATCCTTGCAGCATTGCCCAACAGTTGCTGAAATTTAGCACAAAGAGGTTTTATCTGCTTCTTTATTAGCTATATTTTGAAAAGAGATGATTGGTGCACCTTCTTCTCTTAACAGACGTACCTGTACTTGACTTCAAGAATGGGGTTCTCTGATTAAGAATTCGTGAATGGGGCCATTTAGCATATTCCAAGCATATGCATGTTTGTTCATTGATTAACAAAAGAACAAAGACAAGTGGGAAAAAAAAAAAAGTAAATAGGAGATGTAGATAGGCGAAGCTTCGTATATGATACCTCATGGTGGTTGAAGTCAACTTTGTTAAACCTAAACCAGGGTGGCATATTAGACATTGTGGTAGCTTATGTTCTTTATTTATTCTAATCTTAAATATGAATATGTTTGTCTCTATTGTAGCAGAAATAAAGAAACAAAAAAAGCTCTCCAATATGATTGTCCTATTGTAGATTAAATATTAATTTGTCATGTTAGCATACCAAAATGTTGATGCAGCCCTATTTTTTTTTTATTTTTTTTTTTGTTGGTTTTTAAGGAAGGAGGAAAGAACATGATAAGAATGTGGCCATCACCGAAGGTGGGCAGTGGACATGTTTCATGTTTGAATGTTGAATTCTTTTGTAGTAGTTGGTTGTGTTTTATATGCATGTTTTAGTGTCATTCATTCCTTTCTAGAGTTTCTAATTGAATTTTTGGCTTTTTCTTCTTTGCCATTTTCTTCCATCCTTTGACCGTCTTGGATAGTTCTGCTGAATGGAAGCCTGTCTTCCCAGCTTGGCTGCTTGATTTACTGCAAGCAGATTGTAGGGGCAGTTGCCCCAATATTTGTAATCTGGTCTGATATAAATCAAAGTGTTGCCGTTTTGATAAAAAAAAAAAGAAAAAAAGAGTACAGTTGAAGAGGGAGAGAGGCAAAGTAAACAACGTGTAATGAATGAGTACAATTTGCTTTTGATTCTCCTTCTGGACCTAGCTAGAAGTACTCCTAATCCGAGAACTCTAATTAGGACTTTTGTTCAAAAATTTTTGGAAAATTGATAGTAAATTGCTTCCCTCCTCCTCCACCTAGGAGTGTAAACGAGTCGAGTCGAGTTGAATTTTAATCTAATCGAATCGAGTCTCAAATTAATTTTACGAAACTCGAACTCGAACTCGAGTTCGATGAGTTCAAAATGTTAAGTTCGAGCTTAAAAAAATAAAAAAATATTTAATTTTTAAAAATAAAAAATTTATTTTATTTTTAAAATGAATAAAATAATATTTTTTAATAAATAATAAAATATTAGAGATATATATATACATATGTAATTTTACTATTAAAAAAATAAAAAATATATATAATCAAACTCGCGAGCCACTCGCGAGCTAACTAGCTTGGTAATTTTGAGTTCGAGTTCAAGTTCGAGCTCGAGTTCAACTTGATTAACTTGAACTCGACTCGAGCTCGTATTCAAGAATCTATGCTTGGCTGGTAATTAACTAACAAGCCATATTTAAATAATTGTTATTACAAAGCAGGATTAATTGACTAATCTGCACAACTACAAGGTCAAACGTAAATATTTTAAATTAAAGCTTAAAAAATTCTCAAATGAAAGCTTTAAGGCTGTGAAAGACGGCTAGGTCAGGTTAGGGTGGGATGATGGACATTAGATAACGACTAATCAAGGTTTGGAGAGGTCAATACCTTCAATTGATTTAACTATAATTAAAGCTTTTTAAAGCCTATTATTATTAGGGATAATTTTAGAAACCTCCCTTGAGGTTTCTGACAATTGCACTCGGCTCCCCTCGGGATTAAAAAATTACACTTACCTCCCTTGATATAGTAAAATACATTTAATGCTCTCTACTTAGTAGACAATTTTAAATTTAAGGCAACAAATTTACAAAACCTAAAAAAAAAATCTATTTTTCTGTCTCTTATCTATATTCTAGTTAATATAACTTCTTTTTATTATCTTCAATTTTGTGGATATTAGCATATTGAATTACAAAATATACAAAGGGGGTATATTATGTGTCAAAATAGAAGAAAATGAAGAGATTTCGCAGTGATAGAGAAATAAATAATCAAATTGATGATTGAAATAGGAAAAAGAACTAAAGATATGGAATTTGTCATATTTTGTTTATTATTAAGGAAAATTTTTATAAAATATCAATAATTACATAATGATTTCTTTCATTGGATTAGAAATTTTTTATTGTGATTTTATTGTGGAGGTAGAATTTATTCTCAACTTTTCAGATATTAATATTTTTAAAGCCATAGGAGAATTGTAATGGTGGTTCTTGGTCAAATTAGCTTATATGGAAAAGATATTTAAGCATTGATATTTAATATGGGGGTATAAAATTGGTTGTCAATAGGGTTTTGTATGTTTTTTTATCGTGGAAAGTATTGATATTATATATGCAATTTAGGATCTTTTGGATAGTTACTTGCTTTTAGAACTTATGCTTGAATGGTTGTTAGGGATTTAATTTGTTGATTTATGCAAAGTATGGAAAAAAAATGATTGAGTATACTATATTTTTCTTTCTCAGTTTTGTGCAAAAGGACAATTTAGGATTTTTGAAAGAAAATATAAGTTCTTGGACCTACATTTTTAAAACCTAAGGGGAGCTCTTTAAAATTGTGAGAAACCTGAGGGGAGGTTTGTCAAATTATCCCTTATTATTATGGCCATTGAAGCCATTAACACCTTGCAATGGACCATGGATTCGTACTAAGTACTTGTACCTTGTACCCTACCGACCTACATGGGTCCGACTTGCGGACTGAAAAGCAATATCCATCTTTCGTTTTCTTTTTTTTTTTTTTTTTTGCTTAGAAATGGTGATATTTCTAGTCACAGGTATCAAATTTCTAGTTTTCCAGCCCTCTATAATGTTTACTAGAAAATATTATGGATAAATACTAGACTAGATGAAATCATAGATGCTAAAGAGTTGACCTATCTATTAAGTCTATCGTATGCTCCCAGTGTTTCAATGTTATTGAATCTTAATTTGATGGCCACAATAAAATTAGCCCCTGGAATTTGACAAGGCGTATTATTAAGTATGAAATGTAGACCTCTTTCGAGGATATGACAGTACAATTGCATTCTTGCTTATCTTCAAACCAAGTGTCTATTTTTGAAAGGGAAGAAAGGATAGATAACCACAAGTAAACGGAGCTTATCCAGACCTCTTTCAAAGCAAGTGTCTATGAAATTTCAAATTTTCAAGTATCTTTGAGTGATATTCTTGATACTACAGTCGACTTTCTTTCAATGGTTTGGCCTCCATGTTGTGCTGCATTCAATTCATAGGACCCATTTTTGAGACGAACCTGTACTTGACTTCAAGAATGGGGTTCTCTGATTAAGAATTCGTGAAGGGGGCCATTTAGCATATTCTAAGCATATGCATGTTTGTTCCTTGATTAACAAAAGAACAAAGACAAGGGGGAAAAAAAAAGGCAATAGGAGATGTAGATAGGCGAGGCTTCGTATATGATACCTTATGGTAGGTGGTAGGTGAAGTCAAGTTTGTTAAACCTAAACCAGGGTGATATATTAGACATTGTGGTAGCTTATGTTCTTTATTTATTCTAACCTTAAATATGAATATGTTTGTCTCTATTGTAGCAGAAATAAAGAAACAAAAAAAGCTCTCCAATATGATTGTCCTATTGTAGATTAAATATTAATTTGTCATTTTAGCATACCAAAATGTTGATGCAGCCCTATTTTTTTTTTTTTTTTTTCAAGGTAGGAGGAAAGAACATGATAAGAATGTGGCCATCATCGAAGGTGGGCAGTGGACATGTTTCATGTTTGAATGTTGAATTCTTTTGTAGTAGTTGGTTGTGTTTTACATGCATGTTTTAGTGTCATTCATTCCTTTCTAGAGTTTCTAATTGAATTTTTGGCTTTTTCTTCTCTGCCATTTTCTTCCATCCTTTGACTGGCTTGTCCCAATAATTTTTTCAGAAGTGAATACAGTGGAAGAGGGAGAGAGGCAAAGTAAACAACGTGTAATGAATGTGTACAATTTGCTTTTGATTCTCCTTGTGGACCTAGCTAGAAGTACTCCAAATCCGAGAACTCCAATTAGGACTTTTGTTCAAATATTTTTAGAAAATTGATAGTAAATCACTTCCCCCCCTCCACCTAGGGGTGTAAAGGAGTCGAGTCGAGTCGAGTTTTAGCCTAATCGAATCGAGTCTCATATTAATTTTATGAAACTCGAACTCGAGTTCGAACTCGATGAGTTCAAAATGTTAAGCTTGAGCTTGAGCTCGAATTTAAAAAAATAAAAAAATAATTATTTTATTTTTTAAATGAATAAAATAATATTTTTTAACAAATAATAAAATATGAGATATATATATATGTAATTTTACTATTAATATATATATATATATATATATATATATATATATATATATATATATATATATATATATATATATATATATATATATATATATATATATATATATATATATATATATAAAATCAAACTCGCGAGCGGCTCGCGAGCTAACAAGCTTGGTAATTTTGAGTTCGAATTCGAGCTCGAGTTCGACTTGATTAATTCGAACTCGACTCGAGCTCGTATTCGAGCCTCTCACGATCGGCTCACAAGTGATTCGATTCGTTTACAGTCCTACCTCCACCCACCCCTTCTCATATTCAACTGTGTGTGGTACAAGATTCAAAACCCTGAATTTGATAGCAAAAAAAATTCTAAAAACTCTCCCTAATCACTGGATTGATATCTAAAGTCTTTTTTTTTTTTTTAATCAAAACGGCATCAATTTATTAATTGGACTCCAACAGTTACGTAACAGATGGGCAACTGCCCTTACAATCAGCATGAGCAAGCTCAAGCAACCAGCCTGGGAAGCTAACCTTCCATTCGGCAGAACATTCCAATTGTAATGCTTTCTTAGCTAAAGAATGACTAACAAAGTTGTTTGCCCTTCTAGTATAAGCAAAACAACATTCATCAAAATTTAGTATGAGTTTCTTCAAGTGAGCTATCACTGTGCACCTAATAACCTCTTCATTTACACTATTAAGTTCTCTAACTACCTGCAAACAATCTGATTCGAACTCTACTCGTCTCCATCCATTCTGGTTTGCCACCAACATGGCAAACCTGAGTGCAAGCGCCTCCTCTAACTTTGCATGCGTACATAATGGCCTTGGCACTGCCCAAGCTCCCATCACCTTTCCTTGCCAATTCCTCGCAATGATCCCCCATCCTGCCTTATCCGCTTCTGGACGCAAAGCTGCATCTGAGTTCACTTTAATCCAACCTTCCTTTGGTCTCCCCCAGCCAGATGTTCCTTCGCTCTCCGTCACGCCGCCACCTACTCTCTCCATCTCCGCCTGCTGAATGTCATGGAATTCTCTCCACTCCATTACAGCTTTATGGACTGCTAGTATTGGATCTCTTCTTTTGTTATTAAACTGCACCCCATTTCTTGACTTCCAAATTTGCCACAACAAATTCACCGTAAGCTCAACACGTTCCATCCCTCTCTCCTGTTTCGCTGCATCTTTCAACTTCTCCCACCATAACCAGAATTTGCTCCTAAAGCTTTCCAGACCATCCCAACTTAAAGGAGCAGCCTCCCAGATAGCCTTGGCAGTGCTGCAAAAGAAAAACATAAGCTCCATTGTTTCTGGACTTTCCCCACAGCACCGGCACAAGTAGTTTCCACTGGAGCATCTGTCTCTAATTAGTACGTTTACAGGCAAAATTTCAGTCAAACATTTCCAAATGAAATGTTTTAACTTCTGCTGCACCCTCATCGCCCAGAGAAACTTCCAACTATGAGCTGAGTAGTTTTTGCTGCAACTGGCCATTTCCTTTTTCCCCCTCTCGTCCTCCCTTCTCGTCCTACACTTTGCTAGCTTGTAGCCCGACTTTGCTGTATATACCCCTGTGGTCGACAGTGCCCAGTAGATTTTATCTTTCCCAGGTCGCACACTAAGGGGAATTCGAAGCACTTTCTTTGCATCCTCTCCATTAAAGATCCTATTAACCAGCTCCATGTCCCACCTCCCATCTTGTATAAGCTCACTAACCCTCTGAACCTGAACACCTTCTCCCTCCCTAGCTTTTACCCTTCCATCCCCCACATATGGCAACCACCTATCTGCCCATATATCAATAGTCCTCCCATTTCTCACCAGCTTCCTCATCCCTTCCTCTAACAGCCCCTTTGCTTTCAGCAAACTTTTCCAGCACCATGAATCTGCATTAGAGCTTTCAGTAGTCCAAATCGAAGACCCTTTGAAGTATCTCACTTTTAGTATCTTGCTTACTAACAGATTTGGCTTTGTCAAGATTCTCCAAAGCTGCTTTGCTAACAAAGCTAGATTAAATTCATGCAAATCCCTATAGCCCAATCTCTCTTCCGTCTTTACTTCTGTCAATCTTCCCTACCGCAACTAGTGTATTTTTTGCTCTTGTTCCTTTTGACCCCACCAGAAATTAGCCATCTCTGAGCAAATCTCATCACATAGGCCCTTTGGCAACAGACAACAAGACATCACATACATTGGTAAGGCCATTATAACTGATTTCCGCAAGACCTCTTTCCCAGCTTGATCAATAATCTCTCCTTCCATCCCTTTAGTCGCACTATTATTTTTTGTCTTATAAAATCAAACACTTGTTTCTTAGACCTTCCAATAACAAGGGGCAGTCCCAAATGCCTACCTTGCATTGCCTGTTTCATATCTTGTAGTTCGCCCATCACTTCCGTCCTTTGCCACTCAGCCACATTCCTACCAAAAAACAGTGATGACTTCTCAACATTGATCACCTAGCCTGATGCTCGTTGGTACACCTCCAATATTCTCTTCAGTTCTCCTGCCTCCCTTCCTTTGGCTTGACAGAAAATTAGTGAGTCGTCTGCAAAAAACAAATGAGACAACCTAGGAGCCCCTCTAGCTATCCTCATCCCAGTTAGTTTCCCAGAGTCATTCGACTGCTTAATCGAAGAAGTAAACCCTTCAGCGCGGATTAAAAACAAATATGGGGAAAGGGGATCCCCTTGTCTCAACCCCCTAGTGGGCCTAATAAAACCAGTTTTCTCACCATTAAAATTGACAGCATATGTAACAGTAGTCACACACTCCATGATCCACTGGATCAATGTAGCGCAGAAATCCATTTTCCCCGTTACTTTAGCTAGAAAGATCCATTCAACTCTATCATATGCCTTTGACATATCTAGTTTGATTGCCATATAGCCATTTCGACCAACCCTCTTGTTTTTTAAGGAAGTGGACACTTTCGTGGGCAATCAAGACATTATCTAAAATCTGTCTCCCAGGAACAAAAGCAGATTAGGAGTGACATATACAATGGCGCAAAACACTCTTAAATATGTTTACAATTACTTTAGAGATGACCTTATAAATGACATTACAAAGATTAATAGGTCTAAAATCAGTGATTGTGGAAGGGGAATCAGTTTTGGGTACAAGGCTAATAAGAGTCTCATTTATTGATTTAAGAAGATAGCTAGAGTGAAAGAAACTTTGAACATCATGAACTACATCAGTCTTAACAATGGGCCAGAATTTTTGAAAAAAAAAGTGAGGACATACCATCTGGTCCAGGGGACTTGTTCGGATGCATTGAGAAGACTGCCTAACCAATTTCCTGTTCTGTTACTTTCCTGATCAGCTTAATATTCATCTATTCTGTTATGGCCAGAGGGATGCCTTGCAGGATTTCCGTGAACTCCAGTGGACTCTCTGTTGTAAAAATCTGTTGAAAGTAATCTAAGATCTCCTGCTTGGTTTCCTCCTCATTCCTACACCATTTCTCACCCCTATCCCTCAGAACACTAATCTTGTTCATTTTCCTTCTCCCCATCACTCTTGCATGGAAAAAACTAGTATTCTTATCTCCTTCCTTCAACCAGCTCACCCTTGCTTTCTGGCTCCAGTACAGCTCCTCCCTCCTGTAGGCATCAACTAACTCCCTTTTCAGACGAGCCAGCTTAATCTTATAGCCACTCGGTTTACCTTCCTTCATCTTCCTAATCTCCTCCCTCACCTGTTCTATGTGTTTCCTAGCATTGCAACAACTCCCCTTACTCCATCTAAGCAGATTCATTCTGACATTTTTAATTTTGCACTTCACTCTGAACATCTTAGACCCTGCTTGCTCCTCTTGCCACATCTCCCCAATTACCTTACCTATATCCTCATTCAACATCCATCTCCTATCAAACACAAACATTCTCTTCCACCTCCTCCCCCCTGGTTGTGTATCTAATACCAGCATACAGTGATCAGAGGCTTCGATTTCCACACGCAAACACGTTGCCTTGGCAAACTTCTCTCCCCAGTTTTGAGTTCCCAAAATCCTTTCTATCCTCTCTTTTACCTCTCCCCATTTCCCCAATTATTACACCATGTCCATGGGACTCCATCATATCCAATATCAGTCAGAGCATTACTATTGATGAAAGAGTTAAAAGCCTGGAAACTGACCTCAGCTCTTGGTTTACCCTTCCCATTTCTCCATATTTGAAGTAATGTCATTCAGGTCCTTCATAATAGCCCAATATTTACCCCATAGTGAGCTTCACCTCCTTACAATCTCCTACTGTGCCTTTCTCACACCTGCATCTGAGCTCGAATAAGCACAGATGCACCACCAGTCTATCCTAGTTTACTATCCTCTATCAATAGTTCAATGGTAAAGCTGGTAAACAATACCTTCTTTACGTTCAGCTTCTTCTTCCATATTGCTGCCAGGCCCCCAGCTCTACTAACCGGATCAACTACAAAAACACTATCAAACCTCAGCCATTGCTTCATATTATTCAAATAGCTTGTTTTCTTTTTTGTTTCAGACAAAAAAACTAACACAGGAGAGTGAAGTCTAGTGACCTCTCTCAGCTGGGGAACTGTCAAGGGGCTCTCCACATCTCGGCAGTTCCACACCACAGCCTTTATTCAGACCTTGGAGCCCCATTTAGGGTGGGCTCCACTCCCTCAGCTAACACCATCCAGTCACCACCTCCCTCTATAATCCTGCTTCTCTTCCAGTTTTCACCCCTATCATGCTCTTCTCCCTCCCTCCCACATATTGTCTCCAACTTCCTTTTCCCCTTCCTAGTTCCTGTTTCTTCCGTATTAACCTCGGTTAAAGGTTGCCTCCTACTCACCTCCAGCACCAACCTTTTATATGTCTTATTACTCCCCTGACTTCCTTTTGGTCTGCCCCTTGGCCTCCCTGCCTTCCTTACCCTCTTCTCTCCCTCAGAAATTAAACTGTTTCCTTCACATTCGACTTTCCTGTCACCCTCTAAACCTGTTTAGTCCTCTCCTGCACTCCATCAATCCACATCAGGTCATACATTTCTTCCTTACCGCCTTCCTTATTCCCCGTTCCTCCTGCTCCCTCAAAGTTCCACCTATCTCACTCCCTCTTTCCCCAACTGTCACCCCTTTGCCATCCATCCCTCTCTCCATCCCCTCCAGCTTCCCTTTTCTCTGCTTAGTCTCCTTACTTTCCGCCCTTATCTCTTCCACTTCACCCCTTCCTCCCTCACTCAACCCCTCTGGCCGCACTTTCCCCAGGCCATCCCCAGTCAGCACTCCATCCTTCCCCTTGTGAAACTCGTCCGTGTATGTTAACAATAACTTATGTCCACCACTCCTGTCTTTCCTCCTGCTATTGGAGTGGAACCTCACCTCCTCCCCGCCTCCAGAATCACCCCCATTCCTACTTCTCCTACTAGGACTCCTAGGGTAGCTGGCTCGCAACCAATTCCCATATTGAGAGTCCATGCCTGAGCTCATACCCCTCCTACTACAATTTCTTTCATAATGTCCTATCCTTCCATACCCAAAACAGAAGTCAGGGCATTTTTCATATTTAAACTCAATCCACCTCCTCGCCCCAGAGCTATTAACCATCACACCCCTAGGCAGCGCTGCAGTAAGATCAACCTCAACCAGCAATGTCAGATGCTTACCGTCCTTTCCCCCACTCTGCGGTACTAACACCTCACTCACCTTTGGAAAAATACTCCCAATCTTCCTCCCTGCCTCCTTGGTAACCCAATGCAGAGGTAAATTCCAGATATCAGAGTTTTACTTAGAATTTCTTCGTCCTCCTCCATACCAGCTTTTCACGGCACTAGGATGAGTGGCTGGCCATCATAGATCCATGGCCGCTTAGACATTACTATCTCAATAACCGTCTCTTTTTCGAAAATAAATTGGAACAAATTCCCACCAATTTCTACCACCCTCAGATTCCTCACCCGTGACCACATGCTGTTTGCAAAGCTCTTAATTCCCCCAATATGTGCCTGGTTTTCCCCCCAAACCTTCCCAACTAAACTTCGCTTGCATTCCAGCACCCCCTGCTACCTCTTTCTCCTCCAAATTCACACCTCCACTCTTTTTCGCTGATAATTTGAACCTTCGCATCACTTCCTCAATGTTTTCCATAATCCTCCCCTTACCTTTTCCGCTAAAACAGATCACGATCAGTCAAGCACAGATCAGGTATTAGTCCGAGCCCTAACGATGCTTCCCGATTAGTCCCCCAGTCCAGATGCTCCACTGCAATCAGAATCAGACCGCGATTAGAAGCAAAAATAAAAGAAAACAGAACGCTACAAACCTATGGTTCGATTGAGAACGTCCACTCCCAGACCGCAAAGGCTAGAAGAAACAGTAATGGCTATCAGTAGTAGATGTCCGCACTATGCCAGAGATGGAGTACCGATATCGGTAAGTTTCCTCCTATAGAAGGATTTTATGGTTAGCGCCAGAATTGGCAGTTCAATTTTGGATATTTTGGGAAAGAAAAAACACCCACAAAAGGGGATTTTCTCTCTCTAGAACAGAGAGAAGCCCTCTCTCATGATGAGAGACTACTCCATACAAATATGATGCGAAGTCAGTAGACTTCTTTCTATTTTTTTTCTCTCTCTCTCTCTCTCCCTCTTTAACAAAGTTTATGCAGTCTAAAGAGGCCAAATGCAGACCTAAAAGACCAGGATGGTCAATGGGCTATGAGATGCTCGTGTACTGGACTGAATGAAGAAGGTTTACGGTTGAGCTGACACAGATTAGGCTTATATTCCAGGGGATTGATTATAGGGCCCATTGCTTCCTCATTAATTTTATTCCATTCGAATTGCATCGTGAAATACTTGTTGTTAACATAAATGACTCATTTTAATTGGCAGTGGATATTAATTAGGTATTGGACTCTCAATTATAGGAGAATATCTTAAATACTCTTCTTCTTACTTGAGCAAAAAATGTATAGGACTAACGCAACTTTTAATTGCTTTTTAGCATATTCCACTGCATTGGCTATATGTTCCTCAAACCATTGATCACAAATGCTAAAAATTTCAACATTAACACTTCAACTTCGCCCTTAAGCAATGCTCATGGAATAGTCCTTAGATTAGACAACCTACATAATTAAACATGGGTCTTATTACTTTTTTTCCCCTAACAAGAAAGAGGTGAAATTGAAGAAATAGGGAGAGAAAAAGGGAATTTGAATCCAAAAACGAATCTTCAGTAGCTCTCATAATTTACTGAAAGTTGATACACATATACTAGTATGAATAACAAATGAGGCCAAGCATAAGGTGTAAAATTTGAAGGGCGTGCACTATTGCATTCTTTTAATTTAAGTGAGGGAACTATTCCCTCTAGCTCCCGACATAATTGAGTTCTCTTCTAAGTAGGCTGGAGTAGAAATAGTAAAAGAGTTGATGATTGAAAAAAAAAGAAGAGAATAACAAACTAATGGAATAATATTCTTGTATATTTACTTGTTTTATTTATTGAAAAAATGTTAAGTATCAATGTCACACAAAACATAAGATGGAACTCCATTTTCGATTTCATCCATGGTGGAAAGCTAATTCATCTGTGCATGGTAGGAAGAGTGAAGCAAAGTTGGCCAAGACATCATTGTGGAGCCGGGCAGGATGCAGCTATTAAATGAACTACTAGATACCGGGTAGAAGGGGTTGATTATGGGTCCCATTGTATTTCTTGGAGAAATAAAATGCAAGTCTCTCAACAACTTATGGGCACTTGTTTGCACCCAAAACTTGGCATCAATTGGGGAGTAGCTCCCCAAATTGGTCAATTGCAATAATCCTTGGAGATATGTGGAAATGAAGCCATGTGCACTCCAATCTTAAACTATAAATGCTTACTTGATAAAAGAGTTATGACTATTTAAATTTAATTATCAGTTGACGTAGATGAGTAATTATATGCAAAAATAATTAAAAGGAATTAATTTTATATACATTTTATTTTTTACAAAAATACATTTATTATAAATTTATTGAAGAATCTTGGTTTATAAGGTTATAGTAATTTGGTAATTGCAATACTTAGGGTAGTTATATTGGCAAAACGTGATTAAGTAATTAGAGCAAAAATTAAAAGTTTTTCCTAAGGATAAAATTGAACGTTTAGAAAATGACATTAAAAAACTTATACTAACTGCGACTCCTCTAACTTTTTATATTGCATAGATAGTGGCTTTTTAACTAGAATCAAAATTATAGATGAACAATTAGAAACATGATTAGCATAGTATTACAAAAAAACCAGAATTGGGACATAATTGACGTGATATATTTTAATTTAAATTTAAAAATTAGATAAGTAATTTTATACGCAACATGGTGACTTTCAAATCGATATCAAATTTGTAGATGAGTAATTATAAATATAATTAGCGTAGTATACGAAGAAACTAGAATTGAGATTATAGATAAAATAATCATAAACATAAATCACATAATACAAAAGTTTCAGAGATCGAACGTTTGAACTATTGAAATAACTAGATAGTTACCAACTTAAGTTCTAACTCCGCAACTAGTTGTACTGGACATGACAGACTATAAATCACAAATTTGATTAGTAAAATAGTGTCAAAATTTGAGAATTTTTAAATATTAACATTATCTAATGATAAGGATAACCAATTATAGCAAAAATCAAAATTTACTCTTAAAAGTAAGTGCTAAATTAAAAGATTTTGTTGTGATATGGATTATCTAATGATAGCAAATCCATTGAAATGAGCAAGCAACGATATCTAGACAAATGTCAATTACAATCTCGTGTTCAAATTAATTTACATATCCAAACAAATGTATTTGAGGATAAAGTAAAGAGGTGAGACCCAACACATTATTTAAAACACAAACACTGTTTAGAGTAGTTACAGTAGTTATATTGGCAAAACGTGATTAAGTAGTCAGATCAAAAATTAATTTTTCTTTAAGGATAAAATAGAAATTTTGAAAAATGACATAAAAAAGTTTACACTAACTGCGATCTCTCTAACTTTATATGTTGAATAGATAGTAGTTTTTTAATTAGAATCAAAATTATAGATGATTTATTAGAAACATAATTAACACAGTACTTCAAGAAACCAGAATCGTGACATAATTGACCTAGTAGATTTTAATTTAAATTTAGAAATTAGATAAGTAATCTTATATGTAACATGGTGACTTTCAAATTAATATCGAATTTGTAGATGAGTAATCATAAACTTAATTAACATAATACTTCAAGAAACTAGAATTGAGATTGTAGATAAAATAATCATAAATTTTAGAAGAAAATACTCTCTTCTTTGAATAATAAAAAATTTAGAGTGGCAAGTATTAATCTCTTTTTCCTTGGTAATCTTATTAATATTGAAAAATATATATGAGGAGGAGGAGGAGGAGGAGAGAGAGAGAGAGAGAGAGAGAGAGAGAGAGAGATTTTTCAAAAAATAAAAATACGAAAGAATTAAATATTTTTATTATTTTAAAATTATTTTACTTTTGTGTTTATCACTCAATTCCAACCCTAATACTAACAACTTTAAAGTAATACAATAATGTTAGAATCTTCTTTATTTTCTTTCTTTGCAAAATCTAATTTTCTATTTTCTTCTTTCCTATCTCTTTTTCTTTTCGTACTATTAATAAGTGTGAAAAAATAAATTTGAAAAAAATCCTTTTAGTTTTATGTTTTGGGATCTTTTAAAGTGAAAAAAATGAATAATAACCATTCCAATTTTTTTTATTTTTAATTATATATAAAAAGGTAAATACATTTAAAATTTTTTTACTATACTAGGTAGATTAAAAATGAGGTAAAATGTTTAGAAAATAATATTAGGAATTAAAGCGATTGTATCACTATAATTTAAAGAAATAAAGTGACAATAACAATGTAGTAATGCTATAGAATAAAAGAGTATTTTTATTCAAAATTTATTGACATGTTGAGTTGAATTATTTATGGGGGTTAAGTGACTAAAAGATCATGTTATGGGATAACTTGATAGTAGTGATATAGTTTAGGGGGGGTAAAGTGATAATAACCCTTTTAATTGCTTGCATACGCTTATAAATATCATGTACACTAGTATTATATTAACTTAAAAAAATACTTGAACATATTGAAAGAGTGAAGAAAATTTAGAAGAAAAAGAAGTAGGAAAAAGGGCAAAAATGTAAAAGGTATACCTATATTCTTTTATTTACTACCAAACATTTCGTGGGTTCAACAAAAATTCATTTTCATTAGCTAATAATAGTGAGAGTGAATAATGAACTTTTAGTAAATAATTAGTTTCAGTAACTTGGTTCAGCAATAAAGTTGGCTATCATAAGAGAAATTGAAGGAATTTTTCACAATCATATACACAGAAATTAAATATTATTTAAATTAGAAAATGATGGCATCGGATTTATGTTTTGAGAAAAGCAATTCGGCATTGAATGTCTTTTTGTCTCTCGGTTGTTTATGTTCTCCTAATTGAGCATTTACCTAGATGATGATTAATTTATCAACCCAATCAAATGTACAGACATATATGCAATTTAGTCCTTTAGAAAGTCCTTCAAAAAAAAAGTCATTTACAAAGTCCCACATTACTCTGCTACGTAATTCACCTCTCTGTTTTGAAACTCGAATCGGACCGGCCGGTCAAACCGAGAACCGACCAGGTAATCGGTCCGAATCATATTAAAAAATAGGAAATTTAAAACCCGGTCAAAACCGGTCAAAAATCGGGTTTGATCGGTAAAAAATCGGTTTTTCCGGTTTAACAGTAATTTTTTTTAAAAAAAATTCAAACTTTTTAATATTATGTTTTGACCCCCTAAATTGTTAAAACTTATTGATATACATCAAATATTTGATACTTTATAAATATTGTCCTAAAATTTGATGTTATTTTTCAATTAAATTCATAATTTTAATTCTAAACTTGTTAATATTTATTAAATAATATAAATTGCTACTTGATTGTTCTAATTTCTTTGTATTTTCTTGTTAAATATATTTGAAACATCAAATATATATGAATATACCTTTATTAATATCAATATATTATTAGATATTATATATATAATATTTTAATTTTTAAATAATTTTTATTTATGACGTCATCCGGTTCGATCCTATCGACCCCGATCGAATCCATTGACTCACTATCCGATCCGGTTCTGAAAACATAGATTCACCTATGAAATGATTGCCTACCGGTTGCCTAAGCTTATGTGGACTCGTAAGCTTTGCACAATGGTCCCAGGCAGACTTGTTGTGATTGTAGTGGTTCTGCCCAGGGCAGGAAGAAATTCCCACTTTGCAGTTTGCACACTAGAAGCAACCCTCCATTTTCCACCTTTTTTTTTTCTGTAAATTCAGTTTTACTTGGAATTTGTGAGTTGTGATTCTGAGTGGAGTGGTTGTCCTCGATTTTCTAAGTTTGTGAGGAGGATATTCTTTTAACTTTTCCTATATTTACAAAAGAGTTGACTATTCAAGTTAGAAACCTTTCTTTACCTCTTTTTTCTGCTCTTTCCTCAAAGTACTGAAGAACATGAATTCTTGTGGTCTACTGAGAATTAAGGTTTGCAAAGGCATCAACCTCGCTGTTCGTGACACTGTTAGCCATAGCAGTGACCCTTATGTCGTCGTCAGCCATGCTGGCCAGGCCTGTCATCTTCCCTATTACTTTTTCTACTGGCTATTCTTGTTTTTTTTGGCTCTCTAATCATATCATGTATTGCTTGTATCTTATATGATTGATATGGCCTTTTAATTTGTGGGTTTTTTCTGTGATCATTCAAATCATATTGGGTTTTTTCTTTATTTCCAAAGATTGCAATTTTGGTGGTTTATCTCGTCGAAATCGGCATCGGTTGCAAGTTGAAGTAGTAGAATTAGAAGGCCATGTTAATTAGAATTAACCAACCAGATTGATTTTCTAATTAAAATATTAGTTGAAGAAGAATAGGAAAAAGATAAAGAAATTAGGTCTAAATACGAAGACATATAGAAATTCCAAGATTCTTTTTTTTTTTAATTTTTTGAAACTGAATATAAGATTGATGCTGGAGGATACCTGCAACTGAGGAAAAGGATAAGCCAAGAATGAGAAGCATAGCTGAATAAGGGGGATTGTGAACTGAGCTAGTGGCATTTATGCCAGAAAGTTAAGTTTACCAGTTCATGGTGGAAGTGCTGTTTGGCCTATTTGTAGTTAGGCTATCATGGTTTTGTCAGCTAAATGCTCAAAAATGTTGATTGAATTTCAAGATACTGAAACTGAAAGTTCAATTTCAATGTTTCTTTTCGTTCTTGCATTATACTTTAGTTTAGCGGCTGCTTAATTTGTTTCTTTCTTATTTAATAGAGCAAACTTTTGGTTGTTCATAACATTTTCAAATATGGCATTGCAAATGCTTTGCTTTGTTATTTGATAAGCTTCCCATTTCTGGACAGCTAAAAACGTAATTGGTTGATTACAAAGGGAGAGATGCATGCTGTTGGAATATGCTTCAAGTTATATGTAAAGTTAAATTACTATGCATGGTTCAAACGTCAAAAACACCTGTTCACTTAGTTTTAGCGCTGCTAGTACCAAATTGACTTGGCAAGTGAACTCGCTGCATAGAGATGGTGTTTCAATTTTCCTTCACCGTTCACCACCAACAAAATACTGGCCAGCTATTTTAAGAATTTGTAGATGTTGGATAGTCTTAATGAACGTGCTTACAATGTGCTTATTCTGCTGAATAATTTGGTGATTGAGGAATTTGATCTGTTATCCCCCTGATGGCTGCAAGACAAGTTTAGTAGTGATTACTGAATTTTCTTCAATCATTTAGATCGTAGGATCGTGTACTGCTTCTCATGACGTAAAGTTTATTGCAGACTGTGAAGACAAGTGTGGTGAATAAAAACTGCTCCCCTGTTTGGAATGAAAGTCTGACTCTTAGTTTGAAGGATCCTAATGTCCCATTTGTTCTGGTAAGTCACATTTTTCTTTTCCTTTCTTATTGAGTGTCTGCAATGAACATCCGTGACTTGAATGGATCTAGGTCGGCAGTCTTGCCAAACTGATAGTATAAAGCAATGAGTTCAAGTTTATGTTCTCTCTGCATTGTGCTTAATCAAAAGTGTGTGTTCCTTTGTACATCTGTCTTGCCTTCTGGAGGACCAAAATATGGTGATCGTCATGTATGACTTCCACTGATTAACAATGGATTTTGTGTATTTCAGAGAGTATTTGATAAAGACACGTTTACAGGAGATGATCCAATGGGAGATGCAGAATTCAACGTGAAACCGTTTCTCGAGTGTTTGAAAATGGGTTTGCAAGACCTCCCAGATGGGACTAAAGTTGACAGAGTTCAACCGAGCCACGACAATTGCCTTGCAGATGAGAGCTGCATTGTTTGGAACCAGGGTAAAATGTTCCAAAAGATGATACTTAGGTTGAGAAACGTGGAATGTGGTGAAGTAGAAATACAACTTGAATGGCTTGATTATCCTGGATTTAGAGGCTAAAAGCAAGACTGATTCCTTCGCTGTTGTGTGCTTGTGATTCGAGGGCTGATGATGAAGGCATACAATCTAAGTTCTTGCTGTATATTTATGGCTGTTCCTCATGTAATGTTTGAGAGCTAAGGCATGACCCTCACAGGAAACTATGTCGGCCTCTTGTATGGCTATTGTTCAGGTTACTGCTTTGCTGGTGTTGCTATAACAAATATAACCTTTTCTGTTTCTTTACTTGGGAGGGGGAATGAAGGAAGCAGAAAAGGATAACGGGAATAAGAGAATATTGAATCCTTGCTTCAAGACGATCGAGATGAATAAGGCCCTTAACTATTCTAACTGAATATAACATATTTCTCAGCAAGAAATTTGAGAATTTTTTTTTTTTTTTTTTAAAATTTACAATCAAGAACTGAATTCGCCCTGGCTGATGTTATTTTCTCTTTCGACAATTAACAGCAGAAATTGATTAGATGCCATTTTTCTCTTTCAACATTTACCCCTGATTTCCTTTTTTTCTTTAGCTGTGATATTATTTGCTTGACGTTGACAAGAATTGGTTTTTTTTTTTTAATTTTATTTTGAGCTTGATCAAATTGAAGGGAAAAAAAATTAATCTGGCGTTATTCCCATGTTCTCCTCGTCAAGCAATAAGGAACTTGGCATATTCTTGAACAACCTTCACTACCTTTTTTGAGTCAATCAGTCATAAGATCTTGTATCTCTAAACTTCATTTGGATAAATTACTTCAGAAAAGCTACACAAAAACTGTTCTTGATTTAGAATATGTCAGAGACTTTTTTTCTCTCATAAATAAAATATCTCAAAGACTTGAATAATCTAATTTTCATTTAGTTACTTGAAATTCTTGGGACCAACAGATGTGTTCCCTAATTCTAGTTATATACAGATCTCATTTTCAAATTCCAGGAAATAATGCTCAGTAATCCAGTCCTCGATCCGAATTTCGAATTTGACTTGGCATTCCGGTTAATCCCTACAGAAAAGGGAACCCCCCCCAATTGGATTATTAGGTGTCGTGGAATATACGATTTTTGTGTTCGATAGAAGTATCAATCGCTGAAGAAGATATGCAAGAAAAAAATCTCAGGGCATTTGGAAGTTTGTTCTCAGATATTTCATCCTTTGCAGGAGATACATATGCAAACTGTAAGGTTATGGTTTATTCACCAATAAATCTTATCTTCCTAACTTTCAACCCTTGTCCAAATATCATCACCATTACACGCTTTGAAAATAAACTAAGGGCGCCAAGTTTGAAGCAAATAATAACAATGGCTTCTTCCACTTCAACACAATCACAATCCCTACAAGGTCTAATTTCCAAAACAAGCTTTCCATCACTTCCAATAAATAAACCAATATTGCACAATACAAATTTCAAGATTTCATTCCCATTTCCCTCTAGACAATCTTTACTACGCGTCGAATCTTCCAGCACTGTAAAGTCCAATGAAGTTGTGGTGGATGAAGAAATGGATAAAATTAGAAGACTGCAAAATGGCTCGGACGTTCGTGGGGTGGCTCTAGAAGGCGAAAAGGGGAGGACGGTCGACCTAACGCCTCCCGCCGTGGAGGCGATCGCAGAGAGTTTTGGTGAATGGGTTGTGGAGAGATTGGAGGAGGAGAAAACAAATGGAAGTGTGGAAAATGTTAGGGTGTCACTTGGACGTGACCCTAGAATTTCAGGTGCATCCTTAAGTGCTGCTGTTTTTGCTGGTCTTGCTCGTGCTGGTTGTCTGGCTTTTGATATGGGGCTTGCAACTACACCGGCTTGCTTCATGAGTACATTGTTGCCTCCATTTATGTATGATGCTTCCATCATGGTATGGAAAAACAGCTCCGTGTTTTTGAGCTTGTTATGCATACATATAAAAATTGCATAGACTGATTTCTTCAATGATTTTGCACTAAAACTATTGTTAAACATAGATATCAAGTCTTGAAGCTTTTAAGGAAAATAATAAAATTTGTAGAAAATGCCTTTTGAGACCGTGTAGGAGAAGTTTGTGAAGACAAAACTTTTTAAAGCTAACTATTGTTTCCTTTTGCTTTCTAAGTGATGCTATGGCTATGATTTCCTGAAACATGATTTCAAGAAACCAGATGGTAATCTTGCTCTTCAACTTTGGTAAAGTCGAACTTCAAAAGACACTTGATTTTCACATATACTTTTCTTTCATCTGAAATAAGTTAAAAGCAAAATTAAAATCCCGCTGGGAAACTATAGTCTTTAAAAATAGTTCAAGGCTTTAAGCAAATGAGAGAAAATGGGAAAATACTACTACTAGGCTTTGGATGTTTCTTTTAGTCTGTATTAGTATGCTAATATGTGGAAGAATTGAGAACTATAACATGATGCAGATGACAGCCTCTCATTTGCCGTACACCCGGAATGGTCTGAAATTTTTCACCAAGAATGGAGGCCTGACATCGCCGGATGTGGAGGAAATATGCTACAGAGCCGCCCGGAAATATGCTAATAGACTTGCAAAAGTGTCAACTGCTCTCCGGAATCCACCAAAACGAGTGGATTTCATGAGCACTTATGCAAAACACCTCAGAGATATCATCAAGGAAAGAGTTAATCATCCCTTGCATTATGACACTCCTCTCCAAGGATTTCAGGTTGGAAATTTTAGCACAATCTTTATTTAGTTTGTGACTGAAAAATTCTCCTGCACGAGTTGTTTTTCCCTTGTCCTCTTTCATTCATGTGCAATGGTGGTTCCACTTACCTCATCTATGTTGGAATCAATTGTTATACTAGCAAGTGAACATTGGCCATAAAAATTGCATGATTGTCTGTGTTGTTAGGGTGAATATTAACCTTTGTTTGATTTATTTATTTATCTTTCCATCCTTTTCTACACCCTTCTTATTTTTAACTGTCAGACACAAGATTTGAATCCTGAATCTGACAGTAACGAAGACTCCAAGAACTCTTTCTTGTCTCTAGACCCTAGTGGTTAGGATGAATATTGTCTCTAGACCCTAGTGGTTAGGATGAATATTAACCTAAAATACGTGATTGAAATATACGAATTTTATCTGATTAATTTTTTTAAAAGTAATTTTGCGTTCGTCTGATTTAGTAAAATGAACTACTACCTACCAATATTTTGATTAAAGAACTTACTACGATATAATAACGAAACTTTGGGCTCAGCCTAATACTTTTGTCCAAATAAAATAACTGCAACCAGAGTGTCGGCCCACGCTCTTCCGGACCCCAACAGTCAATACGCTTGCAACACAGGCTGGCCAGAAATAGCAAATGAAACGTAAGGCCCATTCTAAAACAAAATGAAAATTTGTTCTTAAAAAGAAAATGAAAGAAGGAAAGATATATGGGTACCTTCAATTTACTTACTCTATACGGTGTTTTTTTGGGTAAATTACAGAGTCTTTTTTATTTATTTTTCTTCTTATTTGGGATGCATATGGAGGAAATCTGATGAAATTAATGCAGATAATTGTGAATGCTGGAAATGGATCGGGAGGGTTCTTTACATACGATGTCTTAGACAGGCTAGGAGCAGAAACATTCGGTTCTCTACACCTCAATCCAGATGGAATGTTCCCTAACCACATTCCTAACCCTGAGGACAAAACTGCCATGGCCTTAACAAGGGCTGCAGTTCTTGAAAACAAAGCTGATCTTGGCATAGTTTTCGACACCGATGTTGATCGAAGCGGCGTCGTTGACAGCTCTGGGAACCCCATAAATGGTGACAAACTCATAGCACTGATGTCTGCCATTGTCCTGAAAGAGCATCCTGGAACTACAATTGTGACTGATGCACGAACAAGCATGGCCCTGACTAGATTCATCACTGACAGAGGAGGTCAGCATTGCCTGTATCGAGTTGGATATAGAAATGTGATTGATAAAGGAGTTCAGCTTAATAAGGATGGGATGGAGACTCATCTGATGATGGAAATTACTGGCCATGGTGCTCTCAAAGAAAACCATTTCCTTGATGATGGTTAGTGTATTTCTTCTACGGAAAATATCAAGATTGCAGACACTGTAACTTTCAAACTTAAAAGACATATATTAATAGTTTTCTAACATATCTCATGTAACTCAGTCTCTCAATCTGATTCTAACTTTATCCCTAAATTTAAAATAAACATTCTCCCGATTTCTTAAAATTACTGGGGTTTACATTGTCTTTTTGAATTTGAAAATCACAATGTCTGTAATGCAACTATTGTCCTTGTTCTATATATAAACCTGAATCTTAAATTTTGGCATGGATTCTTGATATGCACTTTACATTGAGTAAATCAAGCGATGTGGTTGAATTTTGCAGGTGCTTATATGGTTGTGAAGGTCATCATTGAGATGGTAAGAATGAAGCTTGAGGGCTCAGGTGATGGAATAGGTAGTCTTATTAAAGATCTTGAAGGGCCCCTGGAATCAGCAGAGCTTAGGATGAATGTCATTTCTGAGCCAAGGTTTGCAAAAGCCAAAGCCATTGAGGCCATTGAAACATTCAGAAACTACGTTGAGGTACATATCTATTACTTTGTGCTAAAAAAGAACAAGGAAAATAGCAAGAACCATATCTGGTCAAATCTTTAGTATACTTTATGCTAAAAGAATGGTAAATTATTTGCAGGAAGGTCAGTTGCCAGGCTGGGATTTAGACTCTTGTGGAGAGTGTTGGGTAAGTGATGGCTGCCTTGTGGACACCAACGACACTCCAGCAGCTGTTGATGCTCACATGTACAGGTGCCAAAAGTTTTCAAACTAATGCTCTGCCTCCTTTTTTTCTTTGGGGCTCCTTAATCAATCTCTCCTTTTCCTCTGACAAATTTCCGCACAAAAATTACAGCCCCTTCCCTTAAATCCGTATGATGTAAAAGAATTGGTCACCTAATTTGAAAAACATAAAACTTTTTCAATGGTCAGGTAGATCTTTAGGTTGCATCATTGTCTTTTAAATCTTAGGTTATGGATGCACCATTGCTTTTGGCGAGAATGGCTCAAGCTGCTCCTAATCTATTTATCATAAAATGTTAACACCTTGACAAACTCTACATAATTGTAGTCCCTTTATTGCTAAATACAAATTTGCTCAAACTCCAGGGCCAAAGTTTCTGACAAGGACAATGCAGAACTTGGATGGGTACATCTTAGACAGAGCATTCACAATCCAAATATAGCTGTGAATTTGCAATCCAACGTACCAGGAGGTTGCCAATTGATGTCAAGAGACCTCAGGGACAAGTAATTTCCATTACTTCATTAACACTATTGATTTCTTGGCTTCATATTAGTACTCTCGAAATTTTGATTCATTCAGCCAATTTATCTATGCTTTGATTCGGAATTTCAGGTTTCTTTTGGCAAGTGGGATGGATAGAATTCTCGATATCAGTCAGATTGACAAGTATGCCAGAAGCGGAAGCGTTTGATGATATGCAAAGCCTTGTGGAAAAATCAAGCATAGATGTATAGTAGATAGTATGCATATAGAAGCATAGATGTATAGTATATAGTATACATATAGAATATTAGACCCGTGAATTGTACCTACTTGTACAGTACGAACCCTTTTATTGTAACATTCATATACTTTTGATCACTCATTCAGTAACCATACCAATTATTGTAAACATTGACAATTTGAGATGGAAAACTCAACTTGGCCATGCCAAGGGTAATTCATGCATATTTTCCTTCTCTTTTTGTGGCTTTTGACGGTTGTGGTAGCTAAGGTTATGCTTCTTATCATAAGCCATTGGCAAATGTTGATCCATCCTTCTTGGTATCACAACGATTTGTGCATAAAAGAGACAAATGAATTTTTACACGATAGATCATAAAAATGCTAAAATGAAAATTATTTTAGACACATATGGCATGTATTCTTGACTGGTTTTACATTGAAATTCCTGATCAAGAAGCTTATGAAGCTTGAAAATGATCTTGGTTCTTGAGGAAGTAAGCATCAATTATGTTACTAACTTCACTTGCAAAGTCAAACATGTGATCAGGAGCAGGGACATCTAAATTCTGCTTCTCATACTCGTATGTCCAATTAAGAAAATTCTTTGCACCTTTTGAAGTTGCTTGGAAAGTTATTAGCAAGCTCTTATAATCCTTCAGAAGATCACCCTCAAGAATTCTGTAAGTCATTGACCTGTTATCTTCATCAACAGTTTCAATGGTCTCCTTTACCGGAATTAGTTTGCCATCTTCAATTAATACACATGATTACAACATGAACCAAATTAGGAATGAAAATCAACAAAAAAAAAAAAAACATTGCATATTTATACAAGGTCTACGCTCTTTAATATAAGAAGTCCATGCAGGCCTTACCAATCAAGTAATTTACCAAAAGTTTGCATCCTACTTCTCCCCAGTTTCCTTCAAGTAATTCGATGCTAGGAAGTTTGTCAGGGCAGATGCTTGGCAGATATTGTTTCTTGCTGCCATAAATTTCGAAGAAAAGTATTCCAGGAGATGAGATCTCCTGCTCGAACACTAGCTTGCCCCTAAGACTCATTCTTGTCTGGACAATTTGAAGAATAAAGTTCCCTTTGATCTTTATAAACTTGTAAAATGTAGTTATTTTATTTCTGAGCAGAAAGTTTAAAATCATATTTTGGGATTGAGATCTATGATTGATTGCTTTTCCACGAGGCAGTCATGATCTGAATGGTTGATCCCTTGATTAAAAACAAAAAAACAAAAATACGCTTGATCACCTAACCTCCTAATTGGTGTTTTTTCTAGCCTCCCACTCTGATTTCCTTTTTCAAGAATAGGACATCACAACTCCTAATTGGTATATTTTACTCTCCACTCTGTTTATCTTTTTCCAAGAAAAGGACGTGCGCCAACAAAATAAGCTGATTTATCATGACAAGATTTTGTTACACAACTTTCTTTAGAACAGCAAAGCAAAGGGTATCACAGATGCTTTTGCTAGAGAAATTGTCAGCAGAGGTGGATGATTACAATCAATGCTATCACAGATGTTAGTTCCATGACTATGAAGTTTTTGTGTTAATGACAATGTACAAATTAACATCAAATTGAATATGGTTTTTGTCAGCTCATTAATATCTAGTTTTAATTTGTGTTATTCACAAAAAGAGAAAAATTATTGCATATCTCTATCTCCAAACGAAAAATTCTACAAAGTAAACCTGATAATGCAATGGACACAAACTTAAAAAGCAAGTAACATGTTTGATCTGTTTTCAACAATGGGCTAGAGGTTACAATGGAGGTTTAGCTGGTAGGCGTCCCTTTGCCATTTACTAAAACCATTGGTGGCTACTAGCTAGCCACTTTTTAAAATCTTAGGGACCTGGTGCAAAGCACATAAAATTCGATTCTTATTTGAAGGTGAAGGACCTGGTGCAAAGCACATAATTTTTGGTCTATTAAGCCTGCCTTCGTTACAATTTGATCAAACAACATAAGATGAAAGCTATAATATGGCTTTATCGACCAGATCATAATTACTAAAAACACAAAATTAACATTATGCTTTTGTTATTCATCTCCAGGATAACGTGCATCAACTGTGCTGGTAATTTCGCTAGCAAAACCCTTCAATGCATCAGGAGGTGGAACATCAGCATTCATCTTCTCATATATGTATGTCCACTTCAAGAAATTCTTTCCATGTTTTGGAAAGTGATTTTCAAGGTTTTGTACATCTTCATCAGGTCACCCTCAAATATAGCATAAGTAAATGACTGGTTCTCTTTGTCCACAGCTTCCACCGTCTCCTCTGAAATCAATTCTTTCCCTCCTGAAATAAACCCACATGAAAAAAGGGTTGAATGATTGGTATAAACCACAATCCAGCTGACTTCTGTAGGAACTTTATTTACACAAGAAAGTTGGTGCATTAACACATAATTAAAGATAGGTTTTTGGCAAGTGTTAAGAAATTGTTGCAGATTGCAATAATGAAAATCTTCAACTGATTTCTAGATTTTTGCTTCTACTGCTGTTCTAAGGCCTAACCATGAATGTGATGTGATGGTTGTAATGGCATCTAGTATTTGTATTAATTACCATAATAATCTAATACCATTTCCGGGGAGAAAAGAAAAATGATGGAAATTTGCTTGTCTGTGAGAATAATGATCTTACCAATTGAGTAATGGACAAGAAGAATACAGCCCACGTTTCCCCAATCGCCTTCCACTGATTCAGTGAGAGGAATCTTGTCTGGGCAGAGTTTTAGCAAGTTCTTAGGTGGAAGTTTAAATAGGGTTAACTTGGATACAGTGGATTTCACACCAAAAAAAAAAAGAATTCATGAATGCCTAAGAACTATTGTGCCTAAGAAAGGTTTGTCCAAGTAAACTGCGCAGTCAACCCTCCAACAATTACTGCTCAAATTGTTGTCGCAAAATTTCTTTTCTAATTCAAATATACTCATCCAGTATAATCTCAAATAAATAAATAAATAAAGAAGAGAGAAAGATTCCTTCTTGTCCATCCATTTTAACTCGAAGAACTCTTCCATCAAGACCATTAACAGTTCGAATCTATTTGCCGATGAAGGTTTAGTGTAGCGAGTAACCTTGAGATCTTAAAATTTACCTCAGGAGATGAGTCCTCAAGTTGACCTCAGGAGTTACCACCGTGGCTTTTGAGGTTAATTTGAGATTAGGTTTAACTACTGATTCTTAAAAATTTCTGACAAAAAAGAGTAACATTGAGATCTTAAGTTTTAGAGATTTTAGGTTCCAATCAAACTGCTCCCTTCATGCTTCTTAAATCTTACAATACTCCTATTAAAAAAATTATAAAATAAAAGTTCGATTCTGTTGATGATATGGGCCACCCAAGGACCCAAGCTAAATTTAATTATGGGCTTAGTTTCCCTGTGAATTGTTTGGAATATGAAAGATAACTGGAGCACGTTTGAACCCGGCCAAATTAGACATTTATAGTGTCCGGATTGCTGGACAAAATGGGAATACGCATTTCTTAATGGGCCTCTTCTACATTCTTGCCCAAGAAGATAAGCCAAAGATATGGATAAAAGAAAAGGAATATTGAAAATGAAGATTTACCAATTTAGTTTTTTTTTTTCGTTTTTATTCTTTTAGTTTGTTGAATAGAAAGGCATATAGCTTGAGTAATGAAGTAAATAAAGTATAAAATCTTTATACTTTTGTTTTTTACAGTTAAATAGATCAATTTTACCCGAAATAACAAAAGGGAACTAGCTAACATATCCAATAGATGGCCAAATTATAATTTGGTCATTTAAGCCTACCTTCCTTACCCTTTGATCAAACAAACATACATTGAAATCTAGGATATGGCTATACCCTGATTTATGATGATAATTAGAGTTGAATCCATCTAAACTTAGAAATTTCTAAGAGCCACAAGCTCGCATTATCATTAGATAATTAATTGAGTAATTAAGTTATCAAGCTCGAACCACATGGCTTCTTTTTTTTTTTTTTTTTTTTTTTTAAATTCAGTTCTAGACAATGTGCATCAATTAAGCTGGTAATTTCACTAGCAAAGCCTTTCAATGCATCAGGAGCAGGAACATCAGTATCCCTCTTCTCATATAAGCACGTCCACTTCAAGAAACTCTTTTCATCATTTGAAGTAACTTGGAGGGTGATTTTCAAGGTGATGTACATTTTCATAAGATTCTCCTCGCATAAATCGTAAGTGATCCACTGGTTCTTCTTGTCTACAGCTTCCACAGTTTGCATTGAAGTCAAAACTTTCCCTCCTGCAATATATATATATATATCACATGAAAAATGGTTCATTCATTAAGTGGTATAAACGTCAAGCCCTCTGACTCAACCATATATTTGTAGAATTCTGTTTACACAACAAAATTTGGAGAATTAGCACAAAGTTCATATGGTTTTTGGCAAGTGTTGAGTAATTGTTGCAATAACAAAAACCATTCAAACTAATTTCTATATTTTTGCTTCTAGTGTTTCTTTTAGGGCCTAGCTGTGTTAAATGGCATCTAGTATTTCTTTTGATTACCATAAAAACTTAATGGAATTACCGGGTAGAAGAGCAAAATCACAAAAAAAAAAATGCTTATCTGTAAGAAGAATATTCTTACCAATGGAGAAATGGACAAGAAGAATACAGCCCACATTTCCCCAATATCCTGCAAGTAATTCAACGAGACGAATCCTATCCGGGCAGAGTTTAGGTAATTTATGTATCTTGCTGCCCAAAATTTCGAAGAAAACATTTCCAGGAGATTTGATTTCCTGGACAAATTCTAGCTTACCGCTAAGGCAACACATTATTTTTAGTGCCACAATTTTCCAGTATACACTTTGCACTTGATGAAGTTTGGATAAGTCCTCGTATACATACTAGGTCGAAAGTAAACTCAAATCCTTTTACAGAAGTACGTTACAACATAAATTTTAGTTTTAGCGTTTGTTTGCTAAATCAATCGTAGTATTCTCGTGAGCTCATGCAATGCCAAGACAAAGAAACGGTAAAATGGGATTTGCGTTACTTACTCGAAATGAATTTTTTTTTAAAGAAAAATACAAAGAAATTAATGTTAAAAGATTTACTCCTTTTCATATATTTTTATCAAAAAGTACATAGGGAAAGGGATGGGTTGAGTGATTCGGGAAAAAGAATGTAAGTGAGAGGTTTTGGTTTTAAGCTTTCCACTCACGCCGTTAAAACATATAAATTCAAAGTGTATGTAATTAGACTAATTTTGGGAATTATTTATTCTAACATGGTCGACATTATTGATGAAATATGGCATCGGCAGAACCTAAAACTTTGAAATTCATCTGTTCCAGAATTTCAAATGGTAACATTTTTCCTTAAAATTTTGGAATATTTATTTTAGGGAGGTAACAGCATCCGGTGGAATTGAAATATGAATTTGTCTAACGGGTGTGCAATTTGCCCTCGTTGAAATATCAGCTTGGCTAACCGGTGTTCAAATGGCCCTCGCTAAGTGGGACATTAGGCATTAATTTTGAAAAAATGTAATTAATTTGAAAAAGTTTATAAATTCAGGGGATATAATAATGGTGATTGTGTGAATTTATATGGTAAGTTAGATGTAATTTAGGTACGTTAACAAGTATCCACCTGGATGGGAACCTTTACAAAAAATCCAAGGCATTATTGTTGTTTTGAGAGAATGGGAGGGAAAGGAAAGCAAACGGAAATGGAGGGATAAAGTTTTTAAATTTTGGATTAGTTTTTGAGGAGAGAAAGAAAAGGATTTGAAGGGAAAGGGAGGGACAATAATAGTTTTTTTTTTCCAGCCTGCTTCACATCCAAAAGTGGACAAAAATAGAGGAAAATGACATCAAAATTAGTGAAAATTTACTTGTTTATAAATTAAACTTTAAACTATGGATAAAAATGTAATTGACGATCGATAGTGTCCTTTCCTTTCCTCCCATAATCCAAACAATAGATGGACTCAGATTTCTTCTACTCCCCTTTCTTTTCTTTTCTTTTCTTTTCCTCTAGAGCCTTCTCCTTTCCTTTTCTTCCCTTTCTTTCAATCCAAACGGTGCCTAAAAGAAAATACAAGATGATGCGACTAAAAAGTTTATACCATTCCTATCGACTGTCAATTGCATCAAAACATGAACTTTGTCTATATAATGTGCACGCTTTGTCACTGATTTTTGTCGAGTGCTTAGACCATGATTGTTAGTGTTGCTTGCTGGATAGTTTACTCTCAGTAAAATACTTCGAGATTTTAGGCCATAGCATATACTTATGGCTTATAAAGTGCATTACTATAGACGAAAACTACCCAATCAGCAACAACGGTAATATTGGGTTTAAATGGTACAATACACTAGGATAATGTGCATTTTACCGACTTCATGAATGTGAAGAACTAAATATTATGTATTAATTTTATTTTATTTTTTTGGATATAGTTGGCTTCAATTAGCGCTCAAACTCGAGATCTCACAAGGAGAAAGAGATACCATATATTTTTTTTTTGGTATGGTTTCTCTTTATTACTAGAGTTGGTATCAAATGTACTTAGGAGACAGAGATACCTTAAACGACCTTAAGCGAGGGCTATGAGCTATAAAACAAGAAGAGGACGAACTACTAGAAGAAGAATATGGGCATAATAGAGTTGCAAACAAATCAAATTGCCCGCTAGTAATTTGAGTCAAAAGTTGACTCGAGTAAGATCAACATCAAGTTCAAACTAACTAAGTCGAATTTCAGGTCAAATTCGAGTTCAAAGATGCTTAACTTGTTAGCTCGCAAGTTGACTGGATTTTATATATTTATATTTATATTTTAATTGTAAAACTACAATTTTGCCTGTGCCTTACTATGGTCTATTTTTATTTATTGTGAATTTATACAATTATGAATCATTTAAATGCGAAAATTAACAACAATTCTACACGTTCATTCATACTAACTTAAAAAAATTGATGTATTCTAAATGTTCAATTATTTTAAAGCTTTACTTGCTTTGGCCCTAGATTCACTTTCCTTAGTTATGTAGACCACTGGACATTAAACTTTTTTTCCCCTTTTATTTTATGCTAGTTTTCTTTTGTGTGAAATTTTGATCACGAAATATAACTAGAAGCATCTGGACCTGTCCAAATTAAACACATCTAATAGTATGGATTACTGAATAAAAAGGAGCTTATGTATTTTGCTAATGAATTCAAAGGAATTCATACGCAGGGAGACAAACCAGTTTGAGATGGGGATAAATTAAAAAAGAAAAATTGAAAAGGGAGATATACCGCCGTTTTATTAATTTTTTTTTAATTTGGTAAGTCCTTTCTTTTTGAAAGGTTAGTTTGGTAAATCAACTCAAGTAATGAAGTAACAAAAGTGTAAACTTTACACTCTTTACAGTTAAACAGCTCCAAAAAAAAAAGGTCTGTTTGCTAAAGAATACAATCTAGCTCTCTAGGGTATACTTCTCATCAGCCATCATACTACTTCTGCTACTTTAATTGCTATAAGTTCATGCTGGTAAATGTATTTGCACCAAAGTCATATCCAAATATTTATTAGCTGAGTTAAAATGAAATATAAATGGTGCGATATTTTGGAGTTATGATTCTTTACTTTAGTGGAATATATTAGAATAGTTGGCCAAATAAAAGAAATCATTTGGGGTTATATATTGAAATCAGCAAATTTGCTGAAGAAAAATAGGTCCTTGCGAGTACGAAGCAACCACATGTTTCAGAATCACAATAAAATCACAAATATTCATTACTCACAAATAATATTTATTTATGTTGTTCAACCTTTACAAACATTGCTTGTGAAACTAACAAGCATTAGCTTTATAATGACATAGCACACATTTATTCGTGCATCCATTTTAGAAGACACCATATATAGCAACTTCAAACACGCTAAATACTTAGAAGATATGTCTCTCTCTCTCTCTCTCTCTCTCTCTCTCTCTCTCTCTCTCTCTCTCTCTCTCTCTCTCTCTATATATATATATATATATAGATGGTTCAAGCATTTTTGATGTGATGAGATTCAATGTCTTCAACCATGTGAAGGAAAAAGTTGAGCAAGGTTCCTGGATGTGGGGTATCTTCCTTCAGCTTCTCATAGTCGAGAGTCCATGTAATCAAACTTTCTTTGTCACCAAGAACATCAACATGGTATATGATAGTGAAGGTCTTGTACAGCTCCATGAGATCTCCTTCAATCATCTTAAATACGATTGATTTCTTTTCTTCATTTATGTCCTGAATAATCTCCTTTGCCACCCTATCTTTCCCGTCTGTAAAAATGAAAATTAAATCGATTACAGACTCTCCAATTCCTAGTCAACATGCTGGTAATCCAAAAACAAGGTTTGCGGAATTCTTTCTTTTTGTTTTTTTGCGCAAAAAAGTATGTTTTGATTAGGATAGACTATACCATTTACACAACCAGGGAAGTATTCTCGTTGTGAAACACCAGGTATATAGCAAAAGAAAAAAAATCAGTAGTATTTATTAATTGAATTCTTTACGAAGATGGACTTCCTTAATTAACCTTTGTTGTTTCCACAATCAGATTATTGTCTTTGTATAAATACTAATGATAATATTAATAATAAGGTTAACGTAATAGATCTAGTCCGTTTTTCATTAAAACTTTTCCCGAGGCAGATATTAAGCTTTTATCCTTTCTTTTTCTGGCAAATAAGTTAGATAACTAGTTGTATGCCAGTTCAAAGCAGGTAAAAACAGATGGAGAGAGTTTAAATCAACTTAGTCCAGAAGCTGACTAACATGCAACAAAAGCTAAATGAATAAAGGAAAAACAAGAAAAACTGCGAGAGAAGAAAGAGCCAAAATAAGGAACTTGAATATTGATTTCATACCATGGGTATAATGCCAGCAGATTTTGGATCCAACAGTTCCAAGATCACCACCAAGCAAAGTAAACCCTTGAACTTTCTCAGGAGTTATGGTGGCAAGATCATGTGGTCTTTTGCTTAAGACATCGTGGAACACATCTCCTGCAGGGCCATGGATGTTAGTTGACCAATCATTTTACCTTTGAGCCCCATTTTTTTTCTGAGAAACTGAGAAGGAAATGACCAAATACTGCTGCAGCAAAAAAATGCAAAGAAATATGGTCTACTAGACTATCCCTTTGCTCCTTATATAGTATAGAACTGATGGGTGACTTCACCCCCCACCTCCACCCCCACCCTTTCTTTTTTTCAATTGGGGTCTATAAACCACGTAAGAGGAACCAATTATCTTCGCTAGCAACTATCTTTTTTTTCCCTAGTTCTGCCATTGTTACAAAGTTTTTTTTTTTAATTCATGAGATGTTGTATTGGTAAATCAGCCCTAATAAATGATACTCAGCATCTATTAAAATGTGATTATCCTCATTGTCTATTAATCTATAATCATATTACATCTATAGTTTTGCACTTAGGGTCAACAGACTCGACGCCATTCATTTTTTTAATGCCTACAACTAAGGTTTTCTTGTGGGCAACTTAAATTTTATTTTGATCGATATTTCTTAGTCTCATTTTTGCTTTACGACAAGAACATTGGATAAAATAAGGGCCATCCTTAACAAATTATTTTGGAGAGATCTACTTCTCGTGTCCATGGCAAAAATGACTCTCCAATAATGACTCTTAGAAGTTAGTTGACACAATAAATGATATAAATTCATGAGTTTTGGACAGCTGGTAAGTAGACTGTTAATGTCAATAAGAGATCGCAAGTTCGACTCCTGTACGTGACACCTTGAAAAACTCTGGTAAGATGGTCACCCCCAAATAAAAGTTGGACTTTATGGATGCTCCTTGGACCGAATCCGGGTTAGACTCACTAAGAGTGGGGATATCAGGTGCTCAAAACAAAATAAATAAAGGGTAAAAAATAAATAAGCCCCCTGTGGTAAACCTAATATACAGAAAAACCTCCCATGGTTTCAAATTATATAACACGACCCCTCTAAATTGTAAAGATGACGGAATCCGTTAAACTTAACGGAAATAGACAAAATGACCAAAATGCCGTGATATAATTAAGCCAAAGACAGCTCAAAAAAATCATTTGTTTTATTCTCTAAATAGAGAGAATTGAGGGTTAAGGGGTAGAATAGGTATATTTGATAAAAATTAGGTATAAATTTTTTTTTAGGTTTCAATAAGTCATTTCCGTTAAGTTTAACAGATTCCGTCACCTTTACAATTTAGCTCAAAGTATGAGGTGCCGTATTGTATATTTTGAAACCATAGGGGGCTTTTCTGTGTATTAGACTTACCACAGGGGGTTTTTTTGTTTTTTACCCATAAATAAATGATATCCTCTTCTTACATGGTTTTTGGTAGGTGGCATACTATTACCAAATGGGAAATAAATGGATAAGTTAAGGCCTTATCTGAATTACAGTTTTCTAAAGAAAATTTTTGACGTTTTACATAAACACATTTATGAATCATATTTTAATTTCACATATATCAAATTGTTGTAGCATATTTTTTTTGAGAAAAAAGTTTTGACGGCTCTCCAACTCTTTTTCAAGTTAAGTTTTGGCCCTTCAACAATTAACAGTAAAGTTTTGGTTCTCGATCTAATAAAAGAGTATATTTGTGGCCCTTCTGTCAAATCCAGATAGTATAGGGATGGGCAAAAAAACCTGTTGAACCGAAAATTCAGCGAACTCGATGCAATGCGATCCGATTTTTCTTAGCAGGGCAAATAAGGGTCGGGTACCCGTGAAAAATGGATACGGATACAGATCAGAAAAATAAAAACTCGTGGGTACCTGATCCGCAGGGTATATTATATAAATATTAAAAAATTAGAAATCATTTTATAATTTTATAATTTTTAATCCTAAATGTAAATGAAGTGCCTCACAGCCTTATATTCTAATATCATATGATCTGCCTCTCCTCATATTGTTTGAACAAAGCAAATATTCTCGGTGAAACCTAAATCAAATGAACAAAATGAAGAAAAATTTGTGAAAATCTATCATAAAAATTGCTCATCCCTTTGATTCTTTTCATTTTTAGTCTACCTCCATTGATCTTTCCTGCAAATTTTTTATCAATTCAATCAAAGATTTGTGTTTGGAGTTCTAATTTTCTATTAGCTAGATGATTAAAACATTTGTGTCTTTCATTTATTTATTTGATTTATTTTATTGTAATTATGTCTCTTAAATTTGTCTCTTTTATTTTAGTGCAAGAAAGTTATTTTTCTTTTTTATCACCTTTAATGCCATAAGGTTTATTCCAAAGATGTAAGGAAATTGGGAAGGATTTTTCAAACTTGTTACTAAAAAGTGTAAAATGATCTCAATTAATTAAGCAATGCATCACTCATGATTTCAATTTGAAGTTGAAATTCCAATGCATCACTCACTAAGCAATACATAGTTGAAATTTGAAGTTGGCTACAATGAATTACTTTCACTCAATTATCACACACACACAAAGAGATAATCAAGTATATGCTGGCTATTAGATAAAAATTAATTAGTTGGGCTGGCTGCCTTTGATGACTATCAATAGAAGATACACTATCATTGGATACGCTCCCGCAAGCTGAAGTCAAGTCAGTCACAATAAAAAAGAAGCCCGTCCCTAAAGTTTTAATCAAAATACATTTCATCCTTATAGTTCTATAGTTTTGATCAATTTCATCCCTAAAATTTCATGTGAACATATTTTATCCTCATAGTTTCATAAAATTGACCAATTGAGGACAATTGAATGATTGTTAACCAATTTGGACCAAGTATCATACATAACTAGCATGTCCCATTGATAATTGTATCAATACTTAATTCGATTATTGATTAAATTATATAAATAACAATGAGTGTGTTCGGATAAAAGATTATTATTTTTAAATATGTGATATAATATATATGAAATAAAAAAATAAATTAGATGATAGACAGACAATTTGAAAACGTGAATATAATGCGACAAAACAAAATTTTAGAAACAAATGGCAATCTAAACAGTTCTTTCTTTCACGTTAATATTTTTCTTCATTTGATTGCAATGTAATTGTTTGAAAGATTTATCCAATTGGCTATAATGGAGTTATTTCTTCTCCATGACTTTATTTCCTCTCAATCTTTTTGTTCTATTTGTGATTAAGAAGAGAATAATGGTGGTTGAAAATTTCTTAGTTTTTTTTAAATAAAAAAGTGAATTCAAAAATAGTTTTTGAGGTTTTTTGTTGATCCAACATTTTCTGAATTTTACTAACATGCATGTTGTGGTCAAGTGATGATATTCCATTCAAATTGCTTGGCAATCAATCAATTATCCTTAATTAGTCAAATTTATGAACTTATGAGAATGAAATGTGTTTACATGAAACGTTAAGAATGAAATTGGTCAAAATTATAAAATTGTAATGATAAAATGTGTTTTGACTGAAATTTTGGGGACGAAATTGCCTAACACCTCAAACAATGAGGACGAAAAGTGCATTTTTCCCTAAAAATAAAATGAACCTTCATCCTTCCCCTTATGTTTTTGGGCTACAGTCCTTTTTTGTTATTACTGTGTTGATATTCAAGATAACCGAACGTATATAGCTAGACATGTTCCTTTTGAGGAATCTAAGTTTTCCCCATTCCTTGGTCCTTCTATACTTGGTCCACCACCACGTAAAAAACAAACCAATTCAATCCACCTTGACTTGTTCTACCAATTCATGTTTTCAAATTCAATGGATCCTACATACATTTTTATCACAAACCGACTACTACTCTAACCCTTCTTGTCAAAGTCAAATGAACTGACCCTATGGTACTTCGTCACGTAACCATCCAGAACAAAAACAATACTACTTTAGCAAAACTTATCTCTAAACCTTCTGTGGAGTCATCTGAACTTATCTCTAAATTGAAATATGAAGTTAGCTGACAATAAATTACTTTCACTCAATTATTACTTAACAAAATAAGTACAGTATATTGAAAATCAAGATGAGAATGTGGGGTTGGGACATCTACATTTGCTTTCTGGTATAGAGTCCATTTCACCATGTTCACATCACCTTGGACAGTTGCCTGGAGAGTGGCTTTTACCAAAACACAGGTCTAATTTTAATTGAAAAAAAAAGTAAATATCAAAATGGTGGAATTAAAACAAGCATGTATAAGCTGGAATCCATCAACAAAATTTAAAAAAAAATGAATAAAGAGATTAATTGGTTAAACTCACATAGTAATTTTCAAGGCCATAAAACCATGTTCATCCTAGATGGAGTCTGATCATTAATCATTTGGAGTACAAGACAGGCCAGTATAATTTCTTATGTTTGGATAGACTAGATCTATGTAGATCACGTGATTCAAATTTTATCATACAATCTCAGCAACTCAAGAATTGATGGTATAGAAAATTGTACCACAAGATCAAGTCTATCCAACTTTTTACCTCCTCGGTAAACTATCATTACTTAGTTTTATGAGTATCTTTTCCTTGCCAAGAAAACTAATGAAATGACTGATTCTTTTTTTTTTTTTGGGTGTAAAGGCAACCACTTGAGTGATTTCAGGAGAGACAATGATGACTTTAAGCTATCAAAGTTTACTTTGCAGTAAAAATGTATGGCTCCAAAAATTTTCTCACAGTCTTGTTAAAAGCTATCATATATATGTCTGCTTTTAATCCTACAGATTAATTACTGAGTAATAGCTTTCTTGGCCCATGACAATAGGAACCGTCCGTCTTAGTGTCACATAATGCAGATTCGTAAAACTTTAGCCCGACACCTAAGGGAGATTCGCACTGATATTTCTAAGCTTAGGTAGGACCAATAGGAGCCAAAAGATGCCTCAGGCGCATCAAAACTCGGTTTGGACCCCACCAATTTACGCTAGAGCCCGTTGTGCATTACATCCATGGGAGTTCGCCTTCCCCACCACAATTTACAAGGACAGGACAGAGGCACCAAAATTGGTCTTGTGTTTCGGCCCCATCTCTCTACAGTAGAGTAGAAAGTCTTGTACGTGTATCCATGGGCCTGGTCCCGGGCCTTCCCTTCCCCACCACTAATTATACGAGATTGGACAGCGACCACCGTATAAAATTTTTGTCCATTGCTGATTTTGGAGTTTCTGAATAAAAATGTATTATTATAGTGATTGGATGCATGCAAAAAGATGGTTAGAAAATTTGTTTACGGAAAAAATATAATCTTTTTTTTTGGAAAAATTACTTTTCAAATGATGCCTAGAGTCGGGTACAAACTACCCTCAAGGCATACAAACTACCAATCACAACTATTAGATTTAAGCCATGCTTTTATCTATTGTCTGAGAGTAGTAATTCTTAGGCCCTGTTTGGAATCAAGTTTTTTGGCCAAGTTTTTTAGCTACTAGTTTTTTAACAACTTTAGCTACAGGAACCCAAAAAAACTTATCAAATTTTTTAACCTACACACTTTAAAATATCTAATACACAAAAAACTTTCCATTTTCTTCTTCTTTCTCCCCCACCCCTATCCACCACACCTCCGCTGCCGGCCACCACCACCTCCACCGCTGTTTCCGGCGCCGGCCTACCCCTTTTTTTTCCTTCTCCCTCTCCCTCTCCCGGCCTCTCCCCCTCCCCCTCTCTTTCCCTCCCCTCCCCTCCCTGGCCACCCTCCCGCTTCCTCTCTGGTCGCACGCTACCACGAAAGACCGAATTGGGCAAAAGGCTTCCGCTTCCTCTCTGGTCGCACGCTATGCGATCTGGTCGAACGATCGAATTGGGCAAAAAGGGAGGGGGGAAGGGGAGGGGAGGAGAGGGGGAGAGGGAGATGGAGGAGAGGGGGAGAGAAAAAGCAAAAAAAAAAATTGTATTCTGCCATGGCTGCTGGTTCTCCGCTTCGGGAGGGAGAGGGGGATGGTGAAGGGGAGTAGAGGGGGATAGGGGAGTAGAGGGGGATAGGGGAGCAGAGAAGGAGAAGAGGGGAAGAAAAAATGAAAAAAAAAAATTGGGGAGAGGGGCTGTTGGTCGTCTGGTACCGCGAGGGAAGAGGGAGGGGGAAGGAAGGAAGAAGAAGAAGAAGAGGAGAGGAGAGAAAAGAAAAAGGAAAGAAAGAAAGAAAAAGAAAAAGAGAGAGAAAAAGAAAGAAAAGAAAAAAAATGGAAGGGCCATGGCTGCTGGGACTGAGAAGGCAGAGGTAACGGGGGAGGGAAGGGGGAGGGAGAAGGAAGAAGAAGAAGAAGAGAAAAAAGAAAAGAAAAAGGAAAGAAAGAAAAAGAAAAAGAAAGAGAAAGAAAAAAAAAGGAAAAAAAGTTTTTCGCTTTAAAAAAATTTCTACAAAAAAGTTTTTCACCTTACAAAAACTTCTACAATTTTTTCAAAAACTTCTACAGTGCACTACAGTAAAGTTTTAGACAAACTCCTAAAAAACTTAGGTTCCAAACAGGCCCTTAATTTCAGCATTAGTAGCAAATGTAAAAACGATTCCGCAGGTTATACTTTGTGTGTTTGAAACACTTCTCTCTAAAACTCTTTCTCTCTCCCTTTTCTCTCTAAAACTCTTCCAATCAAGATCTTCTTCATCTCTTTCACGGGAAAGAGATCAAATCTGATTTTTTACCTCTGGGAGGAAGTACTCTTTATACTTTTTAGTTTCTCTTGTTTAAATAAAGGGAGAATTGTAATTTCATCCAATTTTGTAACGGAATCCTAATTGCGTGCAATCACTTGCCTAGATGTAGGAGCATTTTAAAATTTTTTTAACTCACAAAATGCCGATGACTTCCCTTTGGGATTTCACTCCAATTATCCGAAAATAAAAAATAACCTGGGTTACACAAAGTCACAAACTTTCGTCGATATCCATCTAAAGACTTTCGCCTCCGTCCTCTGCAGTTTGCTCACATCCTTTCCAGGAATCCCCTCTCTCTTCTCTCTGTCCTTTCCTTTTTCTTTTGTTTTCCCTTTCTAAAAGGACTCAAACTTCCTTTGCTCCGGTAAATCCATACATGCTTTACCTTTTTCCCAGTTTTCCTTTTATAGTCTTGGATCTGCTTAGCTTTTCTGTTCCTTTTGTTTTTGATACAAATATTGAGGCAAATAATAAGAGAAGCAAAAGACAAATGTTTATTGCTTTGTAAAACTCACACAACTTATAACATGAAATTACTCTATTTATAGAGTTTAAATCAACTCCACTAACTATACCACTAACTCCACTCACTCCACTAGCAACTCCACTAGGTACTCCACTAATCCCACTAGTTATTCCACTAACTCCACTAATTAGGTAGCATAAACAAATATAATTAATTAACAACGGCAAATATTTCTAACAATTCCTCCCTTAAACTGAAAGTTTATCAAACATTCAGTTTAATATGATTTATTAACTGCACAGACTCCAAGCAGCTTCCTTAATTTCTGAAACGTGGATAACTTCAATGGCTTGGTCATTATATCAGCAATCTGATCTTCACTTTTGCAGTAGAGAAAATCAATTATTCCATCCCTTGTGAGCTCCCTTAGAAAATGAAACCTCACATCTATGTGTTTGGTTCTTTCATGTAGAACTGGATTTTTAGAGAGTTTGATGGCAGAACTGTTGTCACAATAAATTGTAGTAGCTCCTTCTTGCTGAAAATGCAACTCTTCAAGAATATTCCTTAACCAAATTGCTTGACAGGCACAGGCGGTTGCAGCTACATACTCAGCTTCAGTTGTTGATAACGTAATAATTGGTTGCTTTTTTGAACACCATGAAATAGCTGCTGAACCCATCATGAACACATATCCAGACGTACTCTTTCTATCATCAGAATCGCCTGCATAGTCACTGTCAGTGAAACCAAACAAATCTAATTTTCCACCATTCTTGTAAAATAATCCATACTCAATAGTTCCCTGCAAGTATCGAAGAATCCTCTTAGTAGCTAGAAGATGTGTCTCCCTTGGATTTTCCATGTATCTACTAATAAGACTTACAGCATGTATAATATCAGGCCTAGTTGCTGTCAAATACATCAAACTTTCCACAATTTGCTTGTAAAGGGTGCTATCAACCCTCTTTCTCCTGGTTCTTTGATGAGTTTTAAACCCACTTCAACTGGCGTACTAACAGAATTACAATTCGACATTTGAAATCTATTCAGAATTTTTTGCACATATTTTCTTTGAGAGACAAAAATTCCATCAGCAGATTGCACCACTTCAATACCCAAAAAATAATGCATCTTTCCAAGATCAGACATATCAAATTCGGCCATCATAGATTTCTTGAATTTCTCAAACATGGCACTATCATTCCCAGTAAAAATAAGATCATCAACATATAAGCAAACAATCAGCAATTCCTCGCTTTGACAGTCACTATGATCATTGGAGCATGCTAATGGAGAACTTCTTGAGATCCAAAGAGTATTGACAGATTGTTGAATCTGGAGTAGCAGAGCCAACAGCTGGAGAAATATTGTTAGAGGTGCAGAAAATGGAGTTGGAAGCATTGAAACTGAAAGATTTTAAAGCCAAAAATTATCTTTTTCAAGCTATTGATCAGGCCATTTTGGAGACAATTCTTAGCTGGCTGCACAAAATTGTCAGTGGCCATCATAATTTACCAACACAATTCTCACAACTCACTTTTGTTTTCACTCACAAGCCTAGCTCTAGTACCACTGATACAAATATTGAGGCAAATAATAAGAGAAGCAAAGGACAAATGTTTATTGCTTTGTAAAACTCACACAACATATAACATGAAATTACTCTATTTATAGAGTTTAAATCAATTCCAGTAACTCCACTAACTATGCCAATAACTCCACTCACTCTACTAGCAACTCCACTAACTCCTCCACTAATCCCACTAGTTGTTCCACTAACTCTACTAATTAGGTAGCATAAACAAATATAATTAATTAACAACGGTAAATATTTCTAACAGTTTTGGGTTTGAAGCGGATGTAGCTTGAATATTATACAGGAGGGGAAGGGATCTGAGGTATTTTTCCATTTTTTGAGCCCGGAATTAGGCCTCCATGCGTGATATACTGTTTATTTATGGCTGCAGAGATTTGTTTGTGAGTGAAACTGATATTTTTGTTCATCCTTGAAAGTTTCTGAATCTAATGATGTTTCCCAAAGGCAAAGTTATACTTGGATTTTGATTTTGATTTTAAAATTTTGTGGTAGCTTGTCTATTTAAGGTTATGAAAAAAGAATGCTAAACTCATAGTTAGCTTCAGTTTCTAGAGCATCAGCTTCACCTGATTGGTGTTAGCTTTTCATCTTAACGGAAGCAGGAGTTATGACTATGTTTCTTGCTGTTTTCTTTTGTTACTTTTTGTGAGAGAACGCATCTTGGAAGATGTATGTTTATGTTTAGCTTTTCATAGAACCACAATGTGTTTGAGAAAACCATATCTGATTTTGTAGCAAATTACCAAAACTAAAAATCCTGAAATTTCCTTCTGGTTTGAATCGTCAAAGTAGATTTCTTTACTCGGGGTCAATGATGAAAATTCACTCAATTATCACTAATATATGATTATGACCTTTCTTGGATATTATTTACTTTTCATGTTGGTTTTGTTTGTGCAGGAGGATTTCCTAACTGACCATGTTCAGAAACCTGAAATTACTGATTATGCTATCATAATTTAAGTCATCTTCGGGTGCAATGGAGAGTGATTGCCTTACGGGTTCTTTTCGGCCCTGCATAGACAATGAAATCATGCATAAAGCTTGGAGATTAATTCGATGACGCATCCCTGTTGCTTATCCAACTCAATTGAGTCAAGCTGATCTTTTACACCGAGTTCTACCCGGATAACATACATGTGTAAAATGCATAGCAACAGTATGTCAAAAATTGCTTCCCGATTTAGAGTGAGTAAAGTTATTGGGGGCTTACAAGCTGTAATCTTTGATGTTTGAATGCGCCTTTGAGTTTGACGTATCAAACTTGGATATTGCGGAGTAATGAATTATGTTCCCTATTTTTATTTTCTTTTTCCTTCGAAAGGTCATTGATCTTCTTGCTTCTTTTTTCTGGATAATCAACCATCTGAGAGTTCTTACCTTCTAATAATCTCCTTAGAAAATTTTATTTAGTCACTTCAATGCAAAAGACATATGGCCTGATATGCACTCGACTTAACAATAATGATATCACAGAACAATCCATAAGGAAATAATATTGCTCAAGAAGAAACCCCGCATGCTCTCTTTGACAATTTTTCCTTTTTCTAAAATTTATTTGCATTTCCATCATATGGTGAAGGGTGTATTTCTAATTTTTGTTTTCGTACATCCCAAAGCAGGAAAAGAAATTAAAGGACTTTGCTATAGATAAGTTTATTAGGATAGAAAAGAACAGAGATGTGAAAAAATGAAAAGAAGAGAAAATGAGAGGATAGATTTTGACTTTTTAAATAGTTTATGAGTGCACGCGGCACATTCCGTTACTCAATTGGAAGGAATATGTCAATTGTCCACTTTTATGCAAAATTGGATAGATGAGGGATCAAATTTACTGTTTGAAATAGATTGAGATCCAGTTCCGTGCATGGGTCCGTGCATGGGTAATACATTGAGGATTACAATTACAATTCTCCCTTAAATAAATTCTCTCCTAAAATTTTCTAATAAGAAATTCTTCTCTTCTAGGATCTCCTGGTGAGAGTTTCTTTTCTCCTAAATTATTCTAATAAGAGTTTTATTCTCTTCTGAATTTTTTCTTGTGAGAGTTTTTTAGGTTTTTATCTTTGCTAAATTTGAGATTTTATAGATCTAAAATCTAGTTTTCCATATCCGCAATTTCTCCATTATTGTCAGATCTAAATTTCTCTTTGGATTTGAATCAGTTTTAATCCATTATTGTTAGATATAAATTTTTCTTTGGACTTGAATCAGTTTTAATCAGATATGATTGTCAATAGACATGCGCTTATATATTGGAATACAGTGATTCATCCGGATGGAAGATATATAGAAGCATTAATGTTATTTTTATTTGTATTATTTTCTTAAATCTGTTATATCTATTGATTTTAGATCTACATGTATCTGTGTCATATTTGTTTGATGTATTTTCTACCATTAGTACAGATTTATTTGAATGAAATGATCTTTTTTATATAAAAAAAATTTCAGCATTACTAAGGTAATTGTATTGTGTTTAATCAACCTGTTTATTTGCTTTTTCGTCTTTCACATCTACTAACATTTATCATTGCAATCATATTTTACTTGTAATAACGTGTAAAACAAAACCATCGTAGTTAGCAATTACTCCACTTCATATTTTAGTCCTTTTCATGGTTTTACCCAATTACTCATAGTCAACACTGGTAGAGTTAGGCATTAATTTTAAAAAATGTATCAAGTTGTATTCCGTTTTCTCTATTGTCCAATAAAATGTCCTCACTAATTAGTTTTCTTTTTCCAATTCACTATTATCTGCGTAAATGAAAATAATATTATTCGTCGTGGAATCACATTTTTTTAAGTGTATTTATGTTCTATCAATATTCAGTGACAAATACAAATTTACATCCATTTGTCTCTTCTTTCATTGTTAATATTCAATATGCGTCGTTCAATCTCCAATGCGCAAATTTGATAAAATTATATATTATTTTATTTCTTATATTCACTGAATTATAAACTGCCAAATTTCTAATATATTCTCTATGTCTTCCAATTCAAGAAAACCATACCATTTCTCCGAAATACAAAGTTATATATCAATTAACAATGTTTAACAGACACCCCATTTATGCATTTTCCCTTAAAGGCTCTTCACTTATTACACCTTTTTTAATCTTACACTTTACTGCAATGGCATGACACGTTATGATGTTTCATACAATGACCCAATTCATTTTTATCAACAAGATGTGGGCAACAACTATGCACTCGTAACTTTTGCCTAGCAAAATGAACATTGTATAATGTAAAGGGCTATATTACCATTATATATATATATATATATATATATATATATATATATATATATATATATGTGTGTGTGTGTGTGTGTGTGTGTGTGTGTGTAGAACTCAAATTTTGAATGATTTCTAATAGTGCCAACACCTGCAATTAAAATCTTATAAATTCTCTTAAACTCTCTTGACTCTTATAGATACTCTTAACAAGATTTATCAACTAATGTTTTATTTATAACCTCCTACACTTATCGTGTAAGAAATCACTTACACAAAAAATTACCAAATAAAGTATAAATTCCTAAATTACGATAACTACTAAAAACCTGATTCTAAATAAAACTACTAAATAATTAGATAAAAACTTGTAGTCTTGATTCATTTGCCAGCAAATCAATCATATAGTATTTGTTAGCTACTAATTTTTTCAACCCATATCAAGTCTTTTACGTGCCACCAATAATAGCTCTTTTATCGGCATTGACCTATTACCCAATTTGAACTTCATCCCTGCAAGAAGAACGACGATCTAATTTGGACAACAAAGAGCTCGGGGTGCTTGGGGGGAACCAGAAGAGATGGGACCTTATGGCCCTGCTCGCCAACTCAGTTGTCTTAGAGTTAATTGCAAGAAAATCTCGTCCAAAACGTGCACATCGTGTTTTGCTTTGCCATGTAATCTTCTTCTTCTTCTTCTTCTTCTTCTTCTTCTTTTTTTTTTTTTTTGTTTTTGCTTTGCTATCTAACCTGATTGTTCTGACACCAGAAATATTTGTAAATTTATTTCTTGCCCATTTGAACAAACTTGAAAATATAAAAAATGACCTCTTTTAGGGTCCGTTTGGCTGGGAGTAAAATGTTTTCCTTGGGAAAATATTTTCCATGGAAGTAATTTTTCAGGAAAATCATTTCCCTTTCATCATTTTCAGGTGTTTGTTTAACTTTTGAAATATTTTCCAACTTTGAAATATTTTCACTTTTACCTCTGTCTTTACTTTCTACACATTATAACCACATACTTCTTCCCATGCAAAATAAAAAAATATTTATCTCATTTTTTAACTTTAAAAAAACTTAAAGAAATGTATATATGGATAAAAAATTTCTCCTTAAGCAATAAACAAATTGCTAACCATTCATTGTCAAATATCAATCACACGAATGCTTATTGTGACATATATCTTACAGTCTCACTGCTAAAAGTTTCTCTAGAAAAGAATGCCCCTATTATACATAATTAATTGCTAGAATAAGGTGAGTAGGGTGAGGCCTTTTTTTTTATTTTTTATTTTGAGCATACTATGGGCCTGTTTGAAACCTTGATTTTTTACCAAGTTTGTATAAAACTAATTTTTTAACAACTTTTGCTACAGGAATCCCAAAAAACTTATCAAAGTTTTTAACCTACACACTTCAAAAATACATAAAAAACTTTCCCTTCAACTTTTCTTCTTTTTCCTCCCCCACCCAACCCACCACGTCCTTCGTTGCCGGCCACCACCTCCACCACCGCTGCCGCCGGCTAGGGGTGGCAATTTTCGACACGACCTGAAAACACGACACGAATCTAACACGAAATTAATGGGTTTGGGTTGAGGTTTCGGGAATTCAGGTCAGAATCGGGTTGAACCCGAAAAGAAAACAGGTCGATTTCGGGTCAACCCGTGGTGACCCGATATGACCCGTTTATGAATTAAAAATAATTTAATAAACATAAAAATAATTTTATCTGACTAAGCTAAGTTATTCTTTTTTTTCAAACGCATTAATTACTTAATCCTAAATGAATTTATTTAATTTGTGTGAAGTTGAAATTATTATATTTGAACAAATAATATATTATATTATTTTTTACTTTTATACTGTTTTAATTTATTTTATATTTTGTTTGGGATAAAACACTTTTACGGTGTTTAATTTATTTTAGATTTGGCTTGAAATTATTTATTTAAATTTTTATTACTTGATTATGTAATTAGTTTTGTGAGAAATTAATTTTATTAGAAATTACAGTGATAAATTAATAAATTAAAATTAAATTTCGGGTCGACCTGTCAACCTGAAATTTTCGGGTTCGGGTCAATATACCTGACCCGTCACCGGTTGGCGGGTTGGGTTCGGGTCAATAGATTTTTTGACGGGTCGGGTCAGACCCAACCCGCCAACCTGATTTGGACCCGAATTGCCACCCCTACCGCCGGCGGTCACTATTCCGACAGCTAGTTCTGGCCTTCCTCTTTTTTTTTTCTCTCTCCCTCACCCCCTCTGCTCCTCTCCCCTCCCCCTTTTGACCGATCTATTGGTGCTCTTTTTCTTTTTTTTTTTTTCTTTCTCTCTCCCCCCTCCCTTCTTCGCCTCTGCCTCCCCCACCACCCTCCCCTTCCCCCTTTGACCGATCTGGTCGCTCGACCAGATTGCAAAGGGGGAGAGGAAGGGGGTTGCGATCTGGTCAGCTAGGGGAGGGGGAAGGTAGCGGGGGAGGGAAGGGGAGGGGTAGCGGGGGAAGGAAGGGGAAGGGGAGAGGGAGAGGGAAAAGAGGGATGGCGGGGAAGGTAGAGAGAGGGGTGGTAGGGGAGGGAGAGGGGAAGAGAAAAAAAGCAAAAAAAAAAAAGAAAAAAGAATCACTTGTTAGTTGCTGCCATGGAAGTCTCGGGAGAGAGAGCAGGGGAGGGAAAGGGGAGAGAGAAGAAGTGGGGAGGGAGGAAGGAAAAGAAAAAAGAAAGAAAAAAAAATTCATCTTACAAACACCCAAAGTTTTTCTGCGACTTCTACAGTGATCTACATTAAAGTTTTATACAAACACCCAAAAAACTCACCTTTTAAATAGTCCCGATCTTTGAAAGTTTGACAGATACCTTTGTAGACACCAAAATTTTAATAATCCCTTCTTATTATTTATTTCATTTTTATTTTTACCTTTTTATTCTCATTTTTAAGGAAATTTTATTTATTTGTTTGGTTATGCAGGAAAAGAAAGAGAAGGCAGAAAAGAAAAGAAAAAATAAAAAAAAAGGGAGGATGCCTCACGCGCGCGTGCGCATCATCTTCCTGGTTTCGTACAGAAGCCAGGAACAAGTCTCAGGAATTGCAGCCGGCCATTTGATCCATTTCCACTCGTTTCTATTGCATTTTTTTCCCTCCAAGCCCTTCGGTACAATGCCAACTCATCCTAGTTGGAATCTATCAAGAAATATCCAGATCAAAAGCCACCCGATGGCTTCAAAAATGCCACAAAAAAAAACCCATTTCATCTGCACCATTGAAGCAAGGGTTTGGGAGGTGTTTTGTGCCTATAAAAGGCTCATAAACGCAGCCCTAAAGAAAGAGAACAAGGGATAGGTGGCTGAAGGAAGAAAAAAACAGAAAAGATAGAGAAACCAGAGAGAAGAAAGGAAAGAAAATTTTCTGGAAAATTCGATACCGGGTTGATCGAGCAGCCATCTTTGGATGTCATTTTCTCTTTCTTTTTAGTTATTTTTTCATATTAATACTCTATGGAGGTAGATAAAGAATTTTCGTGTTGAAGGTCTCTGGAGAAAACAACTTTAAAGCCATGAAATCCGACGCCAAAGTTGGAAGAAAACCAGCCCTGGTTCCGTCGTAATTTTGTTGAAAATTTTTCAATCCGCTTCCACTAGCATTTTCCGGGTTCCAGTTTGTTTCTAGAGCTTCACAAGGTATTTTTATAACCTCTATTAGTTTGATTCGACACTAAACTAAGATATTTGCACGAGTTTATGGGATTTTGCATTTTTGTTGATTTTTGGTTGAGATTCCTTATGTCTTGGAAAGCTGTTCTTTTGATGGTTTAAAAATTAGCTAAAAAATAGCGTAGAAGATGACTTGATGTTTGCTTTTGATAGAGTGGCCGAATAACTTGTAGTTTTTGGTGTTTCCATGGTTGGTTCCGTCGAAGTCAGTTTCATGGCTTCTTTCTTGCATTATTATCATATTTGCGCCTATTTGATCTTCAAAAAGGCTTTGTATCGGAGTTTTTGGTTGTGTTAATGAGTGGTATATTCTGTTGGATTTTAGTTCACAAATCAATGGTTTTGTTTGAGCTCATGCATGATTTTCCACGTATAAAGCTGATACTTTGCGAAGAAAAGTTGCAGAAGATGAAATGAAGAAGAAAGCCTCGGTTCTGATTTGCATGAAACTTTTAAAAACTACATTTCGACCCCTAAATTTTCACCTAATTTCACTATGACCTAAAAACTTCTACAAATGAACCATCTTGACCCCTTTTAAATTTTAATCATCTTTTACATATTTTAAACATGTTTGTGGGCGAAATAATTCTGGGTTTTAAGACATTATTAGGATTAAATAATTTTTTTAGTTGATTTATTATCCTATTAGGTTTTGGTAAAATAAGTGTGGTTTTGGGTTAAGGGTTATTGTTTGGGTTTTGGTTATGAATTTTAGTTATTTTGATTGGGTTTTTTTTCGTTTGGGTTTCTTCGAGCAAAACTATGGGTTGGCTTGTGTATTCTGCCTCGGACTTTCGCTGGGCTTGGGGAGGTTTCAGCCCAACTAAAGCAAAAGAAAATGAAAGATAGCCCAATGGCCCAATTCCTTAAGAAACACTGAGAATTGCAATATGGTCCCTGTACTCTTGTATAATTTTTTTTTGGCCCTAAAAACTTTAGTATTCTTTTAATTAGGTCTTTAATTTAATTGTGCTTTGGTACCTAAATTTTTTTCTTTCATTTTGACC